>NC_088794.1:59976495-60288250 GCF_011386835.1 Chrysemys picta bellii
AAATCCTACTAGTCACAGTCTCCGTGATCAGAGGATTTCTCCTCTCCTTATTACGAACTCTGTTGAGTGCCTTCTGTATGGCCAGTTGCATGCCCCATAATCGGAATTTGACAGTATCATAAGCAAATGGATGGAAGAGGTTTCAGGACAATATTCTTAATTCTCTAAATTATCCAAGGCACTTTGTAAAAGATAACAAAAGCCCCTTGTGGGGAAGTAGTTTTGGAAGGATGGGCAGGACTGAGCTTCTGAAGGAAGTCTGTGATCGCTTTGAACTGCCATCTTCTTCCAACGTGCCAAGCTGCAGTGTGTGAACCTTTCAGCTGCTTTTAACTCTTTTTCTAGTGTAAAAGCCAAACTTGGAGCTATTCAGTATTTCAAACTTCACTTTTAAAAAAAGGAATTGAGTTAAAATTATTGGCTGGGTGACAAACTACTGCTGAAAAGGCAGCTAGGCTTAGAAGTGGCAGGGGGTGGAGAGACCAAGGAACCATCACAAGAAAGGGTTGGGTTTAAAAATTAAATAACAAAAGCATATATTCAAACTATTAAGGAAAAAAATGATAACCTCTTCTCTGTTTTCTCATCACTTTATCTTAGGAACTGCTTTTCATAGGGGAAGAATATGGTGCATAAAACCTCATAAAACTGTTTCTGTTTTAAAAAATGGAATATAAAATTAGTCGCCCACATTCCAATGGTAATAAACAACTTCAAGACGTGCAGGACTAGGCTAACAGAGCACTTCCAGGGTAGTTGAAGGTACTCTGCTGACCACATCCAAGACTTGCATCAATCTCCTACTAATTTATGTACTGTTGTGGCTTAGTGCTATATTTAGCGTAAGTTCAAAGGTATTTCTACCATGAGAGAGGAAAGATATCAAATGATTTACCATACTGTCATAACTGCAACAAGAGAAATTCTACCTTCTAGACACAATTCTCCTAACTGTCTTTACTCTGCACTTTACCATTCTAGATACCCTATACTGAGAAACTGGTGAAGCGACTTCATAGCGATAATGAGTCTTCATCGTCTTCCCTGAATTTGATACGTTGGTCAAAGTTTGAAAGCAAGCACAGTTCTGGGACTCTCACAACAGGAATGTCGCAAACACAGCATGCTCAGTCCACAGCCATCAGGCTCAGGGCAGCAAGACCTGAGACTGGAAAGAAGAAGGATGAAGGGAAGAGGACATGGCATTCTTCAGACCTTGGAGTAGATACTTCCACAACTCTATTGTGCCAAGAACCAGTACAGTTGCAGTCCACGGAGTTTTCAACATATCCAGTCCACACTATTATTTTAGACTTCAGCATGGTGCAGTTTGTGGATTTGCAAGCTTCAGACTTACTGAGGCAGGCAAGTCACTTCAATGCATGTGTAAAAGCAGAAACTGAAGTTTGCCCACAATCAGATGCTTCCCATTACCCTAAAGTTACCTATTATATAAGCACCTGTACCTGTTCCTGTTGACTTTAATGGGAGCAAGACCGATCTTTGTATTTTCACAAATGTGTAATTTCGAAGATCCACATATATTCCCTGGCTATTGTTTAAAGGTACACTGTAGATCTAAAAAAACACATGCAAAAATGCCTTTACCTGAGTCACTAATAATATCTGAGATTATTTCAATTCAAATCACATTTTTAATCTCTCATATAATTTTCCCCATTTCTGCTGTTTGTTTTTTTCCCTTCCCACAGCAAACTGGAAGCTTTGGCATATTTAGGTAGTGCTGGGTGCCTGTTGTTTTGGAACTTCAGTGCTTTGTACTTCATTACAGCTTCCAGGAGGAAATCCTGTTTGGGACATTCAAAGTGCTGAGTCTTGTTTCCAAAGTAGGAGAGGCTCAACTCTCTCATTCCATGAGATGTTCTATTTAAAATGTTGGGATATCCCTTATTGTAAGTTAGCATGTTCTTACATGAAGTCTTTGTCTCTAGCACACATGAGCATTTTTGGTTTGTCTGGACATTTAAGAGTTATCTTAGTCCTAGACAGAAAGAATAGATATAAAAATGTCTGTTCTTTCTGTTGGCATTGGTTTGTTGTTGTTGTTCATTGCAGCCTTACCTACTTTTTCTTTGGGACATCTCTTTAGCTTCAAGTGAAAATCCTGGCAGGTAGTATCTTTAGAGAAAATAAGTTACCAGTAGCTGTGCTTCTCTGAAGATACCATGTCAATGGAATTCTCACCTGATTCTCCTCAAAACTTAAAGATGATTTTTTAATGAGTTTCTCTACTTACACTTGACCTTGATTTTCAAAAGCAACTAATGATTTTAAGGGCCTCAATTTTGAGGTGCCCAACTTCAGGCACCTTAATTATAAAGGGACCTGATCTTCAGGGTATGCTGAGCACCTGCCCTGTAAAATCAGGTCCCTTTTAAAATGTAAAGTGTCTCAAGATGGTCACCCAAAAACAGAGGCACTCAAAATTACTGCTTGTGTTTGAAAATGTAGATCCTTATTTCCATTGTTTACTCTGGGGCATATTTTGTGTGTGCACGCGCATGTGTCGGTGTTGAATCATTTCCAATTGGCTTAATATGGGAGCTGTACAACCAAAGCAACTGATTTGAATACTGTGAAGGCCGAATTTATATCCTGCAGACTGTGGTACATGATGTCCAATATGGGACCTGGCTCTCTGGAGTCAGAATTCTTTGAACTGTGAGAGTTCTGCTGGTCTTGCGCTGACCTAAGACCCCGGACTAAGTCTTCTAGAACAATGGTATCTTCAGAGAAGCAGAGTTATAAGCAAAAGCTTTTTCCCCCTTGTATGTCCTGCCTTCTGGTGCCAGGGCCATTCCTGCATAGAGCATGAGAGTGGCACTGATATTAATACAGGATTCTCTCTACAGATGTTCCACATGTTTCAGAATATTGGCATTTCGGTCCTGATAGCCGGCTGCCACCGTGAGTATTGTATTGGTAATGCTATATTTAGCCACTCTTTGTAAGAAAAAGATAAGCTTTAAACCTCGGTGAAATGCTTTAACTGTGCTCCTTCGTGTGACCCTGTCTGCACTGGTGGTGGTTTTTTTTGTTTTACAGTCTCTGTAATAGCAATCTTTGAGAAGAATGATTTCTTTGATGACTGCGTCACCAAAGCACAGTTCTTTCTAACGCTGCATGATGCTGTGCTGGCCGCTTTAGAACAGAATCAAAAGCCAGAGACTGTGGAACTCAGCATTGGAGAGCCTGAACAGGAGTTAGATGAAGGGCTCACAGAAGAACAGAAGGTGTGATACTCAGTTTAAATCTAGATGCTGCCCAGTGATCCTACAAGGATTTGAAGGTGTAAGCATAGAAAGGCAGTTTGAGCTAGGGGAATGAGTATGGGCATATGGTAGCCCAGGGACTCCTGGGTTCTAATCCCATCTCTTACATTGACTCCCTCTGTGATCTTGGGAAAGTTACTTAATCAGTCTGTCCCTCAGTTTCCTCACCTGTAAAATGAGGCTAATAATACTGCCCTGTGTTATAGCCTGTTATATTAATTAATGTTTGTAGAGCAGTTTTGAAGATGTATAGTGCTGTGACCAGGTGCCTTTTGCAGTTTGATTTAAAACAAATTCTACACACTGTGTAAAGTCAAACTTATCCCCTTCCTGGGGATTGGCTTTAACAAAGAAATTAACAATAAGATAAAGTTCTGTTAAAACCTTTTCCCAAGCTTGGCTGCTCTTAGGATTCCTACCTCAGGGACTGCTTAGCCCACAACCTAAATTCTCTCCCTCCAAAAAAACCTCTGCTAGCTCTCTGATATGCAGTTGAGATAATGAACCATTTGCAGTATTGAGTCATCAGAAACCACTTAATCCATTCCCAGCAGGATCAAAACGTGCTAGCAAAGTGTAGTGGTTTCAGGAAAACAGTACCACCCTGTAACAGACTATATGTATAAGCATTATTAAACCCCAAGGAGTGAGAGGAAAGGCCTGATTCTTCTCTCACACTAGTGTAAATCACGAGCATGAAAGTCAATGGATTTACACTAGTATAAAAGTGGTGTTAGTGAGGAGAATTGGACCCAAATTGTTTAGGGTCATATAGGAGTAATGGCATGAAACTAAGCAAAGATAAATTTAGAATGAATACCAGAAAAAGTTCCTAGTGATCAGTTCTGTCAGCAGCATATCACTAGAGAATATATTGTTGAGGAAAATCATGCCTTGACTGTGGGCTATGTTGGGTGACAGAGAGAGGGACTCAGTCTGAAAAGTCTTTTCATCTTTATACTCTGATCTACAGAATTAAGGTAAATCAACTGGACTATACATTTTCATGTGTTGTCACATTACACCCTCAACTGCTGATGTTGAAACTGACTAAGAAGCTGGCTAACTGGGATTCCACTTGGATTCTTGCCAGGTTTCAAATAATAATATTTGTAAAGTAGTACTCAAGTGCTGAGTATTAATCAATTAATTCTCACAGGAATGACTTATCTACTTTCCCTGGTAGATAATTAGGTAAGTATTATTCTTTAAAGATCACATCAGTGCAGGTTTCATAGTCCTTAAAAAATATTCACAGTGGCTAAGGGTGACGGGAGGTATTTTGGATATTAGAAGTCAGTCCCTAGTTTCCATACCCTCTGATTTTCCCAGAAAAAAAAATCCTTTAGACATTAAATTCACCTTGCTTAAATTCAAACCAAAGATGAATTTTGGAAAATTTTCTGTTCGCTGTAGGCCAAATTCTGAAGTCTTTGATTTGGGCAAAACTCCCACTGAAGTCAATGGAAGTTTTGCCGCTGAAAGCCTTCAGAAATTTTGGCTTATCTCACTGACAACAGTACAATGCGTTATTGTCTTGCAATGAAGACCATTCGTATTCAGGAAAGATACCATGACACTTCTGAAAAATCAAGGAACTAATCCCATCATCCTTACCTACTTAGATAAATTCAGCCTCCCTTCACTTATCCTGCAATTTCAATTAGATGCAGCATTTTTTTTCCACTTCCCTTCCTAAACTGTTGTATACTATTGATGTGTGCTGTTAAACAACTATCCCCTGGCCTATACTACAGAATTACTTCAGTATAACTACTCAGGGGTGTAAATAATTAATATCCCTACCCTGGAGCGATGTAGTTATACTGACCTGAGTGCAGGTGTAGACAGCACTATGTTGGTGGGAGATCTTCTGCCAACATAGCTCTTGCCTCTCGCGGAGGTGGATTATCCTGTCGGTGTAGCGCATCTTCATGAAAGCGCTACAGCGGACAGTGATTTGAGTACAGACCTGCCCTCACTCCTGCTTTCCCCCCACAAGAGGTTGCTGCACTTCATTGGTTGGTAAAGTGACCACTATGTATGTATAGTTTGTGGTGCCACCTTGGGATCCTTTTGGATGAAAGGTACAATGGAAGTGTAAGAAGATATTATTATTAGGGTGAAATACATCATTTTTTGTGTATGTTGGCAGGGGGTGAACCAGTATGTGAGTTATGGCGAAGATGGTCTTGTTGGTGACATAATTTCAGTGCATATCCTCTTGGCTGCTAGATCAAGGACCCTGTCAGGGCAATTCAGAAGTTTTATTTTTTTCTAAATTATTGCTGGATCACTTCAGTCTTATCAAGGGAAATGCAAGGGAGCAGGGGGGCTTTTCATTCCAATATCTCGCACATTGTGCAGCTCAATAGAAGGCATTGTTTGTGTGTGTTTCAGGAGAGAAGTCTGCACTCCGGTAACAACAAAGATATTTCCTCTTTAAAGACTACCAGGAGCGAACTCTTAAATGAAGAACCGATATCCGATCTCTTCCGCACATATTCACTCCAGAGTGAAACAGAGATGAACGTATTCCAACAGTATGATGCTCCACCCCCTGAGCCAGGTGACAGAGATGAGGAGTGGGAGCAGAAGTGGAAATATGCCAGAGATCCCTGAGATGCTCAAGAGCTGACAGGGAATCCTAGTCCAGTAAATGGGGAGAGGTGCTGATATAGCACAGTTCAGGTAGTTCTTGCCTGCATTTTGGTGGGGTTTTTTGCCTTTGTCTCTTTCAAAGTTATTGAAGTAGCCAACTAGCCAGTCCATCCAATGGTTCTGCTGGTTTAAGGAAACTAGCACAGTTTATGAAGTTACCCTTCAGGACTTTCAAACAGAGGGATTATTTAGCAGCAATTTTAACCTTTGTAGTGAATTAACTATAAAACTTGGAGCCATTAAATGAATTTTTAAATGTTTCTGAAATTCTTTGTAGTTTTTTAAATGTCCTCAAACACGGCACATCTTTTGCACGTTGTTTTTTTTAGGGACTAAATCTCGTTTGCAGTTTTCAGCAGATTGCACGCATGCTATTTCATTAACCTCAGATGCATGCAAAATGAGGTGACACTCTTGAACAGTGTTTCTCAACCTTTTTGATACCAGGACTTGCTGCCTTCCTAAACTCTGTCAGGGAGATCTCAGGGACCAGCGCCGATCCATGGACTTGGTCATTGAGAAACGCTGCTCTAGAAGAAAGCATTTCGTCACTGATACTTTGCTAAAGTTGCCTAGTGTATTCAGTAAAAACTCAATACTTTGACTTTTTTCCAGTCCTGCTAATATCTCCTGCCAGTGAATTATGTTATTTGCTTCTCTTTTTGGTAGACATTCACTGAGACAGCAACAAATGGAGACATTTAGTTCCGTTTCATTATTAAGAGCTGAAAAAAATGGCTTCTTTAGAATAAGATATAGGTGGCAAGTGGAAAAAAAAAACTTCTCAGTTGTATTATCAGAGTACCAGCTTCATACTCAATAGACTGGTGAAACTGTGACATCACCATAATGGTGCATGCTGGGGTTTTATTTGGAACAGGAGCAGTCTTGCTATATCAGGGATGCACATCTCAAGACCCTACCATGTGCACATTCAGGGAATTCTTCCCTGGCCTCAGTACCTAGAGTGAGGACTGAGAGTGAAATTCATCAGCACAAGGTCCACGTACCATTTAAGTCATAGAATCATAGAATATCAGAGTTGGAAGGGACCTCAAGAGGTCATCTAGTCCAACCCCCTGCTCAAAGCAGGACCAATTCCCAGCTAAATCATCCCAGCCAGGGCTTTGTCAAACCGGGCCTTAAAAACCTCCAAGGAAGGAGACTCCACCACCTCCCTAGGTAACGCATTCCAGTGTTTCACCACCCTCCTAGTGAAATAGTTTTTCCTGATATCCAACCTGGACCTCCCCCACTGCAACTTGAGACCATTGCTCCTTGTTCTGTCGTCTGCCACCACTGAGAACAGCCGAGCTCCATCCTCTTTGGAACCCCCCTTCAGGTAGTTGAAGGCTGCTATCAAATCCCCCCTCATTCTTCTCTTCTGGAGACTAAACAATCCCAGTTCCCTCAGCCTCTCCTCATAAGTCATGTGCTCCAGACCCCTAATCATTTTTGTTGCCCTCCGCTGGACTCTTTCCAATTTTTCCACATCCTTCTTGTAGTGTGGGGCCCAAAACTGGACACAGTATTCCAGATGAGGCCTCACCAATGTCGAATAAAGGGGAACGATCACGTCCCTCGATCTGCTGGCAATGCCCCTACTTATACAGCCCAAAATGCCGTTAGCCTTCTTGGCAACAAGAGCACACTTTTGACTCATATCCAGCTTCTCGTCCACTGTGACCCCTAGGTCCTTTTCTGCAGAACTGCTACCTAGCCATTCGGTCCCTAGTCTGTAGCAGTACATGGGAGTCTTCCGTCCTAAGTGCAGGACTCTGCACTTGTCCTTGTTGAACCTCATCAGGTTTTTTTCGGCCCAATCTTCTAATTTGTCTAGGTCCCTCTGTATCCGATCCCTACCCTCTAGTGTATCTACCACGCCTCCTAGTTTAGTGTCATCTGCAAACTTGCTGAGAGTGCACTCCACACCATCCTCCAGATCATTAATAAAGATATTAAACAAAACCGGCCCCAGGACCGACCCTTGGGGCACTCCGCTTGAAACCGGCTGCCAACTAGACATGGAGCCATTGATCACTACCCGTTGAGCCCGACGATCTAGCCAGCTTTCTATCCACCTTACAGTCCATTCATCCAGCCCATACTTCTTTAACTTGGCGGCAAGAATACTGTGGGAGACCGTATCAAAAGCTTTGCTAAAGTCAAGGAATAACACATCCACTGCTTTCCCCTCATCCACAGAGCCAGTTATCTCATCATAGAAGGCAATTAGGTTAGTCAGGCACGACTTCCCCTTCGTGAATCCATGCTGACTGTTCCTGATCACTTTCCTCTCCTCTAAATGTTTCATAATTGATTCCTTGAGGACCTGCTCCATGATTTTTCCAGGGACTGAGGTGAGGCTGACTGGCCTGTAGTTCCCCGGATCCTCCTTCTTCCGTTTTTTAAAGATGGGCACTACATTAGCCTTTTTCCAGTCATCTGGGACCTCCCCCAATCGCCATGAGTTTTCAAAAATAATGGCTAATGGCTCTGCAATCTCACCCGCCAACTCCTTTAGCACCCTCGGATGCAGCGCATCCGGCCCCATGGACTTGTGCACGTCCAGTTTTTCTAAATAGTCCCGAACCACTTCTTTCTCCACAGAGGGTTGGTCACCTTCTCCCCATGCTGTACTGCCCAGTGCAGCAGTCTGGGAGCTGACCTTGTTCGTGAAGACAGAGGCAAAAAAATCATTGAGTACATTAGCTTTTTCCACATCCTCGGTCACTAGGTTGCCTCCCTCATTCAGTAAGGGGCCCACACTTTCCTTGATTTTCTTCTTGTTGCTAACATACCTGAAGAAACCCTTCTTGTTACTCTTAACATCTCTTGCTAACTGCAACTCCAAGTGTGATTTGGCCTTCCTGATTTCACTCCTGCACGCCTGAGCAATATTTTTATACTCCTCCCTGGTCATTTGTCCAATCTTCCACTTCTTGTAAGCTTCTTTTTTGCGTTTAAGATCAGCAAGGATTTCACTGTTTAGCCAAGCTGGTCGCCTGCCATATTTACTATTCTTTCTACAAATCGGGATGGTTTGTTCCTGCAACCTCAATAAGGATTCTTTAAAATACAGCCAGCTCTCCTGGACCCCTTTGCCCTTCATGTTATTCTCCCAGGGGATCCTGCCCATCTGTTCCCTGAGGGAGTCAAAGTCTGCTTTTCTGAAGTCCAGGATCCGTATTCTGCTGCTCTCCTTTCTTCCTTGTGTCAGGATCCTGAACTCGACCATCTCATGGTCACTGCCTCCCAGGTTCCCATCCACTTTTGCTTCCCCTACTAGTTCTTCTCTGTTTGTGAGTAGCAGGTCAAGAAAAGCTTTGCCCCTAGTTGGTTCCTCCAGCACTTGCACCAGGAAATTGTCCCCTACACTATCCAAAAATTTCCTGGATTGCCTGTGCACCGCTGTATTGCTCTCCCAGCAGATATCAGGGTGATTAAAGTCTCCCATGAGAACCAGGGCCTGCGATCTAGCAACTTCTGCTAGTTGCCAGAAGAAAGCCTCGTCCACCTCATCCCCCTGGTCTGGTGGTCTATAGCAGACTCCAACCACGACATCACCCTTGTTGCTCACACTTCTCAACTTTATCCAGAGACTCTCAGGTTTTTCTGCAGTTTCATACCGGAGCTCTGAGCAGTCATACTCCTCTCTTACATACAACGCAACTCCCCCACCTTTTCTGCCCTGCCTGTCCTTCCTGAACAGTTTATATCCATCCATGACAGTACTCCAGTCATGTGAGTTATCCCACCAAGTCTCTGTTATTCCAATCACATCATAGTTCCCTGACTGTGCCAGGACTTCCAGTTCTCCCTGCTTGTTTCCCAGGCTTCTTGCATTTGTGTATAGGCACTTAAGATAACTCATCGATCATCCCTCTTTCTCAGCATGAGACAGGAGTCCTCCCCTCTTGCGCTCTCCTGCTTGTGCTTCCTCCCAGGATCCCATTTCCCCACTTACCTCAGGGCTTTGGTCTCCTTCCCCCGGTGAACCTAGTTTAAAGCCCTCCTCACTAGGTTAGCCAGCCTGCTGGCGAAGATGCTCTTCCCTCTCTTCGTTAGGTGGAGCCCGTCTCTGCCTAGCACTCCTTCTTCTTGGAACACCATCCCATGGTCGAAGAATCCAAAGCCTTCTCTCCGACACCACCTGCGTAGCCATTCGTTGACTTCCACGATTCGACGGTCTCTACCCTGGCCTTTTCCTTGCACAGGGAGGATGGACGAGAACACCACTTGCGCCTCAAACTCCTTTATCCTTCTTCCCAGAGCCACGTAGTCTGCAGTGATCCGCTCAAGGTCATTCTTGGCAGTATCATTGGTGCCCACGTGGAGAAGCAGGAAGGGGTAGCGATCCGAGGGCTTGATGAGTCTCGGCAGTCTCTCCGTCACGTCGTGTATCCTAGCTCCTGGCAAGCAGCAGACCTCTCGGTTTTCCCGGTCGGGGCGGCAGATAGATGACTCAGTCCCCCTGAGGAGGGAGTCCCCGACCACCACCACCCTCCTCCTCCTCTTGGGAGTGGTGGTCGTGGAACCCCCATCCCTAGGACAGTGCATCTTTTGCCTTCCAATCGGTGGAGTCTCCTTCTGCTCCCTTTGTGAGACCATAAATTAGATTTAAACAATGCATAGTCCCTGTACTGGTCCTGTGCTCCAGCATGAATTTCGCTCTTTGAGAGCATCTCCAGCCTCTGCTGTGTGCATGGTGCGGTTTCTCCATGTGGAGCAGTAGCAGGGAGACTATATAGGACTCCTCCACTGCTGGGCTGTTCCTGGCAGTTAAGTTTTAACTATATGTGGGTGCATAGAAATGTTGATATTTAATTATTTGTAATGTCACTTGCATTAGTAAATCATCCAGACTTTTTAAATTTAAATTCTTACGGCTTCCAGGGAGTTTCTGGAGGAAGGACATGGTACTGTATCTGTCTACGGTGAAACGGTAAAAGGTTCTTACAGTGGAAGAAGCTTTCAGTCTCACAGCTCTGATACTTGTGAATGGAGCTTTAAATTCTTCCTGTCTTTCTAACAGTGTTGAGTAACTCTCATAGTACACAGGCTTCCCTTGTGGTGTTTCTGTACAGTGGCTTCAAGTCAAGTCCCTTCATGAGTGGCAGCTCCAGTCAAAACAGAGCAATACAAAATTTACAACAAGCAAGGCCTTAATTTTCAGAATCTATGGGTTGTACTGTGGCATCCTTGACTCAAGATGAGTGATGCTGCTAGCCCTTTGCAATGCAAAGAGCCTTCCCATTGCAAATTTGGGAGGAGTACTCTTGGCCTGTTAACCACCCTTGCAAAGAATAAACAATCCCAGCAGCAAAGGTGTGACTATGCCCTTTCCACTCCACAACTGGTGCACTGATGTGCTAACTTCAAACATCAATATGATTTTAAAAAAGAACAGGAGTACTTGTGGCACCTTAGAGACTAACAAATTTATTAGAGCATAAGCTTTCGTGGACTACAGCCCAATATGCATCCGAAGAAGTGGGCTGTAGTCCACGAAAGCTTATGCTCTAATAAATTTGTTAGTCTCTAAGGTGCCACAAGTACTCCTGTTCTTCTTTTTGCGGATACAGACTAACACAGCTGCTACTCTGAAACCTGTCATGATTTTAAAACAGTTCTAAAATATATGTGTATTAATTATGCAAGGCATGTACTTTTCAGTTAGTGGGAGTCCAGGCACTTTCTTATTTCCTGGTCTTTTTCTTGTCTAATCATTGCAATGCCTTAACTCTAATCCCAAAACTGTGCACAAGGTTCCTGTGTTTAACCAAGGCACAGATCACCCAGTAGAGTTTTGTGGTGTGAGAAAGCATGTACCTTGCACCAATACCACTTAAAAGGCAGGGCAAAGGAAGTCAGGGTTCAAAGGTCTGTCTACACAATCATATGCTTGTAACCAGACAGTCTCGTCTGACCCAGTTACAACAAACACAGTTGTGTTTTGTTGACACTGCAACTTTTTTCACATATCACCATGAACTATGTATGTGCTACCATGCTGTTTAACTGTTTGCATCATTGTGTGCTGGGGAAGTCTGGGCATGGCACCTAAATAGGAGATTCAGGTCCTGAATTTCCATTGCTTTGTACAATATAGTAACTTAGTCCAATGCAAAGAGGGTGTCAAATGCCACCAGAGCAGAATAAAGTGAATAAATGACTACACAAGTGAAAAGGCAATACAGAGGCCCCACAGTGTTAAGGGGACATGCACACAGACTGGCAGCAGAAATTCATGCAGCAATGCACTCTAGTATGTCATACTGAACAGGGAGCTGGGAGGAAGGAGGACTAGTCAAACCAGTTACACACAGGCATAGCTAGAGGACCATCTACACTGTTTAAAAAAATCAGTGCCAAACTGGTGGCAGGAAGAAAACCACATCTTCGCCTAAGCTGCTGGAAATATGAGAGAAAGGTGGCTACCATGGTTACTGACAGACTATTGATCACGTTGTGTGTGAACACACATTTTGTTTAGACCAAGCGTCCCAGTCACTGGTTACAAATGCAGGAACAGCAGACCCCATTGCAGGAGTAGGGCTTCAGTGTGCCATCATATGTACAGTATGCTATAGAGATTAAAGAGACCAGTACATACATTTATTTAATAGATGAGAAGCTAAATTTTTGTAAGGAAATAGATTTGGGATCCCAGGAGCTTATAATAAGCAACAACAAAACAACAACTTTAAACAGTGAAAAATACTTTTAACTGTTGTCTTAAAGTTACATATGGACATACCTTGGGCTCTAAACTTGCCTTACCTTGGAAATGTTTATAATCTAATCTAATGCTCTGCTCCTACAATGGCTTCTAGGTTTGGGTTGTTTTTAGAACTCAAAACAAAATACATGTTGCTCATATATAGATTTTACCAACCCAATGTTTTGAACTCCCTCTGCTGGCCCTATATGGCTGAAGATAACTAACAAGCATTGTTGCTGGAGCTGTGATGATGGCATCATTGTATAAACAGGATGAAAATCCCAGACTACAATCTGTATTATGCCAGAGTTAAGGCTGAGAATACATCAGAGTTTTAAAACAGGGTTATAAGATTTTTATAGGATTAAAATAAAACATAGCTCCTCACAGCCCAAGACACACCAACTGAAAGTGGTGCCAGACCCCGCCAGAACAACAGATACAAAACTTGTAGACATAACTCCAGTGGTACAATGTCCAGCACTCCTTTACAACATACCTTTCAAGATCCATGTGTCCTACACATGCCTATCACAACTTATGGTGTACCTCATCCAGTGCACTAAATGTCCCAATAACAACTATGTGGGTGAAACCAGACAATCACTACACTCTCAAATGAACTCGCACAGGAAAATAGTAAAAGACAAAACATCATATCACCTGTGGGTAAACCTTTTCACAGAGTGATGACTCCATATTTGACCTATCATTCCTCATCCTCAAAGGAAACCCGCACAAAACTTTCAAAAGACAAGCCTGGGAGCTTAAATTCATAACTTTGCTAGACACTAAAAATGATGGACTGAACAGAGATACTGGATTTATGGCTTATTACAAAAATCTATAACCCACTAACCCTTATGACTGAAAGGATGTTAATGGGCCACTTTACCTTGAATGGTCCCTTAAAATATGTGATTGCTACTTAGGCTAGACAATCTGTTCCACCTTGTATTTAGCTGTGATGCTCTGAATATGTTACCCAGATCAAGGTCTGTGTAAGCTTGAAAGTCTCTTTCATCAACAGAAGTTGGCCCAATAAAAGATATTAGCTCACCCACCTTGTCTGTCTAATATCCTGGGACCGACATGGCTACAACACTGAATATATCAAAATTGCTAACATTTACATTGAACTTGTTTATTCTGTGTCTGATTAAATACCCTGGAGTCAAAGTTTACCATTTCCTATTATAAACACCAACATTTATTTAACATTTAGTCCTGTGTGAATCTAACAGCTGTGCCAATAGGTGTCCAAATCTGTTCAGGCATGAAGATTATATATAAATCACCTTGATCTAAAACTTTATTTATAAAAGTGAGGAAGAGATTGTGAATTCCTTAGGAGGGCAAATACTGGATACTCTGACCAGGATATTAATTATTTACTAGAATACAAGGATTTACATTAAGTTCATTTGGTAGGAGAGGGCCAACAACTCACCTGGCTGCTATAACTGGCAACCCAGAAATTGTAAGACTCCATCTTAGTCATATTGACCTCTATGCATTCTGTTTTTTTAATTTAATGGGATACTGTCAAATTAAAAATCATAATTCTTCTTCGAGTGATTGTTCACGTCCATTACACATTAGGTGTACGCACGCCGCGTGCACGGACGTCGGAAACTTTTTCCCTTAGCGGCTCCCGTCGGGTCGGCGGGCCCCCTCCTTCCCGCCAAAGCGGCGCCCCGCTCCAGGGTATATATATCCCTGCCGACCTGACCCCTCCAGTTCCTTCTTACCGTCCGTGGCGGCGTCTGAACAACTCGTCTGAGAGTGTCCCTTAGCAAATAGTCATTAGAGTTATCTAGTAGTTATCAGTTAGTTATAAGATAGAGTTTACTCAGTAGTTAACGGCTCATTAGAGTACTTAAAGCTCCTGCTGGGGTTGTTTGTTCGGCACCGGCCCCGGGCGGCGGGGTATGCCACACGCCCAGGGTTTCAAGGCCTGTGCCACGTGCCGCAGGCCTATGCCATTGAGCGACCCCCACGCTTCGTGTCTGCGTTGCCTGGGGGAAGCTCACCAGAAAGAGCGCTGCAAAATCTGCAAGGCTTTTAAGCCCAGAACTAGGAAAGAGAGGGACTTTCGCCTTAAGCAGCTGCTCATGGAGACGGCGCTACAGCCCTCCACTTCGACGGCACCGTCTGCCTCCGTGCGAAGCGCACCGGCTTCGGTGAGGGAACCGGCACTGGCGGGTCACTCGAAGACCGCGGCACCGACACAGCGGGGAAGGGCACGACGCCGATCGTCTTCGCCGGCGAAAGTGAAGGGCCAGCCTAAGGCCTGCGGTCGCTCCCCGCATAAGAAGGCGGCACCGGTAAAGACCTCGAGTGCCCCTAAGGCCGACACGGCCTCGTCAAGGACCCCGGTAGTGGCTCCGGCGCCGAAGGGCCCGTCGAGCCCTGGGATGAGCGCGTCGAGCGACAATGAAGGGCTAGAGGAACTTGTGGAACAGCCCTCCACTCCGGACATGTTTGAGGCAGCTAAGGACCTCATCGCCTTGTCCGTTGAGGCCCCAGTACGCGCTGAAGGCGCCCCGCCTATGCTGCCACGCAGAGGCAAGCCGGCGATGGTGCGCCCGTCACGGTCGCCGTCTCGGCACCGTTCCAGGGACCGGTCCCGGTCGAGCTCCGCCTCGGTGGACTCCCGGTTGCCCCCGGCGCAAGAAGCACCGCAGCAGTCGGGCTTCAGCATACGATCGGCACCGACTCAGCAACCGAGCACGAGTCGGCACCGTGAAGCATTGGCGGCTCGTTACCCAAGGCCGACCAGCCGTAGCCGTTCCCGGTCCCGGGATCACCGGTACCGTTCCAGGTCCAGGTCGACGAGGCGCCGTTCCAGGTCCTGGTCGCGAAGGCGCTATTCTCCAAGATCGGACCGGCACCGTCCTACGGTGCCACCGTGGCCTTCCAGGTCACCGTCCGTGGTCTCGGGGACTGACTCAGACTGATACGGCGGGGTTGCCCATAGGTCACAGGCCAGCAGGGACTACGGACAGTCACAATGGGGCCAGCCGAGCCAATGGCTATTCTGGACACCCTGGGCCTACCACCAACAAGGGCCCCCATCGAGGGCCTCGAGATCCGGGCCATCCCGGTACCGATCCCGCTCCCCGCGGCACCGTCCGCCATCGTATAGGGAGGCAGCGGTCTCTAGACCACCGGAGCGGGAAAGAGGGGACTCGGCACCGAGTACGGTACCGTCCCAATCCCACGCGGCGGGTCATGCCGCAGAGGAGCAATTGGCTGAGGCCGGATTGCAGGATACTGAGGATGGGCAAAAGGCCCCGACCTCTTCCTCCTCGCCAGATGAGGCAGTTGCGGGCACATTGGTGTCCGGCCCTCCCCCGATTGACCATCGGGCACATCAAGACCTGCTTCGCCGGGTAGCCCTTAATCTGGGTTTGCAGGCGGAAGAGACCGTGGAGCAGGACGACCCCATGGTCGATATCCTGAGCCCAGAGGGCCCCTCCAGAGTCGCTCTCCCGATTATACGGACAGTACAGTCCAACTATAAGACGGTGTGGCAAACACCGGCCTCCAGTGCGCCAACTGCAAAGGGCGTGGAGAGAAAGTACTTCGCCCCATCTAGAGGGTTTGACTTCCTCTTTCTACATCCGTCCCCCTGTTCGCTGGTGGTCTCGGCGGTGAACGAGAAAGAGCGGCATGGCCAGCAAGCTCCTGCCCCCAAGGGCAAGGAAGCTAAGAGATTGGACTTATTCGGGAGGAAAGTCTATTCATCGGGAGGCCTTCAGCTGAGGATCGCCAATCAGCAGGCGATCCTAAACAGGCACAATTTCAACTCCTGGGCATCAGTCGCCAAGTTTAAGGACTCCCTCCCACCTGACGCTCATCAGGAGTTCACGGCCCTGGTAGAGGAAGGAATGGCAGTGGCCAAGACCTCTTTACAGGCCGCTCTAGACTCAGCCGACGCTGCAGCTAGAACAATTGCGTCGGGAGTCGTGATGCGGCGTTCGGCGTGGTTGCAGGCTTCAGGTCTCCCGCCGGAGGTACAGACCACGCTGCAGGACCTCCCGTTTGAAGGTTCGGGCTTGTTTTCCGACCAGACGGACGCCAGGCTGCATAGCCTTAAGGACTCACGAGCGACCCTTAAGTCACTGGGTATGCACACGCCGGTGACGCAGCGTAAGCCCTTCAAACCCCAGCCGCCGCAAAGGCATTACCACCCTCGGCCCCGACACGAGCCTTACCGCCGTCGAGGCAGGGATAATAGGCGGAGACGAAACAATACGCCTAACCAGGGCCAGAAACATGGCCAGGGCAAGCCACAGCCGGGAAATAAACCAGGCTTTTGAAGCTACGCCCGAGGACAGCGTACCACCTCCTATACCGGATCCTCCTTTGGGTTTCAAGGACCGTCTGTCCCGTTTCTACCGGGCCTGGTCGCGCATAACATCGGACCGCTGGGTCCTGCGCACAGTGAAGGCGGGTTATACCCTCCAGTTTTCCTCGCCGCCTCCCTGCCATCCCCCTTCCCCGTCCCTCTTCAGGGACCCTTCTCACGAGCAACTCCTCGTACAGGAGGTACAGACCCTTCTCACTGCAGGAGCAGTAGAAGAGGTCCCTCTGAACCTAAGGGGAAAAGGATTCTATTCCAGATACTTCCTGATTCCCAAGGCAAAAGGGGGCCTCCGTCCTATCTTGGACCTGCGCGATCTAAACAGGTTCCTGATCAAAGCGCGCTTTCGTATGGTCTCCCTTGGAACTATTATCCCATCCCTGGATCCGGGGGATTGGTATGCTGCCCTCGATATGAAAGATGCCTATTTTCACATCGCAATCAATCCGGCCCACAGGCGGTTTCTGCACTTCGTCGTCGGCCAGCGCCATTTCCAATTTACGGTCCTGCCCTTCGGCCTGGCGTCAGCACCACGGGTGTTCACGAAGTGCATGTCCGTGGTAGCAGCCTTCCTTCGAAAAAGAAGGATGCGTGTGTTCCCGTACCTGGACGATTGGCTACTCGTGGGCAGGTCGGAGGCCGAAGTCCGATCTCACGTAACGCTGGCCTTGCAGACGTTCGACAAGCTCGGCCTCCGGGTCAACGTGCCGAAATCCACGTTAGTCCCCACTCAGAGGCTGGACTTCATAGGTGCTACCCTGGACTCGGTAACCGCGCGAGCGAGTTTACCAGAGGCACGGTTCATGTCAATTCACGGGGCTGTAAGCTCGGTCCAAAAATTTCCCACGACAACAGCAAGATGTTGCATGCAACTTCTGGGGCATGTGGCAGCTTGCACACACGTGGTCAGACATGCCCGGCTGAGGCTCCGGCCTTTACAGTTGTGGTTCGCCCACACGCATTGCCCCAACAGAGACCCATTGGATCAAGTAGTCACGATCCCAAACCAGGTGCTCAGCTCGCTACGCTGGTGGCTCGATCGCCAGCAGGTATGCGAGGGGATCCCCTTTGCTACCCCACAACCCACTCTGACGTTAGTGACAGACGCATCAGACATGGGTTGGGGGGCGCACCTGGGGGAACTGCGGACCCAAGGGCTGTGGTCCAGAGAGGACAAGCTGCTTCACATCAATCTGAAGGAGCTAAGAGCAGTTCGCCTCGCCTGCCAGACCTTCCACGCCTTCCTAAAAGGTCACAGCGTGGCAGTCCTGACGGACAACACTACCGCCATGTTCTATATAAACAAGCAGGGCGGGTCCCGGTCTTCTCCCCTCTGTCACGAGGCTCTCCAATTATGGAACTTCTGTATAGCCCATGCGATACACCTCATCGCGACGTATCTTCCGGGAATTCAAAACGGCTTAGCAGACCGCCTCAGCCGATCCTACCGAATGCACGAATGGACGCTGAGAGGAAACGTCCTGCATTCGATCTTCCGGAGGTGGGGTTTTCCCCGGGTGGATCTGTTCGCCACCAGGGACAACAGCCAATGCCCTCAGTTCTGCTCGTTCCAGAACCTCAGCCCGGGATCAGTAGCGGATGCCTTCATGATCCCATGGGGAGGGAGCCTAAAATATGCCTTCCCTCCATTTCCACTTATACACAAGGTTCTTCTCAAGACCCGCAGGGACAGGGCAACGATCATACTTATTGCCCCGGCCTGGCCCCGCCAGCATTGGTTCACGTCCCTGCTGGAACTGTCCATGGCTGATCCAATCACCCTTCCCCTCCATCGCGACCTAGTCACACAAGACAAAGGTCGCCTACTCCACCCGAACCTGTCTTCGCTTCATCTCACGGCATGGTATCTCTCTGGCTGAACGATGCAGAACATAGGTGCTCTCACCAGGTTCAGCAAGTCCTCCTTAATAGTAGGAAGCCCTCTACAAGGGCAACATACCTGGCGAAGTGGAAAAGGTTCTCCCACTGGTGTGAGCCTCAACGCATACAACCTTTACAGGCCTCGGTTCCGTCCATCTTGGACTATTTACTGCACCTCAAGAATCAAGGGCTTGCGCCCGCCTCAATTAGAATTCACTTAGCCGCTATTTCGGCTTTCCATCCGGGAGAGTTGGGAGTGTCAGTATTCTCCAACCCCACAGTGGCCCGATTCCTCAAGGGGCTGGAAAGGGTGTTTCCCTACTCACGCCCGCCGGTTCCGACGTGGTCTCTGAACCTAGTGCTAAATAGACTTATGAGTCCCCCCTTTGAGCCCCTGGCCACTTGCTCCCTCACGCACCTCTCCTGGAAGGTGGCGTTTCTCGTGGCCATCACGTCGGCCAGAAGGGTATCGGAATTGAAGGCCCTCTCGTCGGAACCACCCTATACGGTGTTCCATAAAGATAAGGTGCAACTTAGGCCGCACCCCAAATTCCTCCCAAAGGTGGTGTCACAGTTTCACATGGGGCAAGACATTTGCCTTCCGGTGTTTTTTCCTAAACCCCATACGGACCCTCACCACCGCAGCCTACATACCCTGGATGTCCGAAGGGCGTTGGCATTTTACCTGGAGCGGACCAGGTCGTTCCGCAGAACACCCCAGCTGTTCATTGCGATTGCGGAACGTATGAAAGGCTTGCCTATTTCGACACAGCGCTTGTCGGCATGGATTGTGCATTGTATACGCACTTGTTATGAGCTCGCCAATGTTCTGGCCCCGGAGATCCGGGCCCATTCGACTAGAGCCCAAGCGTCCTCAATGGCCTACTTGGCGCAGGTCCCGATCCAGGAGATCTGTAAGGCAGCCACCTGGTCGTCCATACATACGTTCACAGCCCACTACGCGATCCATCATCAGACCAGAGAGGACGCGATGGTCGGTCGGGCCGTGTTACAGTCAGTTGTACCTTGACTCCTACCCACCTCCAATGGTAAGCTTGGGAATCACCTAATGTGTAATGGACGTGAACAATCACTCGAAGAAGAAAAAACGGTTACTTACCTTCTGTAACTGTTGTTCTTCGAGATGTGTTGTTCACGTCCATTACACTTCCCACCCTCCTTCCCCTCTGTCGGAGTCTCCGGCAAGAAGGAACCGGAGGGGTCGGGTCGGCAGGGATATATATACCCTGGAGCGGGGCGCCGCTCTGGCGGGAAGGAGGGGGCCCGCCGACCCGACGGGAGCCGCTAAGGGAAAAAGTTTCCGACGTCCGTGCACGCGGCGCGCGTACACCTAATGTGTAATGGACGTGAACAACAGTTACAGAAGGTAAGTAACCGTTTTTTCTGTCTGAAAACTTCTTTACCTACTACGGTCATAAGCAAAACATAAGATTATTATAACCGAGAATAAGTTAAAAAAATGTTTTTAGTTTACTTATATTTGTGCATTTAGTAGCAATTGGTTTATAGTTAATTTCATTGTTTTCTCTGGTATAGACAATCTGCTGTGGGTGGTTATTTCAAGTAATGGGGTGGGAGGGCACATTTTTAAAAATAGGAAGATGTGGTGATAAATCCAAAAAAACTGATAGGGTGAATCAGGGGAAAGGTCTAGGTCCCAAAACTACTTTTAACTTAGTCCTTGTCTACACTAAAACGGGTTTGTCGGTATAACTATACCAGTAGAAAGATACTAGCAAGCCCTCTTTTGCTTATACCAATTTCCTAAATGAAGTAAGTTATACCAGGGGTCGGCAACGTTTGGCACGCGGCTCGCCAGGGTAAGCACCCTAGCGGGCTGGGCCAGTTTATTTACCTGCTGACGCGGCAGGTTCGGCCGATCACGGCCCCCACTCACCGCGGTTCGCCATCCCAGGCCAATGGGGGCGGCAGGAAGCGGCGCGGGCGAGGGATGTGCTGGCTGCGGCTTCCCGCCGCCCCCATTGTCCCGGGACGGCAAACCATGGCCAGTGGGGGCCGCGATCGGCCGAACCTGCCGCGTCAGCAGGTAAATAAACTGACCCGGCCCGCTAGGTTGCTTACCCTAGCGAGCCACGTGCCAAACGTTGCCGACCCCTGAGTTATACCAATAAAAGGACTTTTTTGCAGTTTTCATTAGGACCTTTGCCGGCCTAACTATATTGACTGGGTTATGACTTTTTCATACTCCTAATTGACATAGCTAGACCAGCAAAACGTACAAATGTAGGCCATGCCTTAAAAAAACTGTGCAAGATTTCAACTTGATGGTGGCCAGGGCTACGCTACAAATATTTAGTACCACACCTATTGCAGGAGCATGAAAAAAAAATCACACTTCTCAGTCTGACATAGCTGTGCCAGCAAAACTCCCTGTGTAGATTCAACGCTATAGCTTCTGTTGTTGGGGGAAGTGGGTTAACTACACCAGCAAAAGAACTTTTCCCCCTATAAGTTGCATCTCCATGAAGGTGTTATACCAGCAATCCTTTTGTAGTGTAGACTAGCCCTGTCCCTTAAATGTTATGTGTGATCCCTGCATGCATTTCTGTGATGTCACAGGACGTAATCACAAATGTGTTTGAAATGGAAAGAAAAATGGACACAAAAGCAAACAAACATTTGCTCAACAGAAACCATATTAATAAAAGCCACATCTCAAAGTTATAATTCACTGACTTTTTGTGCATGATGAATGAGAGACTGTAAGGTATCATCTGTGTATTTCATATATTATGTGGTTGTATTGTAATTGGATTCATCTAATATTTTTTATGGTAATGCTTAAGGACCAACCAATGTGTGTTTTGCATTCTATATTGTGATGTGTGCATTGTCCTGTATATGTAATGTATATTATGACTTGTGTGCACTGTAGTGTACAGCATGTGAGTGGTGTGTATTGCGCTGTGTGAGGTGTACTGTATCTTTTGCTTCTTGTATTGTGGATTGTGTGCATTAGCGTGTTATACTATGTGCTTCAGTGTGCATGGAAAGGGCATGGCATTGTGTACTGCAATGTGGGGGGCAGCATGCACTGCGGTGTGTATGGGGGAGGGTGGGCTCTGCAGTGGGGTAAACTGATTGTATTGTGTGCTGTTGGGTGCATGGTATTGTGCACTGTGGAACGCGTGCATTAGGCGTCTGCACTACACTGTGGGCCCTGGTCACTCCTGCACGGGGTAATACCCCCGGGGGCTGTATTTCAAATTGTGCGTTGCGGGGAGGGCTCAGGGGGCGATGCAACGCCAGCTTTGCGTCACACACAGCGCTTCGCTCACAGGCCGGTGCGTACTCCGCGTTGCCTGTGCCGCACCGCCCTCCACCCCTTCAGTCAGTCGGATCCCTTCCGCCCTCTGGGGGTTGCGCATGCGCTCGGGACCATGGACCAGTTGGAGGCGGGGCTGGGCTCGGGCGAGGAGCCTAGCCAGCGGTCCCCGCTCCTCCCCCTCCGTCGGAGGGGGCGTTGCCGGACGCGCTCGGAAGAGCCAGGGGGCGGGGCCTTCTTCACGAGCTCGGCCTCGAGCTCGAGCGGCACCAGCGAGGGCGACGAGGACATCTGGTGGCGCGTGCAGCGGCGCGCGAAGATACCAAAAGTGCGCATGCCTCTCCCGGCGCGGCCTAGCCTGGCGCAGGCGCAGAAGCAGACGAATGCTTTAGAGCGCACGCGCGGAGCGCAGGGTGGGCTACCGGCTCTGGCCGCCATGGAGCGAAAAGGTGAGCGCGGCGCCTTCTCCCGGGCCGGGCTTGGTAGGCCGCCTCCCCCCGACACGTGCACCCTTGCAGGAAGTGCCGTCCGGCCGTCCCCTACCTCCTGTCTGTCTGTCTTGCCCCCCACCCCGGGCGCACCCCCTGCCCCCCCCGTCTGTCTGCCCTGCTCCCCCCGGGCGCACCCCCTGCCCCCCCCGTCTGTCTGCCCTGCTCCCCCCGCGCGCCCCCTGCCCCCCCGTCTGTCTGCCCTGCTCCCCCCGCGCGCCCCCTGCCCCCCCCGTCTGTCTGCCCTGCTCCCCCCGCGCGCCCCCTGCACTCCCGTCTGTCTGCCTTGCCCCCATCCCCGGCGCGCCCCCTGCACTCCCGTCTGTCTGCCTTGCCCCATCCCGGCGCGCCCCCTGCACTCCCGTCTGTCTGCCTTGCCCCCATCCCCGACGCGCCCCCTGCACTCCCGTCTGTCTGCCTTACCCCCCCGGCGTGCCCCCTGCCCCCCGTCTGTCTGCATTGCACCCCCTGCCCCCCCCGTCTGTCCATCTGCCTTGCCCCCCCGGCGTGCCCCTTGCCCGTCTGTCTGTCTGTCTGCCTTGCCCCCCCCCCGCCTGTCTGTCTGCCCTGCCCGGGCGCACCCCCTGTCCCCCCCCCCCCCCCGTCTGTCTGCCTTGCCCACCCCGGGCGTGCCCCCTGCACCGCCCGTCTGTCTGCCTTGCCCCTGCTGTGGGTGTGCCTCCTGCCCCCTCCTGTCTGCCTGCCTTACATCCCCTGTCCTCTCCTGTCTCTCTGCTTCTTTCCCACCTTATGCTCCCTGCTCCCTCAAACTTCTGTTTTCCTCTAGTATGCATCTCCCACTGCAGGCTTCACTCCCACCTTTTTCACCCTACCCTGTCTCATCAGTCTGCATTTCTCTCCCCCAGTTCTGGCACTGCAGGCCCGGAAGAAACGGACCAAAGCCAAGAAGGACAAGGCCCAGAAAAAGTAAGTCGAACCCCACAGCCATCCAGCTGGATACAGGTGTCCAGTGTAGGGATGTTGTGCTTGGGCTTCTCTTCCGTACACACCGCCGCCCCTGGTTTCCTGAGCTTAAGTGGGAGGGAGCAAGGTCTGGTGGCTCCATGTGGGCAACTGAAGGGATCTCCTTTTGGCTCTGAGGACCAGGAATTTCTCCCTCTTTGGATCTACAGGGCATCCCTGGAGGGTAAAGTCTGAGGTTCCCCACAGGGTTATTACCTAAAAGTCCCCTGTGCACCCCTTCTCTGTTAATGTTAGAACTGGACCATATTTATGAGCTTTAAAGGGGTCCATTGACTCTTCATAAAATGGTTGAAATGACACCTACATCTGCCTCTCTTGATCAGTCTCCTAGGCATCATTTAGGCTAGAAAAGCATCTCAGTTTAACTATCCGCTTATAAAATGACATATGCAAATGAGTATCCTGATTGATTTGCAGATGATTTTAATAATGCTTTTCACTAAATTTACTAATCTCTTAGAGGTGGATGGTTTTGTGCAAAGTCTTCCTTTTAGTAAGCGAGATTAAAAGAAATCTCTATTACACTACAGAAATCCATAGTAGCTCCATAAATCTTTTTGAAGTGTTCAAAATATATTCTATATACTCTCTGTGGATTCTGGGGAGTGGGAGCTACAAATCCTGTTTGTTTATACAAGAGGCTAAATTTTAAGTAGCTCTAGGAATTCAGCTAACTTGGATACGGAAGAAGTTCCTATAATTGTTACATATATTTTTGAGAACAGCTACTGTAAGGTGAATTCATTCAATTAAAAAATATCTAACTTAAAAACTATAACTCTTCTAAACTATAATTGTCTTGTACTTGAAATAATAAACTGCCTCTGGGGAGGGGTTATTGGTGGGACTGAAAATAATAATCTGACAGTTTTAATATCAAATAAATTGGGGGGGAAATCAAAGTAATGCTTTTTTGTGGAAGGTACAGAAAAGGGATTGACATCTCATTGACATCTCTGATTTTGAGCTGTTCCCCATCAATCATTATAGGTTCTTACTTTTAATTCTGTAATAACTCAGACATCCGTCTTTTAGACAGAATATAATGTGGCCTCTATAGAGGTTTGTATATTGTATCTACAAAGATTGTGATCACTGTGTGTCTACAAAATAACTATATCACTTTCATTATACTGCGGAGTTGGTTTGCGGAGCTTTTGAGTCTGCATCTCACTTTCCTTCCTTCCTTCAGTTGGTTTCAAGATTTCATAGAGAAAAGAAATTAAGCAAAACAATTATCTAACTCACTGGAAAAATCTGCCCACCAAAGTACTAACTTTTTATTTGTACACATTTATAAACTTCCTTTCTATGGTATTTCATAAACTTATTTCAAGGTGTGACCACATCTCTTCAACTGGACAAAGCTCATTGAGGTATCTTTAGATGGATTTTTTAGGTCTGGTTGTCAGAAATGGAGCAGACAGCAGCTCGCTTGTTTAAAAGGATTACTAAACTGTCTGGAGCCCAGCACTACAAAGCAAACATTATATCATAGAAATGTAGGGCTGGAAGGGGCATCAAGAGGTCAAGTCTAGCCCCCTGTGCTGAGGCAGGGTATACATAATATTTGTATGTGGGAGTTAAAAAATCAGGGATCTGCATTGGTTACCATCTTCCATTACGGGCAGTATTATTTTCTTTCTCTCAAGCATTGACTTCAATTCTACAAGCATTTAATCAGATCTGCAAATTGTACATTAACAGGGGTTGTGAAGGTTTTAAGGATAACTTGTATCTAAAAGTTAAAATACATACCAGTATACTATCAAATTGAAAATTTAAGGTTTAAATGCAAAAAGCCTCCATCGGGACACTGCTTAGTCCTGAATTTGTCATGGTTTTGAAACTGAGTACTGGGGGTCAGCCACTTGGTTTTTAGCCCACTAATAAAAATATACTTCTATTCCTCTCTTGGAGGAGGTGGGATTTTCAGTAACTCATGCTTTTGTGCCATCAGAATTTCTTCTGTTATAATACTCTGTAGCTGTTTAACACCTTTCATACAAGGATTTCAAAGCACTTTACAAAGGCGAGTAAGTTGTATCTGTATCTTATAGATCAAGAAAAGGAGGAGCTCTCAGGGTTGAGTCATTAAACCCAATTTCTAGTCCTGATTCTGCCTTGATCAGACAGTGGGCAAGTGGTAACAATAATACCTACTTTATAAAGTGCTATGAGAACCAAGTGAAAAATTAAATTCAAAGTATTACTTTTAAAAAGTCATATAGTGAGTCAGTGATAGCCATTAATAGTACCCAGATCTCCTGCAAGCTCACTGCTCTGAATTCTATAATGTTGTCTTATGCACATACATTGTGTATCTTCTGCTGTGGCACATGGCTTGTTTACTGAATTTAGTTGCATGGTCTTCAGATCTGTTGTATAAAGTTGAGCATTTTTAACTGATGTGTTGATTTAAATAGAATGTCCAAAAAGCACTAGTAATGTATGAGGCCCTCTAAAGCTTTTTTCCCTCTCTGACTGTATTTTATTTGGCATGACATCACACAGAAAAGGATTTTCTGCTTGGACCTGTCCCGCTTGCGGGATGAAGGGAACATAGAAATGATAGAAAATATATTGCTGCTAAAAAGGTAGAAAGTGTAGTGTTGAGGCAGACACATTGAACTAATTGCATGCTTGTCTACACATGCTCTAGAATACACCATATAATATCTGTGGGACATTTGCAATAAGTTGGCATGATGTAGTAATTGATGATGCTCCTATGTGAGTGAACATGATGGACATAACTTGTTACCTACTACACCTTGTGGGTTAGGAGAGTTAGGGTATGTGGAAAGGAAAAATTGCCTTTGAGGGGTGATTAGGATATTGTCTCCCTGGCTTCCAGTTTGTAGATAACTTGTTAATCCCCTAAGAAGAACTGAGGCTTGCTACAGTAAAGGATCTCACTGTTCTGAGGTTAAATGTTACAGTTGAGTGGCGGTAGCATCACTTGCTGTAAAACAGTTCAGTGTTCATGTTAACCAGCCTGCCTTGTGTAAATATAGTGGCCGTTATTTAAATTGGTTCTTGGCTTTCTATCCTCGACTATCCAGTAGGGTTAGATCTTTGATAAAGAGAGATGAAAGGGCAGTTAAACAAAAATATTTTTACTTCTGAGGAGACACAGCTACTCCGCTGGAGTGGAGGAACAAATTGGGATTCATCGTAAAATACTAACAGAGGGTCCTGTGGCACCTTTGAGACTAACAGAAGTATTGGGAGCATAAGCTTTCGTGGGTAAGAACCTCACTTCTTCACTTGCATCTGAAGAAGTGAGGTTCTTACCCACGAAAGCTTATGCTCCCAATACTTCTGTTAGTCTCAAAGGTGCCACAGGACCCTCTGTTGCTTTTTACAGATTCAGACTAACGGCTACCCCTCTGATACTCATCATAAAATACTGTAACTTGGTGGTGTGTGTATTCCTGTCCTTACTCTGGTAGGAGGGTGGCTCTTGTCTGATTAGCAAGCTTTTGAACATCTGGATAAGCAGCTTGAATTCTAAAAGCATTTTCCCTACTACAGCTGATCACCATGCATGTTGGATTCGGTCCCTAAGTAGAGAGTGGTTGACGTGATTAATGAATTAGTTTGTCACTCGTGTTTTGCCAATCTTTAGAGCAAATAATTCTCTAAAATATACTAGGTATAAACTGTTAGTGAAATAGCCGCAAATACTTCGTTGGCATATGTGTCTCAAATGGTGGAACAGATTATACACCTCTACCCTGATATAACGCGAATTCAGATATAACACGATAAAGCAGTCCGCCGGGGGAGGGCGGGGCTGCGCACTCCGCCGGATCAAAGCAAGTTTAATATAACGCGGTTTCACCTATAACGCGGTAAGATTTTTTTTTGGCTCCTGAGGACAGCGTTATATTGGGGTAGAGGTGTACTTAATGGAACAATTAATGACGTATATTGCAACAAGTCACATAAAATTCACAATATCCTCTCTTTACCTGTTGCTTCAAGTTACACAATAGAAACTATTTTCACTTTATGGTATTTCCTATGTGTTTAAGAGGGGTAAAGAGGCTTGGGAGGGTGCAATCCAGTGGTAGTGTTGTATACAGTTAGGGTGGAGCAGGCAGTAACTTATTTGAGCCATTTAGATTGTAATTGTCCAAAAGGTGACCTCTTCTTGCTTTACAAATAATGTGAATCTTTTTACTACCTTTTTCCAGGACTTGCTTTTTAACTTTTTGAACTAGGATATATAAAGGATGGGTAGGGAGAGCTCTTTATATCTAAAAAGTCAAGTTACTAGCCCTTAGTTAAACTGAAATGAAAGCTGTCAAAGTAGACGTTAAATTTCTGATGCCATCAGTTGAAAGGTTTTTAATTGAGAAGGCTGCTAGACACATTAACCATATAATATATACTTTAGGGCAGGGGTCTCAAACTCAAATCACCACGAGGGCCACATGAGGACTAGTACATTGGCCCGAGGGCCGCATCACTGAAACCTTTTCATACAACAATACAAAAGTATAGTAAAAAATTATAAGTAATATAGTATACTATTAAAAGTCAATGTATCAACTCTTTTAAAACTGTAATGCGAAGAGGGGCTTTAATAAAATATAAACACCTGTAACTATTCCTTATGTGGTCAGTAACACATGATCTATGCTAACAGTCTATCAACATAGCTGTAATGGCAGTAACTTTTTAAAGTAACTATTCATACAGAATACGTTGCCACTTTTAACACATTCTTCCCAACTACTCACAGCAAAGAATCATACATGCTGAACTTCATACCTCAGACTGCTTGTCTAGTCCATGAGGCCCCATGCCTGCCATGCTTCTTCCTATCCCTTCACCGCCCCCATTCCAACCCCTTCCCCAAAGTCCCTGCCCCAACTCCACCCCCCTTCCCCAAATCCCCGGCCCCACCTCTTTCCCTGAGAGCACCATCTCCCTGCTCCCCCTCCCTCCTGGAAAGTCCTGGGAAGCACTGGGAGGTAGGCGGAGGAGCAGGGACGCAGTGCATTCAGAGGGAGGGCATGAGGGAGCTCGGCTGCTGGTGGAGTTGGTGCCTATGGCGGGCCGCAGGAAATAGCTCCACGGGCCGTGTGTTTGAGACCCCTGCTTTAGGGTGAAGGAATGGATACAGAGTGAGGTAAGGAATCAGATGCACAGAAGAGTCTTTTAGTAACTGGTGACCAAGCAGGAAAGTCATTAACTTATCTGAGGGTGTCCTGAATGTTTGACCGTATATAGTGTCTTTAGTTACAGTCAAGTATCAGAGGGGTAGCCGTGTTAGTTTGAATCTGTAAAAAGCAACAGAGGGTCCTGTGGCACCTTTAAGACTAACAGAAGGATTGGGAGCATAAGCTTATGCTCCCAATCCTTCTGTTAGTCTTAAAGGTGCCACAGGACCCTCTGTTGCTTTTTAGTCAGTCAGTTCCATAACTGCTGACTATAGGAAGTTCTGGCATTTGTTTGATTGTTAGGATTCACTGAAAAACTATCACCCAGTCAAATTCTGCCTGCCACCTCCCTCCCCCATTCCCCTTATTTTCACTGAGTACTTTACTCCATGAGAAATCACACTGAAATTGATTAGTAGAATCTGGCCCTCAATGTTTTCCCTCACAAAGTGTCCTCTTTTTTTTTTTTTAATCCTTGGTAATGATGGGTTGAGGTTGAGAACACTTCACAATGCATTTCCAGTAAAATTCTATATGTATTCGTCCATAATCAATAGAGCACTTGGTAATAAAAATGCATATGAATGACAACACTTTTGTTTGGAGCAAGGGCATTCAGGTTGTGACATTACACCTGCTAAGCTTAGCGTTTGTGATTCTTTAGTGTGTTGAAACTTGCAAAAACTCTGTGCTTCAGCAAGAAACAGTTTTGTCACTAGCCTGCTGGGTCATGGGAAACAGAGCAGGCTAAGTGGAGACACTGCAAAATCAGCATATATCTGTGTGACCTGAATTCCCATGAATCAAAATACAATGGGAAAATCTAATTTCAGCTCTGCTAATCGTGAGTATCCTTAAATTTAGCTATAACAGCAGTGATACATAGTAAGAACATGTCTAAGGCAATAGCATTCTTTGATCATGTTACAAGGTTAATTTGATATGACTTTTATCATATTGTTTATATTGTAATATGTCCTGTTTTTGTTGTAGGAGTTCCGGTACTTTTATTGTTCTGGGTCAGATTCGGTGCTGTGACTTAGAATTGGAATTGGTGGGTGTCAAGGTGATATCACCAGCACATATTGGCTGTTGTCACTTTGTAGCTGTCAAAAGTGCATCAGTTGTAAAGTCAATTTAACAGGGAGCCAATTTTAATTGAAATTTTCTGGGCTTGCACATTCTCTGAAGTGTAGATTACATCTGTAATTGTCATGCTGTGTGCGCAGTCTTGAGCATTAAGTGTACTTCCTGTAAATTATAATAGAACTAGATATTTGAGGTTTCTGATAGTCTATTGCTTGGGAACTTTGATATTTTTATTCAGTGCAGTTTATATTGCAAACATTCAGAAGATCGAACTGTTCTCTTCCATCTACTGTGAGGAAAAATCTGTTGTGCAATGCTGCTGAGGTTAAAACTCGAGGTTAAAAATTAGACTAAAAAATTCACTCAAATTCAAAGCAGTTGTAGAAAGAACTGTTTGTTCCATTTTGAATTCCTCGAACCACAGCACAGTATAAACAGACAAGATTTTTTTTAACCTGATTGCTAGTTTTCTTCATGTCAGACTGTTGGAACAGACCTGCACCTGACTATATGGGTGTATGTCCCAGATACTGACTAGCATACTGGCTTTCCCATGCCAGATAAGATTACTGCTTCATCAAATCTAATATCCTGCTTCCTGCAGTGGTTTATACCTGATGCTTCAGAAAAAGTAGAGAACTATAATGCGAAGTACTCAGTGTTGTGTATGCAGGGAGTGAAAGGGTGGCAGCGTGACCATGGAATTTTATTACCATTGGCATGAATAACTACAACTAATAGTGACTATATAGCTAGTATTTGATTAGTCTTTTTGTAGATTATCCTCTGCAGTATTTCCTTTTGATTTCTGAATGTACTGGTTAATTGAGTGATCCTTTGTCATGGGACAAGGTGAATGAGGGGTTGACTTTTTTCACTGGACCATTTATAGCTTAATACGCCTCTACCCCAATGTAACGCTGTCCTCGGGCGCCAAAAAAATCTTACTGCATTATAGGTGAAACTGCATTATATTGAACTTGCTTTGATCCGCCTGAGTGCGCAGCCTTGGCCCCCCTTTTCCTCCCCAGAGCACTGCTTTACCGCGTTATATCCGAATTCATGTTTTATCAGGTTGCATTCTATCAGGGTAGAGGTGTACCTCAAGTTCCATCTACCTAGTTATTTTTCCCTTAGACTAAATGATCCTAGGTTTTGAAGTCTCCTTTTATGAAGGTCGTCTGCTCTTCTCTATACTTCATTAATATTGACTGTAGCCTGTATTTTCAAAAGTGACTAATTTTGAATGCCTAGTGTGAGATACCTTAAAGGGACCTGACTTCCAGAGGATGGGCACTTGTCACTTGGCTGGAAAGCAGGCCATTTAAGGTGTCAAGATAGGCACCCAAAATTGCTTGATATGTGAAATTTTAGCTTTGGTTGGGGTAGTGCTTGGGAGCTGCAGTGGTGGACCAGGAGGACCCGATTGTGGTGGGCACTGTACAAACAGAATAAAGGATGGTCCCTACTCTAAACAGCACTAAAATACAGGGACTAAAAATAAATGCAGTACTTGGATTGGAGTATACTATTATTTGATATGCCAGGGGCCACATGACTATAGTGGCTAAAACAGGAATGGAGTTGAGTCTGAGTTCTCTTCCTGATTATTCTGGTTCACATGGACTTCAAACAAATCACTAATCTCTGTGCCTCAGTTCACCCATCTGTAAAATTGGGGGAACTTTCTGTGTGAAGCCCGTTGAGATCCTCTGACAGATGTTATCAATGCAAAATATTCTTCTATATTTTCAGTCTTTCCTGGCATGCCCAAGCACTTTTGTAGGTGTTCTAAAGGCTTTTTGCAGTGGACACACACATTCATTTGAGCCAATGATGACTCTTTACAGCAGTGGTAGGCAACCTATGGCATATGTGCCGAAGGCTGATTTTCAGTGGCACTCACACTGCTCAGGTCCTGGCCATCGATCCGGGGGGCTCTGCATTTTAATTTAATTTTAAATGAAGCTTCTTAAACATTTTACAAACCTTATTTACTTTATAATTAAACTATTGTATGTATATTGAAGCCTTATAGAAAGAGACCTTCTAAAAATGTTAAAATGTATTACTGGCACACACAACCTAAATAAATGAAGACTCGGCACATCACTTCTGAAAGGTTGTCGACCCCCGCTTTAGAAGCTTCTGTCAGTTGAGAGCCAATTTCTGTAATGAGAAAATTCCATTACTTTGTGATCTGTATCTGTTATCTAAGTAAAACTTCAGCTATCATGCTGTTTAACCCACAAATGCATTTAAATTAGTCTAGAATCTGACTGTTATTACTAACTGAAATAAGCTAATGCCATCAAATTTCACCAACCCTCTCTCCTCACCCAGTCACTGGCAGCAAGAGGAGATGGAGGAAGTAGCCACAATGGGATTCAGAGAAGTAAGAAAGGGGATTGCTCGGGGAGGGTCAGTGGGTAGACAGGAGCCAGGTGTGGGTGTCTGCTCTGAGTGGCAGGAATGGAAATGTGTGGGAGCAGATTGGGGATAGAAACAGGGTGTCAGTGTCCTGTCACCCTAGCACTCCCATTGTTACTACCACCAGTGGAGATGCAGAGGTGGTAGTACAGTGATGAGGAAACATCTCAACTAGCGTAAACAGACACAGCATTTGTGACACAAAACAATTTCCCATTTATTTAATCTAAAATAGTGGTGGGCAATTACCCATAGTCCTGCAGGTAAGGCTCTTGGGATGCACTGGGGTCTGATCAGTCACTTTTCTGCCCCAAAACAAACACTACTTAATTGAGGGCTCACAAGATGCAAGTCGGTCAGCTTCACTCTCTCCACCTTCGCACCCTGGTAAGCAGGGAGTTTACAGAAATCAGGAGTACAAGAGAATGGTATTTATGGTGGCTTCTCATTTGCTATATTACATCTCTTCAACATCTCTTTTCTATTTCCCTTGGAATATCTTCTGGTCCTGACCTTCTCAAGTTTGTCCTCAGTTACTTCCTTGAAGGCTTTGCCCTCCCTTAGGGCTTTGGATTAGGTTTTTCCTATTGCTCTCTGCAGTTAATACCAATGCAAAACCAGAAGCATTCAGAACACATGTCAAAAGTTGGTGACTTGCCCACAAGATTTTTCATTCAAATACAAAAGTCGTTATCAAACTGCACATGACAAGACATAAATTAAACTCTGCTGGTTTCCATGGAAGCTCTTCACAGCTTGTGCAGCTGATATGGCAGACAGTTCTTGTTTTGTAGAACTATTAAATGCTTGTGGGGGGAGTGGGAGTGAGGAACGAGAAACTTAATCATTTCGCTTATGGGTACATTAGCACAATCTTAATGTGGAATTCAGTGGTTCTAATCTTCAAATTGAACTCCCACTAAACAAAAGTGCTTGTATGCGTTGGCTGCTGTGAGAAACATAGCTTTTCAAAAATGAATTATTAGAATATCTCCCCACCTGTGAGTTCTTCTCCTGACAATAGAACTCCTATGGCTTTATAGTTCTGAAACTGTTAAACTACGTCAGCAGATGTCACAGGCCTGCCTTTGTTGGTTGTAACTACCAATTCTGTGTTTGAACAAAAGGGAAGGAGAATAAAAACTTATGCCAAATTTATGGGAGAGTAGGTGGATCGCCTATAATTACAAAATATTTAAGAACAAGAACTACAGGATGGTAACTTTGCTTCATAAAGTATGAATTATATTTGGTCCCCCAGCTCCTTCAAATTTAAAAAGTTTCAAGGATGTAGGTGAAACGGACTAGCCATAAGTTGTAACGAAAAGGTACATATGTAGCTTTCAAGGTAGCAAAGTGGTAGGAGAGTACCAGTGTCACAAACGTGTGTGTGTGTGCGCGCGCACACATTCCTTAAACTAGAAAAATAACTTGGGGGGGGGGGGGGGGGAAGGAGAGAGAGCGATGTCCACCTAACCTGGAAACACATTCTGTAATGCCGTACCTGAATTTGTACTACAGGACTGAGTCCAAACAATAATGACTTGTCAAATTTATGCAGAGATCTCGATGTTGCTTTGCAAACCTTGTGGCTAAGAAAAGCGCGGAGGCTGGCAACAGAAGCAGGCATTCCTTTGACTGGATGTGCATTAATAAGATCTTGCCTCTCTCATTGCAGGTGCTCTAAGAAACAGCAATTAGGCAGACGTCGTTCTCTTGGGGAGAACTTGACCTGATGTACTAATGTCAAAAGCAAAGGTGGGATGGGTATTCAAGGTTTAAGAGCCTAGTCAAAGGCTTTAGTCTCCTCCAGGAAAAAAGTAAAAACACCTTTTTAACATCTTGCCTGTGAAGCAAGATCTTACTGCGAAGGGCATACAGACATGAGAAAACATGGGCAAGATGAGTAAGGTGGAAATTGACTCTGACCTTTTGGAAGAACTCCAGAATGAGTCAGTAGCAATACCTTATCCTTGTAACTCAGGTTATGACTATGCTGGGGAGACTAGACTGGCATAGCTGTGCCAGCATAATACCATACTGAAGACGCAGCCTTTGCTGACTGGAGAGTTGTTTCCATCAGTGTAGGAATACCATCTCCCCAAGGGATAGTAGCTAAGTTGATGGAAGCAGTCTTTTGTCAACTTAGCTGTGTGCACACTAGGAGTTAGGTCAGCAAAACTACAGCATTTGGCATATTTTTTTTTCACACCCCTGACCAACATGGCTATTGTCAATCTAGTTTAAGGGCAGGCCGGGCCTTAGTTTATGCTGGATTAATTACTACACTCTGAAGATTGTTCAACTGAAGTCTCTCTTAATGGGGATAAAACCTTTCACGTAAATCTTAAACTCATGGCTAGCAAATGGCTCAAAGGTTTCATCACCTTTGTATAGATGGGGCTGATGGCCTCTGAGAGGTGACCTGCAAAATGGGGAAGATGGGTTCTTCATCTACGGTGAAACTCTGTTGCACAGTTCCATTGCAGCTACTATGGAAGTGAAACCTGAGTACTTGACAAGGAGAGTAAGGGAAGGATGGTGTGACTTTTTAGTTAGCACTTGTGTAACAACACTTGGTGGGGGAAAAGCTGTTGGCTTTCATCACTGTATCCCTCCATTTAGCACGAGAGCCAAACAGGGAAAGATTAAGAATGAGCTCTCAGAACTGGATACTCTCATAAGAAACCAACCTTCCACACAAACTTCCTCATGGATAGACTTTACAAAAACTAGACAAGCCATTTACAAGACAAACTTTGCCTCTCTACAAAGGAAAAAGGACACTAAACTATCTAAACTGCTACATGCCACAAGCAGCCACAACAGTAGTTCCCTTAACCCACCCAGCAATATTGTTAATCTTTCCAGCTATACTCTTAGCCCAGCAGAAGAGTCTGTCCTATCTCGGGGCCTCTCCTTTTGTCCCTCCAGACCCATGAATATGATACAGTTCTGCGGTGACCTAGAATCCTACTTTCGACGTCTCCGACTCAAAGAATATTTCCAACATACCTCTGAACAGCATACTAACCCACAGAATCCTCCCTACCAGCACTACAAAAAAAAGGATTCTGCGTGGACTCCTCCGGACGGTCAAAACAACAGACTAGATTTCTACATAGATTGCTTCCGTCACCGTGCAAAGGCTGAAATTGTGGAAAAGCAACATCACTTGCCACATAACCTCAGCAATGCTGAACACAACGCCATCTACAGCCTCAGAAACAACCCTGACATCATAATCAAAAAGGCTGACAAAGGAGGTGCTGTCGTCATCATGAATAAATTGGAATATGACCAAGAGGCTGCTAGACAGCTCTCTAACACCACATTCTACAGGCCATTATCCTCTGATCCCACTGAGGATTACCTAAAGAAACTACAACATCTGCTAAATAAACTCCCTGACAAAGCACAGGAACAAATCTGTACAGACACATGCCTAGAACCCCGACCAGGGGTATTCTATTTGCTACCCAAGATCCATAAACCTGGATATCCTGGACGCCCCATCATCTCAGGCATTGGCACCCTAACATCAGGCTTGTCTGGTTATGTAGACTCTCTCCTCAGACCCTACGCTACCAGCACTCCCAGCTATCTTCGAGACACCACTGACTTCCTGAGGAAACTACAATCCATCGGTGATCTTCCAGAAAACACCATCCTGGCCACTATGGACGTAGAAGCCCTCTACACCAATATTCCACACAAAGATGGACTACAAGCTATCAGGAACAGTATCCCTGATAATGTCACAGCTAACCTGGTGGCTGAACTTTGTGATTTTGTCCTCACCCACAACTATTTCACATTTGGGGACAATATATACCTTCAAGTCAGCGGCACTGCTATGGGTACCCGCATGGCCCCACAATATGCCAACATTTTTATGGCTGACTTAGAACAACGCTTCCTTAGCTCTCGTCCCCTAACGCCCCTACTCTACTTGCGCTACATTGATGACATCTTCATCATCTGGACCCATGGAAAAGAAGCCCTTGAGGAATTTCACCATGATTTCAATAATTTCCATCCCACCATCAACCTCAGCCTAGATCAATCCACACAAGCGGTCCATTTCCTGGACACTACTGTGCTAATAAGCGATGGTCACATAAATACCACCCTATACCGGAAACCTACTGACCGCTACACTTACCTACATGCCTCCAGCTTCCATCCAGGACACACCACACGATCCATTGTCTACAGCCAAGCTCTAAGATATAACCGCATTTGCTCCAATCCCTCGGATAGAGACAAGCACCTACAAGATCTCTATCAAGCATTCTTAAAACTACAATACCCACCTGCTGAAGTGAAAAAACAGATTGACAGAGCCAGACGAATACCCAGAAGTCACCTCCTACAAGACAGGCCCAACAAAGAAAATAACAGAACACCACTAGCTGTCACCTTCAGCCCCCAACTAAAACCTCTCCAGCGCATCATCAGAGATCTACAACCTATCCTGAAAGATGATCCTTTACTCTCACAGATCTTGGGAGACAGACCTGTCCTCGCTTACAGACAACCCCCCAACCTAAAGCAAATACTCACCAGCAACCACACATCACTGAACAAAACCACTAACCCAGGAACCTATCCTTGTAACAAACCCCGATGCCAACTCTGTCCACATATCTATTCAAGTGACATCATCATAGGACCTAATCACGTCAGCCATACCATCAGGGGCTCGTTCACCTGCACATCTACCAATGTGATATATGCCATCATGTGCCAGCAATGCCCCTCTGCCATGTACATTGGCCAAACCGGACAGTCTCTACACAAAAGAATTAATGGACACAAATCTGACATCAGGAATCAAAATACTCAAAAACCAGTGGGAGAACACTTTAACCTGTCTGGTCATTCAGTGACAGACCTGCGGGTGGCTATATTACAACAGAAAAACTTCAAAAACAGACTCCAACGAGAGACTGCTGAGCTGGAATTGATATGCAAACTAGACACAATCAACTCCGGTTTGAATAAGGACTGGGAATGGCTGAGCCATTACAAACATTGAATCTATCTCCCCTTGTAAGTATGCTCACACTTCTTATCAAACTGTCTGTACTGGGCTATCTTGATTATCATTTCAAAAGTTTTTTTTCTCTTAATTAATTGGCCTCTCAGAGTTGGTAAGACAACTCCCACCTGTTTATGCTCTCTGTATGTGTGTATATATATCTCCTCAATATATGTTCCATTCTATATGCATCCGAAGAAGTGGGCTGTAGTCCACGAAAGCTTATGCTCTAATAAATTTGTTAGTCTCTAAGGTGCCACAAGTACTCCTGTTCTTCTATTTTCACAGTTGAGCCACTAACAGGTATACACAATAGAGAAGACAGATGTAGCATTTTTGATATTTCCAAGGGGGGAGAACATTTTGTTACAAGTTTATTTTTCATACAAGACTGCTACAAAAAGGCACCGGTCCTTCCTTTATTTTTGGTCAAAGGTTTAAATGCCTTTCTAGCTCCTGACTAGTGGGTGTTCGGAAAATAAAATTCTTAGATGTGATAATGAAATGCAAACATAGCCCAGTAAACTCAGGTTGTGTATGCTGGCAAGTCTAGAAATCTTGCACCTTTGTACTAGCTGTGGTGCAGTTCTACTGCTACTAACAGCATAGAGACCACTAACCTAGACCAGCTCGGAACAGAAGTAGATGGCACAGTGGTACCAGTGGCCAATCTACTCTAGTGTTTGGCTACTGTTGATAACATCAATGGAGCAACAGCAGTGGGAGAATAAGAAAAGGTTCCATGCAGGCAGGGTGTCTGATAGATAAAGCTTTTACCTTTTCTGTACCTCTCTGTTCAGGCTAGTTTAAGCAGTTGGGGAATAAGTAAAAGGATCCCTTTCAGCCTTCTCTCACCAGATGGCCAAACCTGAATGCCCTTCTAGTAGATTCCCACAAGAAGCTAAGGAGCCAGAACTCTTGCAATGAACAGCAGAGGTTGATGGAGTAATTGTGTGTTATATTCTGTAAATACACAGTAATTTATGGCTATTGTGTAAAAATTACTGCATATAACTAAGACTTTTCTGTTATGTAGATGCTGCCAAGTGGCTTTGACAGCTTTTATTAAATTAAAAGGCAGTGTTGAATTTACTTAAAGAGTAATTTACTGAGAATTTACTGAGGGAGTTAAGTATTCTTCAGTATTGACTATAAGCTGAATATTGATAAGAGCCCAATCCTACTGTCCTTCATGAGGGGAAATCTTAAACTGATTGAGATTTGCCTCAGTAAGTACTACAGAGTAAGATCCATAGTGTATAATTGTAAGTACTTCTATCAGAAAGCATTTTTAATTGCCAACAAACTCAGAAATTGTACATTAATGTCAGACTTCTGCTGATCTGTTTCCCTTGTGAATTCCACAAAGCCGAAGATAAACGTGTGCCGAAATACCTTTATGACATCCAAGAAAGATGCTGAACACCTGGCATTAGAAAGCTATGTCCAGTTAATATTTTTAAATGATTTAGAACATTCTCACATCTTTGTGTGATTTAACAAAGGATGAGGAGTTCTTTCTGTAGCCACAGCTGCTGGAATTTGGAATAACTTAAGAAAATGTTTCTTACCTTGAACACCCTCCATTTCCTGCTTTATTGCCCTGGGGTTTCTATATCAAAAGGGTTGGACGATCAGCAGTTAATGACACTCTTGCTCATTGGAAGCTGTGAATCTAATGGACTGTTGAATATGCAGTGTTGTAGCCATGTTGTTCCCAGGATGATAGAGAGACAAGGCGGGTGAGATGATATCTTTGATTGGACCAACTTCTGTCAGTGAGAGACAAGATTTTAAGCTTCCACAGAGCTCTTCTTCAGCTCTGTCTAAGCTTGAAAGCATGTCTCTCTCTCTCTCTCTCTCTCTCTCTCCAACAGAAGTTGGTCCCATAAAAGGCTGTCGAATAGGCAGATAAAATCAGGAGAGGCTTTTTCAGTTCAGGAAGATAAAACTGAATCTGACTGAATTCAGCATTTCTTCAGGGGAAGACTGTAGAACCAGGTAAACATCAAGGAAATCTGGTGAATCTATTTATGTTCAACCCAGAGTATGACTAAATTTGCAGAAAGCTCAGCTGAGAGCAACCCCCTCAGTGTTGCTGCAAGGCCCTTTACCTGCAATGCAGTGCTATGCATCTGCAGCTAGGTGGTGGAAACAAATCCTTTTTCTCCCTCCCTCTCGCACAAAGCTTTGCTGCTTTCAGGGAGAGCCAGCACTCCACCAGTGAGTGGTGTGTGCACCTCTGCTGCCTGAACAATCTGCTAGCTGATTCTTTTTTAATGGCTCTTTCGAAAACTGTTGGTTCATCTTCAGGGGTATCTCTATCAATGGGAGTCCGTGCTTCGTGCAGGTAGGCTTTTCTTTTGTCTCGCGTGAACTACTGCTCTTCTTAAGGGCTTCATTAGAGGGGGGAAAAGGACTTTTGTGTCCCTAGATGAAGACTTTTGTGGATTCCATGAAAGCTCTCACACTTGCCTTAGGATACTGCAACTTGACGTCATCTTTTCTTCTTCCTTAAAATATTATATGATCATGTGATTGCAGAGGCAAGCTGCAAATCTAGTTAACTCTTGAGATTAATTAGGAGGTAGAGGGAACAAATATAAAAATTCAAATCAGGGTGCCTTTTAGTGTAGCATTGAGCATGATAGTTATAAAAATTATAGTCTCTAAATTCTGCTGAGTAGCTATATATCACCCAAGTGTGGTTTCTTTCGAGGCTTCTTTTAGCATTTTTGCCATATTGACAGCTATCTGCTTCTTACTCCCTCATTTTAAATACAGGCAATGGGGCTCTTGCGCTCTCCAGCAGCCCTATATGCCTCTTTGTAGGCTAGGCTGTCTGGGTGAAGGATGCAGACAGGGTGGATGTTATGAGGTTTTTGTGTGAGAATATTTGGGGGTTTGGTTTGACTGAATTCTTGTTCTCTATTTAGTAGAGAGTTTAATCTTGTTACTTACTTTGACCATATTAATGTCCCCTTTTGATCTGGCCCTGCAGTTGGCATTTTAGAAGTCAGGCTATTATGGGGAGTCTGATGCCTTCTAATGAATTTGAGTAGTAGAGCAAAGATGATTTGGAGGAGAGAATTTTTAATTTTTAAATGCTATTATGAAGATCTGTCTGTCATATGTCCCTAATAATAGGGGAATAATTAACTGTAATGTAGAACTGGCATGTCTTGCAAGACTGAATCTCAGCTGTGGGACAGTGCGAGATGCAAACTATAGGGTGCATCAGACACCAGATGGTCAATAGCCATGACATGTTGGTTCCATTTAGGATGGGGGGCGGGGAGGTTATAAATTTCCAGCAGAATGGCCTGGGTGGTTTCTGATAACTTCCTTGATGCAGGAAGAGCACTGCAAAGTACATCAGTGGTTTTCAAACATTCCGTTGTGGACCACTTAAGATGAATCTTCTTGTGGCCCCACTTTCTTGTCCCTATCCCACACCTTCTCTGAAACAACTATGTAGTACTTAGTTAGATGAAGGGGAAAAAATCTTAGGGCAGTATTGAGGAGACTGACTGTGGTGGGTGTGGCTGCTGGATTTAAATTCCCTATTCTGTCTGCTGTTTTTCCTCTCCCTGGGTGTAAACTGGGTATTAGCACCCAAACCCTTCTCATTACTACAGCTCCCATGGCTCTCATCCATCATAGCACATCTGGATTACTGAAACCTTTTTTCCTCTGGCCTTGAATGTGCAGTCTTGCCCCACTCGGATCCATTCGGAATGCTGCTGCCGAGACAATTTTTCTAGCCTGTTGCTTTGACCATCTCACCCCTCTTTGTATCCCTCCACTGTCTCCCCCTTCTCTAGCACATCAAATATAAGCAACTTGTCTTCACTTTCAAACCTCTTCAAGGCCTATCCTCTTCCGACCCATCATTTATCATTCACTCCATCATCCACTTGCTAAGTTTTCAAACTGGTCCTCGAAAGGAGCAACATCCTTAAAGCCACGTCATTGTTGTTCTTCAAATCCCTCCTTAAAACTCCACTTTGCCATGGCTACAAAAAAAATTGACAACAGGTAGTCTGCTGGTGTGCTGAGACAGCTGACTATCATGCTGACCAATATTGTTTCCTTGTATTCCCCCATATGTCTGTATCCATCTGTGCCTTGTCTTAAGGCAGGACCACCTTTTTGTTCTATGCTTGTATAGCCCCTAGCCCGGTGGGCTCCTGATCCATAGGGAGTATTGCTAGGTGCTATGATAATACAAATAACACAGCCCTAGCCACACCATGTTCCTTTGCAGTTTGGTTCTGTTCGCTTGTATTTACTATCTGGCCTAGTTTTGGGGTAGCATACGAACTTGTTCCCTCTCTAATTTTCACCAAATAAAGTGACAGACTTCAGGGTGCAGAGAACTGCTTGGGTTTTTTCCATTTATTTTTAGCTTACAGTTGTGAACTAGGCCAGACTACAGTATTGGAAATCATTGCTGTTTGAATACAGATGCATGCATCACTGTAGTGTGGTAATCTCCTGGAAATGTTCATGTGGTACAGTTCAGGACCAGTGATCTGCATGACTTGTCAAGTGCTGAATTCTTAAAGCACAAGGCCTCATGATGCCCTAAAATACAGAAGACCAACTGTCAGATTCTCTGGAGAACAGCAATACTGATAAGTTACATAAGTCTTAATAGGCTGCTAAGATTAATTGCCTTGTTCAGCTTATAAAAAAGGGTTGAAATCCTTATGAGTAGTGCAGCATATGCATGGGAAAGGGTTAAGTGAAACTTACCTTCGCATCCCATGGCCTTCCATTAAAACCAAACCGATCACTTGTGCAAATGTAAATTGTATAGTGTGCTCCATGCTGTCATAAGGTGACTAATGTGACTCTTATAGTTCAGTTCTGAACAGCTAAAACTGCAGTCCACATCTAATACTGTATTGACTAACGTAACCAGCACTTCCCTCAGGCTTAGTCTACGCTCCAGAGTTAGGTCAACATAAGGCAACTTACGTCGACATAATTATGTTAGTGCACATATTACAGCCTTGCTCCTGCTGACGTAAGTGCCCTACTACACCGGCATAAAATTCCACCTCCAGGAGAGGCTTATGTCGTAATTAGGGCAAGATAATATCCTGTAGAAACTGTTACTTACATCAGCTGTTGGCTGTCATTCTTGTTAATTTCACTGCTCCATCCTGGAGTGAGGAGCCAGGTGTGCTTTCAGCCCTCCACACCGCCCCTCTTAAGCTGGTGGAAGCGCTCCTGGTGAGGATGTGCACCTCTGGCAAAAGGAGGGTAGTGTGGACGTGAACCACTGCGGTGCTTGTAAGTTGACCTAACATTTCTAGTGTAGACATGCCCTCAGTAATCATTGGGTTTTTTGAGCAACGTGGGAATAGAATTTTAAGCAAGGTGGATGGGAGGCATCAATTATTAACTTATGAAAACACTAGTTGTAATACAGTAGAACTTTAACTAACTAATTCATACTGACTAGAAGTTTCAGTGTAAATGACTGGATCTTGTCTTAGTATGTCATGCTATAAAGAAAAGATGCGTTGATATATTTTGTCAACTGTAGTTTTGTTTTATACTTCACTTCTAAAAATGCAGTCTTAGTGATGGTATATATCTATTACTACAGTGTTTGTACAGTGCCCAGCACAACGGGGCACCGTTCTTGGTTAGCCCCTTAGTTACTACCATAATAAACTTGATTGATAGAGACTGCATACTTTCTCGTGCATTATATAAGATTGGTAGGATAACTTTGTGAAGGAGATTGATTAGCTCTGTAAGGTTTTATGTCTAATAAATGTATTTTTCTGTTTGCTTTAAAACAGACGAAAGGCTTTCCTTTTTTCAGGACTTTCACGGTCTGTTACTAATGGCACAGTTAATGCAACTGATAAAGCACCTATTCTCTGCATTTCCCAGTACTTTATTACAATGGGATGATGACCTTCCTGCAGCCCTCAGTTAATAAGCATAAACTGAACACTGACAGCTAGCAACTAATGGAGAAGTGGGGAGAAAATGTTACTCTGGACCAGTTTCCATGGTTCCTTTGAGTATTTCTGGATTTAGAAGGTATCATCCCTTAAAGGGACATTAATAGCTAGTTTCAATATGTGGCTTTGAAACTGTCATACTCAAATTTTAACTTAATGTTTTTGGGGCTGTAAACACCCCCCTACAGCATTGGAAACCAAAATATTGTGCTGATGCATGAGAACCAGAAAGTGACACTGACCAACTTAACTTTGTGGTTCCTGCAGTCAACCTAGTACAGTATATATGGTGAAAAGCTAACTAGGCTCTGAAATTTTCATCTATAGACATCTCAGTTGTTAGTAAGAGAAAAGAGGGATCTTTTAAATGTCTCTCATCTTCTGTATTGGAGTACAAAAGGCACAGGTTTTAAAATGGCAACCCCTTAATTCTTAAAGAGCAAGTTTTTAATTCCTCTTTCCTTGCAAGATATCTTTTCGACTCCTAAAGTCTAACTGGTTTATACCAACCCCTCCTCAAAGCAGATGGTGAAAGTCTGCTTCACTGAGAAGGGACTGCAGTATCCAAGCAATGTCACTGAATCCTCTTAATCGGGGACGGTTTCATGTAATGGGCATGACATCAGTCTTAAACTAATTAACGTTTTTTACTCATTTATGGTCCTCAGATTCAATATAAATAGTGCTTTAAAATATAAATTGCTAAAAAACCTCACTGACTTGAAATCTTTAGTGTGAAAAGAGACTGGAAGAACTCCTGAGGTCAGTAACTTATCTCAGTGGGATCAGCTGGGTTTTAACTCATTGTAAAAATTGTGCACGCTTCTTGTTCGGACTATAAAAAATGCCTCTAGAGAACAGTCAGTTGCGTTTCTCAGATATGAAGAGGAAAGAGCTGCTGTTTATATGCCACCTGGCATTTCTAACCTGGGAGTAAAAGCCTTTAAATGTGAGAGTAGGTTTTCTGAAGGCCACTTACTACTGTTCTCTTATCCCCTCTCCAATTCTTCCTGTTGAATTGAAACCTAATGTGTCTACACCTTTATGTTCATACCCTCTCAGACCTGAAACTCAACATCGAGGCCCTGCTACTCATTCAGAGAATGATCTCCCTGAACAAGAGGAGGAAATCCTGGGATCAGATGATGATGAACAGGAGGATCCAAATGATTACTGTAAAGGTGAGAGGTTGCCTCTTTAGACTCTTGCTAAATACAGTTTGGTGGCATTGTCTCCCCTGCGGGCATTAAGACTGTGGTCAATTACAGACTTATATCAGTATAACTGTCGCTCAGGGGTGTGAAAAATCCACACCCCACGAGTGACATAATTATACTGATCTAACCCCCAGGTGTAAACAGTGCTATGTCGGCAAGAGAGCTTCTCCCGTTGACATAACTACCGTGGAAGTGGATTAGCTACACCAACGAGAGAAGCTGTCCTCCAGTAGGCAGAGGCGTATCTTCACTTAAGCACTACAGCTGCGCTGATGCAGTTAGTGTAGACCCTGCCCCTTGTCTCCTAAGAGGTATGCACAGCGAGCGAGAGAGAGAGAGACTGTATTTCCTTGGTGGATAAAGAGAATCTGTCAGAATGGAAAGCAACTTGTGACTACTGTGATGTGGATATTAGAATTGTTGGTTGATAAGATTCTTAAACCTTTCTACTCTTGTTCGTGAGGTCTCCCATCACTCAGGAAGAGGTTCCTTTTGACTACCAAACCAAGCCAGGATCTGCTTGAAATTTTACCTCTAAGATGTGGGGATAAGTTTGGTCCTCACTGTACTGTCTGTGTTAACTTGCATCCTTTGCAATCTGATCATTGGGACACTTGACAAACCCATTACCCATCTGCCTCGAAGAGGAAAGAATTAGCGGCGCTCTCCTTGGAAGGTGCATTTGTCAGCTGTGGAAGGGAGAAGAGTCTAGATTCTGAGACTTTAATCTCTGCTTATGGCCGCATTTTTTGGAGTCACATTAAGATGGTAAAGCCATGCAGCTGCACCTACCTATTCTATTCTATTCTATTCTATTCTATTCTATTCTTTTTTTTTTTTTAAGGTCATCTGAAAGGCTCTTTACCTGTCAAGATCTGAGCTGAGGGTTCTGCTTTTAATGCATCATTTAAGGATGTCATCTGTGCTCAGATTATTCACACAAACAAATTTATGGGTATATTTTCTAAGACAGCACACTTAGGTGTCCAGCTCTCTTTGACTTTCAATGGGAATTAGGCACCTACCTCCTATTTTTGCCTTTGAGAACCCCTCTAGGCTCTGCAGCCCTCTAACATGCCTGTAACATACCAAAGATTCTCTCTCACAACTGGTAGCATCAGTTCACAGGCTTTCGAAACCATGCTGTAAGGATGGCTGTGCCCGCTGCTTTTGTGATAATCTGCACTGGTGAAGTGCTAATGTAGACCGCAAACACTCACCTAGCAACTGATTCACAGCATTTGGTTTTCCCGGTGCAATCCCTGAACGCTACTGCCCACTCTTCAGTGATAACTTGTCTTTGACAGCTCAAGACACTGACTCTGTCTTCTGTCAAGATGGCTACATGAAAACAGCCCAGATCAACAAAACACAAATATAACAAAAAAGCAGTTTCTCATTTTGAGAACTCTCTTGTTTTGTTTTTTCCCCTGTTCCCTTCCCTTGGTATTCTCCTGAAAAGATAAGAGGAAATGCATGCACATTTCTGAAAATAGAATGGAGTCAGTTATGCCCACCATACTTGTGCAAGTAAACCCACTTCTCTATCATGCTCACCTTGCAGAGCTCCTCTGGCGTAATTAAGGGAATGGGAAGAACTCTGACCTACACAGAGAGACCCAGAGCATTCCTGTCATTGGATCCTGAGGGAAACACATGAAAAACTTTATTCAGCTACAAAGTAAAATAAAAACAAAATGAAAGGAAAAAAACTATCAAAGAAATGAATGAAAGGAATAAAATAAACTTTTTCCCTCCCTGTAGCATATTCTGGACCTCTGGGCCCACAGCTCTTTGTGCAGGTCATAACCATTCAATGCAGGCAGTGGGGGAGGGGGGGAAGCAAAAAAGGGAACAAGTGTTAAGTTTACACTGTAGACAGTAGGTATTATATACTTTGTCCACAGGGCTGTCCCTGACATTTTGGAATGGGTGTAGTATCTCTGCTCTCTGCGAGCTGAGGGGTGAAAACATTCTCCATAGGCTCTACAGCACCAGCAGGGAGGGCTATGTATAGACACTGTATACGCTTAAAACAAATACATGGGATAGGTGTACTGCCCTGGGTCCATCACAGTAGTGCAAATTACAGTGGAGCACTTATCAACAGAATGTGCAGGAAAGTGTGTTGCTTTTGGTGGTGGTGGCACAAACGGTAGCAAGAGAGAGCCCTGGATGAGTTTTGCCAGATAAATAACAGTAGAAACATTGACAAACTGTTATTAAATAGACTTAGTTACAAACACCTGTCTTAAAAGGAATGTTAAGATTGAAAAGTCACGCTTTCAAAAGTTAGGAAATGCCAGAAATAAGGTTGTCCATGCAACATTAATTCAGCCCCCTTGTGCATGTGTATTGTGACAGTCTTGAATTATGATCACTTTTTTCACATGCCCATGTCTCATTCAGTACACGGGATTGGATGTTGCTCACTGTATGGATAGTTATTGAATATTTTGTCTTACCTTACTATTCAGCGGTGTCTGTATCTTATTTACTGCACACCCTTCAGACCCTGTCTTGAATACGGAATTTATTAATTTCCTTGTGGGCTTTTTAATGACGCTCATCACCATAGAATGAGTGTTTCCAAATAATTTATCATCACAGCGCCTTTGAGATAAGATGGTGGTATCCCCATATTACGGATGAGGAACTGAGGCACAGAGATTAAGGCCAAAAGTATCCGCTAATATGAGTGCCTAATTTGAGACCACTAGGGTCTGTTTTTTTCCCCCAGAGTGCTTAGGGGGGTTATAGCACTTGATCTATTTAGAATAGATCTCCATTGCCTTCAGTTGCAGCAGAGAGTGCTCAGCACTTCTGCAGCTCAAGCCCCAGGTATCTAATTGTGTACTCAGAAAATGAAGAACAAATTAATAGCCACTCATGAGAGATCTCATTTTAAGTGACTTGCCCAGTATGTTATTGCAACCTTATGGCAGAAGCAGAGAGAGAATTCACTTCTCCTAAGTGGCATTCAAATTCCTTAACTATGCTTTCCCTTCCTGCAGTCTCCTGCCTCCTTCACAACACTTACTCCCATTCTGCAGCAAAATGAGATAGGGATTCTATAGACAGCAGTCTCATTCACTACACAGTTGTGATTTAATCCCTGAGCAACATCCATTTTGTGCATTGAATGAGGCTGAGATTTTGTGGGGAAAAAATAGTATGAAGTGAGTATTCACCCATGAAAGCTTATGCTCCAAAACGTCTGTTAGTCTATAAGATGCCACAGGACTCTTTGACACTTTTATGTGATCATGTTACTAAAGACTCTCAGTGCATACGCATATGGGTCCAAAGAAATGTTGCACAGGAAATCTTAATTATAGCATTTTCTAAATTCTTAGTACTTGATTTAATGTTCTTTTAACACAGGAAAGTGCATAAAAACATCATTTTGAAAAGGAGCTGGACTCCTACATGGGTCATGAGAATGGTTTGATCCTTTAGATCCACAGCACAGACTTCTGCCACTTTAGCTAATGGAGTAGCTGATAGCAGTAGCAGGCTGTCATCTTTGTGGATCAGCCACTAGAGGGAGATGAAATGTACTCTTTTCCAGGGGGTTTCCACAGATACTTGTCATCGGCAGGTATGTTAGACTCTGGAATCCAGGGTTCAATTCCAAGTTCTATAAGGTTGTGTGTTGTAATGGTTACAGAGACCCCTCTGCCCCTGTCCCCTCCAGCCACCTTTAGTTTCCCTGTCCCTGGCTTTTCATCCCTCTGCATATTTCAGTGATGCTACTTTCTTCTCCATGCTGTCCGGACACCAGGAGGGGGGACATTGGGAATACAGGAGAGACAATATCCCTGCTCTCCATTCTGGTGTCTGATGCCGCAGCTCCCTCTAGCAATCAAGAGAAGCAATTTTGGGAAAGTTCTACTCAAGCCTGGGATGAATCATGCTCATTTTGCTGGTGCGGATAGTACATGTGCAGTCCAGCCCACACAGGAGCTGTGTTGGGATGGCTCATGCTCAGTGCATCTGAAACCTTCAGGGAAATTAGCTGCTGAACTCTTAACACATCTCTGCTCAGCATCTGTAAACAGTTTTCAGAGGCTTATAGTTTGGTCCAATTTAGGGATTTTTTTCCCCATGGGGGTAGGAAAAGATTCATCCCTGACACCAGCATGATCTCCTTCTTTGCCTATAAAAGCACCTTCATACTAAAGCATTATAGGTCAACTTTAATTAGAGCATATTTATTTTCATATAAACTTAGTGGGTTTTTTACAAAATGCCAAGGAGGAAACAGTGAGGCTACTCTAGCAGCATTCACACGGTGAAAACACGCATGTGCCCATTACATTTAACTAGCCTATCAAAATGTGTTGAGTGAATTTTTCCTAAGCCTTGGTTCGTGCTCCACCTGTCTGTTCTTTGACATCCATATGATGGTTTGAACTGATAACTTCCCATTTACTTCTTCCAGGTGGTTATCATCTTGTGAAAATAGGAGATCTATTCAATGGGCGATACCATGTGATCCGGAAACTAGGATGGGGGCACTTTTCCACGGTGTGGCTATCTTGGGACATTCAGTAAGGTTTTTGTTCTTTTGCTGGCATTTCTGCCAAGAATCCAGAGTAGATGATCTTTGCACAGATAAGACTAGCATACTTCTCTTATGATCTTACATGTGCTGTGCGTACAATGTCAGAAAAGATGATTGCGTTAGCATGTGCACAGGTATTAACATTTATATTGCATGCATGTATGTAGAAAGAATGCTTGTGTGTTCAGCTGTTTCTGTTCCAGCACTTCAGGCCAGCCAAAGTATAGTTTGCCTTAAATGTATAAGGCAAGGAAAACGAACTGGGTTTTGTAAGAGCCCTACAGACAGTTTTCACATGAGTGAATTGGAGCTTATCTTCCTGTGTTATTAAAGAAACAATCCATAATAACCGGGTCTTGCATGCGAGTGAATTAAGAGAATTTAGGAGACCACTTATCACTAACTTGCTATGTCTGTGTTTAAGAGGGAAAAGGTTTGTGGCGATGAAAGTAGTGAAGAGTGCTGAGCACTACACAGAAACAGCACTGGATGAAATCAAACTGCTGAAATCGGTGAGTGCCTGAAGGCAGAAAGCTCTGTTCAGCTTTGTCCATTTTCAGAGTTAATACCCCACTCAGTTTGGAAAATGGATCCTGTACTCAGGGATCATCTCTTGGTTCCACAGTACATGGGAGGGTTGTGTTACAGACAAATCTGGTGGGTCCTATTTTTGTTGGATCCATAAAGGGGTAAAAGTATGCAAAGCTGACAGATTTATTTAAGGAACACAGTCCAGGTTTTAGCCTCTTTTACGTGGTGCTACTTTATCTCCTCCATGGGACCTGGTCATAACCAATATTCATGGTAGTCCCTGATGGTCATACAATAATTGAAACTCTGTGCCTCATAATCTCCACTTTGCACCTCCCAGAGCTGGTGTCTTTGCTTTTCATTTAAGTTTTATTGGGCAGATGATAAAATATTAATGTTATGTGCTGTTTAATGGATTGTAGGGAAGGTTGGAGGAGGATCTGCACCATTCTGGGATCCACTAGCACTGCTTAACACCGCTCCTACTTTTCCCCTTTCCTGAGGGCCCCTGAGGAGAGGGGAAAACATGTTACACACCCAGTGATGTCTAGCCCAGGAATTTTATGAAATGATTTATCTCGTGTTCCTTATCTTCCTCCACACAGGTCCGCAACACTGACCCCAATGATCCAAATAGAGAGATGGTGGTTCAGTTATTAGATGACTTCAAGATCTCAGGAGTGAATGGCTCCCGTATCCTTTTATAGAACAAATGACAGAGCGCAGAATTGAATGAGTGTGGTAGTTTCCTGTGCAGCTCTCTTGCCAGTGGGAGGTGAACAATGTCCATGCAGCTGTTTTACTCTCCAAAGCAAATCTCCAATAAAACAGTCCTCTCCCAGTGGGCCTTATAGCTCCCTGCAGAGGATAGGCCTAGAATAATCCATCACCATGTATGGTGTGAAGGACAGTGTTGCTGAGTCATGATTTAATATGCAAGACAGCATGACTGCGCTTGATTAGAGCTGAATGGCACAGTATCTTGGGGTTTTCTTCTTTCATCCTTGACCAGGCCACATGCAGCCTTTTATTAAAATCCCTGACTTAAAAAAAAAAAAAAAAAAGCATTGCACAATATCAGACTTATCTGCTGGTGCTGAGTGCAAACTATATAATTATTGCTTATAATTTAGCAGCATAGGTGAGCTTCTAACTAAGAGGGTCTGCTTTGGTAGCTTTACAGGCCTAATATCGTTTCTAAAGCGCAACCTTATGACCTGCTTGGGAACTGGGAACTCTTAATATTGGATTGTCAAAGATCCTGTGTATGTTTGTATATCAAGAACAAAGGCAGACTCTCGAGTGTTCTTTGTGACATGAAGCACTTTACTGGGGTTCTCCATAAAGTGTGTTCTAGACTTCTGGCCCCAGAACTTTCCTTTGTAGCCTATACCCCTCCTTTGCGGAATGAGTGACTCATTTACTTCACTGGGAGTCAGTAGTATATTGCAGAGGGAGAATCTGACCCTAAACGGTAAGCTTTCTAATGTTTATATTTAAAGGAAAACGCAGGACAGTGCTATGAATAAAGTCCAACTCTGCTGCTTAGCTGCAGTGGGAAAGGATATTCTCTAGAGAGCACAAAATCAGAGCAGCTCAGTCCATTGCTGCAAAGAAAGTGATGGAAATATTCCTGTTAATCTTTTCTTAGGTAAAAAGAAGAGTCTTAGAGTCTAATTTTGACTTGATGCAGCTCCTTCAATGTTGCTTTAAATACAGGCAAGAAGAATGCATATACACGCTACCTAGGAGATGAAGAAAAATATCATTAACTTTAAGAGCTAGGCTTTTGAACAGCAAATTCTTAATATTGCACCTGTCTCAGAAGTGGCCTCATCAGTTTACACCATTTTTACCTATGATACACAAACAGTATTGAAGTTCGGGCCCGTGAAAAGTGAAAGTAGCTTTAGAAAAAAGGCTGGAAGAGAAATAACGTGGCTTGATCTGTGGATTGAGAATTCAGTTCCTTGGTCAGAGTTCATAAAGAGATCTGGGGTGAGAGCCAAGATCATTTGGGAATTTGTCTGCTCAGCTAGGCAGTGTGTTTAAATGCTAGCAGCAGTTCAGACATAGCCCATTGTACAGATGGCCTCTTCCCAGAATTTGGTATTATTGCTATACCACCATTGCTCCAAACTAGCTGCATTCTTAGTTATTTTAAGTTTTATGTTGCAACTAACAGTGCCGGTCATTGTTTTCTCTCACATTTGCTGCTCCAAATACCTAGACAGCTACCTGTGCTGGGAAGGAAAGGAAGTTGGTAGGAGCTGCAACATCAGGTGGCAGAGGCGGTTCCTTAGACAGTGCTGAAAATAAATTTAACCCCAAGAATCCTGGGGGCTCCTTGGGTCAGGATGTCCCTCTTTCTCCTTGACCCTACTGCAGATATCTGTATGGTGTTTGAAGTTCTAGGGCATCATCTCCTGAAGTGGATCATCAAGTCAAATTACCAGGGCCTTCCACTCCCCTGTGTCAAAAGAATCATCCAACAGGCACGTTACAGCTCTCACTGAATTAATACCCTGACCCCAGTGAGAACTGTTTTGTGACTATAATTGCTTTTCCATCAAATGCAGGGAATGAGACTTGAAGACAAATTCATAGTGGTACATGTTCTCATAAAATAACTAAAATAAGTGGTTTCAGTGGTCAGTACCTGCATTCTGTTTAGCTGAGGAGGTCTGCTTTGAACAGTGAATGTGCGTAACATAAATTCCTATATGCTAGCTATAACCATTTAAACTTAATAGCACAAAACTGGCTATCTTGGCTTTTCACCCGCTCTTCCCCTCCAAATCTTGTTGCCCCTGGGTGGAAGGTAAGTCCCCTCCCCTTTCCCACAATGAGTAGTTCCCTTTATAGTTTTATAAGCTCACTCTGCACTGACTGCAGCACTTGTTTATGGGGGAGAAGGAGGACCATATACACTTCGCCTTACCCTTGTAAATAACTAAGAGGGAAATGTTTCTGGGGGGTCAGATGGGAGAGAGAAGGCTTAAGGATTAATTCCCTTGAATTTTAATACTCTAAGTACCTGTAGGTTGAGGAATAGAGGCAAAGATAGCATTTTATTATAATTGCCTAGTTAAAGTTGTATGCAAACTTCCTTTTAACTCCGTAGTAACCATACTCCTGGATAATAGCCCTGAGGTTTAACTTAAAAGAACTTCCTGTTTGTTTGTTACCTAGATAGCTATAGAAAATGATTATTTTCTCACCCTTTCACATCCGGTTTGCTCATTGTGTGCATCTCTTGAATATCTATTTTCTTCTCTCCTATGTGCAGGTTCTTCAGGGTCTGGATTACTTGCACACAAAGTGTCGGATCATCCATACAGATATTAAACCCGAGAACATTCTGCTGTGTGTAAATGAACAGTACATCCGGAGACTGGCTGCGGAAGCAACAGAATGGCAGAGATCTGGGGCACCCCCTCCTTCTGGCTCTGCAGGTGCCTTTTCTATGGAAAACTTGCAGAGTCCAAAGAGATTGTAATTGATCTGACAAGGGAAAATTCTCTAGTTCTTGTCTCAGCATTGTGAAGCAAAGGAACAGCATTGCAAATCATTTCTATAAAGCCAGTCGTAAAGTGCAGTACTAGTCATGTGTTCCCACAAGACGCTTACCAATGTAAAAACAGCGTACATGATCATTAACATCTGCTTTTAATGTTGGTCTGACATATATTAGGTGGTAAAATAGTCATTTGTAAAGCATTCTCAGTCTCCTACAGAAAGCACTATATAAATGTCAAGTGTTATTTTCTTAAGCGCCGTTTTGAGTGCATGTGGTAGGTCAGTGCTTGGATGTGTTATATAAAAGCTTACCTCCTTGAGTGCTTTATAAAGTGGAAAATTCCTTTCCTTATACAATTCTGTGGATGTATTTTGGCAAACTCTCTTGATGAAATGACATGAGCACTACCCATTTACCATCTTGCAGGGCAGGCCTGAAAGGAGATTAAACCTATAGAAGTGGTTTCCCTGTTGTGTGAATGCAATATCTAGTTTATGGCATAGGCCAGGCTTCATTCTTGTTTGAAGTCTCCACATACATTCTCAACACTCCTCCTTGGCATTTTGATATGTGCCAGTGCACAGTCCCCAGGAACTGTTGGTTGCTGGCAGTCTCTACGATATGCAAAGTGCAGCCTCTGACTGAGGCCAACACAGTACAGCGTGGGCTGGCTAGGTGAATATGCTCCCTCACAGTTTTGGTATTCTGACTGCCAAGGTCCCAGTTGACATCTTGGCTTAAGCAAGGTGCACAACGCATGAAGCAAATATCCTGTCATGCTGTTACATACTTTACATCCCCTTTTTCTGTCACCAGTTAAGTGAGTCTGCTGTCCAGTCTGGTTAATTGAAGCTTGACTCAGCTAACAGAAATGTTCTGCAGTATATTCTTTCTGGCAGGCTGCTGCTATCCCTCTTTTGAGAATTGAGGCTTTCAGAATTGGAGGATGCACTTGAGTTTTGTTACTAGTCCATATAGAAATAAGACACTGATGTATTCCCTATATACCTAGGGAGAGAAGGAAGCAATCACTGTTTGTTCTTTTCGGTACAGCTTTACATTTCAACAGTACCTGGTATCCACAGGGAAACAAAGTGGGCTCTATGGAAGATGTTCCTGGCTTTCAATCATTCCTTTTTATTTTTGCTCATGTGATACTTTTACTGCAGTGTGATTGCAATCTGTAATACAAGCATGCTAACTTATTTCTTTTTCTCTTCCAGTGAGTACTGCACCCCAGCCCAAACCAGTAAGTATGGTAACTTTTTTCTTCCTTTATAAGCCAGTGTAAATGTGTGCTGTCTACATACATTCAGATGTACAGCTTGTTTAGAATTGTTCTGTGCTTTTGTTCTATAATACGCTAAGTGATAGGGAATCCTACTTTGAGACCCAAATAGAAGAACTAGAAGTGTGAACAAGTTCAATGTATGGCTGTTTACTGAACACACTGAACGTTTAAATTCTTGTGTTACAGGTACAGCTAGTCACAGAATGATGTCCAATAACAGTAGTTGTGCAGTACCAGATTCCCAAGATAACTAGCATTTTCCAGAGTTCAGTGCTCTTAGAGCATCATCAATCATTAACTATGGTTAATGAGGCGGTGTGCTATTAAAGTGGTCCAAGTGGGGGTGGAGCTCTTAAAAATCAAAGTGATCTTCAGTAATGTCAGCTATTTTGCAGATTTGAATCTGTTCCATGTACCGTGACAAAGCTGTTGCTATCTAATGGGCATTTGGCCTGTGAGAGAGAGAGTGCATCATCAGAGTACACATCTCAAAAATGCCACCAGGCTTGACACCTGTCATGGCATTCCCAGTGGATGGTCCCAGGATTGCCTGGATTATGGAGACGGAACTCCTTTTCCTCCTATGAGGATGGATTTCTCTGATCAGGGCTGAAGCCCATTAGCTTGGCAGTAGGTGAAGGCCTTCCCAGCTGTGGGATCTGTTCTGTGGGTGAGACAGGACTTTTCAGTCTTCAGGGTTGTCAGGTGAAGACTTCACACAAGCTCTGAAAGAATTCACTAAAAACTAAAACCTGACTGTAGCTTGGGGTTTTATTGGAATAAATACCAAGCCAGATGTGTGTGAGTTGTCTGCCATTTCCCTGCAGGCTGACAAAATGTCAAAGAATAAGAAAAAAAAATTGAAGAAAAAGCAGAAACGGCAGGCGGAACTACTGGAGAAGCGAATGCAGGAGATAGAGGAGATGGAGAAGGAGGCAAGCCCTGTACAAACACAGCCTGAAGAGCAGGAAGAAGCTCGGAACCCTCTTGAGATGCTCTTAAAAGAGAGCCCACCTGATGAAGGGGTACCAGGAAAGCTGGGTATGGATCCGGAATATCACATGGGCGTGTGCGTTTAAACAGAGCACAGTAACGTTCCTTCAACCACACTGTTAAAATTGCAGTGTACATCTCTGCAGCATGTGGTGATCAGGCCTTGAATCCTGGCCACTGATCTGCAATTGAATTGCCACTGCATTCCACTAACACTGTATCCATGCTATGGATAGTAATCTACATTGCAAGCGCTGTAGCATAGACACTTACAGTGACAGAAGGCATTTTTCTGTCTCCTAGTAAATCCACCCCATCCCAAGACTGTAACGAGATCAGTACAGGAATTCTTCCATTGACCTAGCTGTGTCAAAAATGGGGGTTAGGTCAACCTAACTACGCCACATGGCGCATAACATTTTGCACAGCCCTGAGCGATGTAGCTAGGTTTACCTAAGGTTTTAGGTGCAGACCAGGCAGAGGCAATTCCACCATAACTATGTCAGTGCCGCCATGCCAGTATAATTCTATAGCGTAGACACAGTCAACGCTGACAGAAGGGGTTTTTCCATCAGTGTACAAACACCACCTCCCCAAAGAACGTTCGCTGTGCCGACCTGACCCATATTGTAGCTATGTCAGCCAAAGAACACTTCCGTTTACATAGCGACGTCAGTCAGGAGTTAGGTTGTTTTGGTTTTTTTTCACACCACTGACCGACGTGGCTATGTTCACCTAACTTAAGTGTAGACCAAGCCTGCGTCTGGTAAAAGTGGATTAAAGAAGCATTGCATTCAGCTGTTCTGTGCAAATGTGCTAGTTTTTTGGGCTTACTTAAGGTCTTGCTATAGCTGTTACTCAGTCCATGTGTTATCTTTCCCTGTCCCTTAAGAATCTTCTGATTCTTTTTCTTTTCCCTTTCCTTAGATGAAGTTGCCCATGTACAAGAGCAAACTATCCTAATGGAAGGCAGCATGGAAAAATGCATACCAGAAATCAACTGCAACGGCGTGGTACAAATGACTGCCTTCTCAGACTCCAGCAACCAAGGGTCTGGGAGGCTTGAGGAGGACCTTCATAATGCCAATGACTGTGATGAGCACCCTCTGGCACAGGAAGAGGACGGCTTCCATAGCTGTAATTACAGCCAGCGTAACGGAGACTCAGAGAACAGGTCGCGAGAAGTAATGTCGGACTCATGCGTGCCCTTAATTTCTGAGGTGCTAGATTCCATGGTATATCAGCCAACTTCAAGTGAAGAGCAATCGTTCAGTGAGCAGGAGATCAGCCAGTTGCAAGAGAGTATACGTGCAGAGATACCCTCAGAGGATGAGAATGAGAATAATGGCCCATCTGAGAACAAAGGTACCAGAGGACCCTTGTGCAAGAGAGAAACCCTTTTAGGAGAGCTGTCCTTTGGAGTCTGTAATGTGGCATTAATAGGGGGCTTTATATTGGCTGACCCGACTTTGCCTGAGGACATATTTGAGCCCTGTCCTGACAGCACTCTCCACTCTGATCTACCTTTGGGGATTCCACTGTTGCAACCTTGGGTTGACAGGCAGTTATGCCTTTTGATATGCTGGATTCCAGAGTGTGTAAACTGCTACCCTGCACTCTCATCGGATTCATTCTGTCCTTCCCTGCTTTAAAAAGCACCCAGTGACTTTTTTTCCCCGAGTATGTTTATCATAGTCATGCCTTAAATGGGAACATTCTCTCTGCTTCCTCACTCTCGTTCAGATATCTTTCTTGTTTTTAAATATCCGTACATAAAACCATATTGTACATAAAGAATTGAGTAAGCGTGCAGGGTTACAGTTTACACACTCTGGAATCCGTGACAGCACAGGCACCACTGCCTGTTCAACCCAAAGTTGCATCAGATACCCTATATTCTGTCAGTCCAGTTCAGGTATGTAGAAAAGCTTGTAGTGACATCTCAGATTTTGCCGTCACAGGGCCCAAAATTAACTTTCCTTGCAAAGAATAGCGTGGCGTTATTTTTCTAGCATAAGGTCCTTAAGTAATATTCCCTTCCAGAACGATAAATGCATTTCAACAAAAGTGCAAGTGGGGAGGGATAGTTTTGCTAAACTTGTAAGGAGGAAAGACTTTGTCTGTTATAGGGCTATAACAACAGAGATAACATACTATAAAACTAGTTTGTTGGCAGATTCTATATAATGGAGAAACAAAATTCTTTAGAGACATACCCAAAGGTTTTGTGGGCTAAAACCCACTTCATCTGATGAAGTGGGTTTTAGCCCACGAAAGCTTATGCCCAGATAAATTTATTAGTCTCTAAGGTGCCACAAGTACTCCTCGTTCTTTTTGCTGATACAGACTAACAGTTACCGCTCTGAAACCTATATCCAAAGGTGTGACTTGGTATAATTTAAATCACATAGGTCCCTCAATTAAACCATTGCTCCTTTGAGTCAGGGTCAAGTCAAAAATCTCAACCCAAAATAGGAAACTGAGAACAATCCTTGAACTTCTCTACTAAATTATCTTGTAGCATTACCCCATTAAAATGCTACCAGGGAAATGTAAGTGAATGTAAGAGCTAAAAAAGAAATTTAACAAAGTATCAAAACTCTGCCTGTTCTGAGTCTATTGATGCCTCTCTGGATTACTAGACACACATCATTTCTCAGAACTGCCTTTCCCAGTGCATTTAGGAATCCTTACTAGATGTAGTTTAATTACTTTTTTTTCTCATTTTATTTCTCCAGTATATCCATCTTGGCTTGTTCTAGCCATACACTTTAAACTTTGCAGCCGTTGGCATTGCTGCTGTGGGAAGTGGTGCTGCCATCCTTGGAATGTAACCCTTGTAACTTGAAAGAAGACTTCCTTAGGTTGAGGCTCTTTTAGATATTATCAGAACCTACCAGTGCTGCAGGAAGCATTCTAAATTCTGCTGGTGTCAGCACTGTCAAAGAGCCAGTCTTAATGAAAAACTGTTTTGTTTTGTTTTGTTTTTTTTAAAGCCAAGCTAGCAGAGCTCAGAGAAACAGCCATCTTCCTGCACTTGCACATGCTCTGTTATGCTAGTATTTCAGTGTCTTTATTGTGCAATACAGGGGGAGGAGCTTTTGCACATGTGTATACTGGGCAGAATAAATTAATTAGATCAATTTACTATCTTAATGCCCTTCTGGGGGTGCCTGTGGTGTTAACAGATGTTGACTAGAGTTGATGGCTAGTAGCTAGACTGGGGGATAGTTCTGATCATTGACCTGTATCCTTCCTACATAGAATGATGCCTGTGGGGTTTGGGTGGCAGATGGTGGCCCTGTCCATGTGGATTTAATCAGCTGTTGTGCATATTGCATTTAGGAAAATCCACTGCTGGGAATTTTCTCCTTAATCCCCTTGAGCCCAGGAATGCAGATAAGCTCAAAGTGAAGATAGCTGACCTAGGAAATGCCTGCTGGGTGGTAAGTGTAAACCTTTCAGTGTTGAGTGACCAAAGCTACTAATCTGTTTCCAGTTGACTGGGGGTGGGGGGCTGAAGAAGACAATCTCTATTATTTACTTAAAAATAAAAGGTGAAAAATGTCTACAGCTCACCTGCAATGTCATGAGGGATAACTTAATCCTTGTATTAAGTTTTTAGACAGTCCTCCTGATGTTCCTCTACTGTGCCTTGTTGCAGCTAGTTTTGCAGCCTGTCAAATCATAAAGTCCCTGAGGGAACCATTTCATTTGTGATTCCTGAGCATGTAAGATAAACTGTAAATAGTTTTGGCCTTTAAAGGCGGTACTGTAGGGCTTCTAAATTTGTTTGAAATCTCAAGCAGGAAAGAACATCTATTTAAATTATTTTTAATATCAAAACAGTTTGGAACTGTCTTTACTCCCTTGAAAAGTTCTAAGTTCAGAATCCTCTGTTTTGAATTGCAACTGCTGATGAGGCAATAGCCTAGAAGAGCTTTGCTGCTCTGCTTTAGGTAGGTGCTGCCACACACCCTCTAGTAAGGGAGAAGGTTGGACTTCTGAAGTAACTAACAACTGCTTCTCAGTAGTGATTAAAATAAAAATGTATCTGTCTGGATATATTAATGTAGGTAATTAGCTTTGTTTACAAAAGCTTTGTCATTCACCTTAACTTCGCATTATCATGATTTAGTGTCAACTTGAATCCTCGATCCACTAGCATCAGCACACAAACTGATAGCTGTGCAATACATCCCATTTTTAAACACGGTTCCTAATGTTTAGGCTGCATGTCTTCATGTCTGACAGAAGCTGTCGGTGTCTGAGAGGCATAAAATAGGTTACCTGTCACAAGTCACTTGGTAACATTCACCACAATTTTGTAGTTCAACGTTTAAACTGGCATTCTCCCCTCCTGCTGCTACTGTTTGCCGTCATCTGAATTGTCAAGCTATTTTGTCTAAGTAAAAGTGCCCCTGGTTAGGGCATTTTAATCATTTGTTGAAATTTAAGAAACTGTTTAATTGAGATGTAAAAACCAGTCTGTCATGGTTCATCTGCAAGATATCTCTGTAAATAGCACCTCTCTGGTCTTAGTTGAAGGAATCTCTTCCTTTAGAGATTTCAACCAGTTAATAAAGCACCCTTTTATTTATTTATTTATTTAGCACAAGCACTTCACTGAGGACATTCAGACAAGGCAGTACCGGTCCCTGGAGGTGCTGATAGGATCTGGGTATAACACCCCTGCTGATATTTGGAGCACAGCCTGTATGGTGAGTTTGGTCATGCAGGGTGGACCCTCAACATTCAGTAGCTGAAGAGAATTCTTGGAACTTCCAGCATGCTGTGTATTTTGTGGACCACAGAATCATTTTTGCTGGCTCCAGCAAAAATAGCCAGGGCTTAAAGCAAAGCATCCAGCCAGTTTCTAGGGTTGGTAAATCCCATGTGCCCATACCTCAGGCAAACCTTCTTAAACCACCTCGGAGCGGTGCTGCTTATGCAACTCTGCTTCTGTTTATGTTGTGCACAGCATAGTTGTTGCCCTTTGGAAGCCAGCATCCTGTAGCTGTGATAGACAAAGGCATGTTGCAGATACTGCCTCTAATTTGTGATTATGCTGCATGACATACAAACATATATGCATAATTCTGGAAGACAACCTAGCGTTTTCTCTCCCCACGCTAGCTTTACAGCTGCCTTTCTCAGCCTCAAAGTTTCTCTAATGCATCTGGCTTTAACGATCAATATTTTATATATTTGAGACTCTCATACATGCCAAGTCTTGTTATGAATTGTCTCATGTTCTGTGAGTAAGGTTGAGGTGACAAAAAGGCTGTTCTTATGATGACTGGCGAATGTTATAGCACTTGTCTTTTTAAAAAACAAAAAAACACACAACTTTGGTGAGGTCTAGCTACTGACTACAAATGTCTCCTTGATCTTTTTCGCTCCCTTCGGTATTTTATTTTTATTCAGAGCTTGTTTTTGATTGGTAAGCTTAGCAAATACAATTTCATGAGCTCATCCCTGCTTCTGCAAAGCAAGCTGTGCTTCTGATGAATGAGGCAGAACAAAATGCAATGCGTTTGTTCCCTGTACGGTACTTGTGGTCAATAAAACAACACAGATGTGACTCAGAGTTCCTAACTTGATAGTCTCTAGCTATAATGGCACTTTAAAGAATATTTTTTTCTTCTCTTCTTCATCGGTATCTACTTTTTTATTTGCTTATCTTACATTGACCAGGCACTATGCGATTTTGGTTGGTATCTGATTTCATTCCTCATGGGGACACTGATGTGACATCTCTAGAGAGAACTCCCCTGTTGTATTTTCAACATGCTATTTAAAACTAAAGGTTTATAGACAAGTCCCCATGTTCTGTGCAGCACATTAGACCTAAATGTGGCAGGAACCTCAGAATTTGCAGAAGTACCGTTCTAAATTTTCCCTATACAGCCCACAACCTGAGCCAGTTCAGTATGGTGTCTCATTTGTTTTGATTTCTATTTTACACTGCCTTCAGATTTCAGACTTTCAGTGTATTGTAAATTCTTGTACTGAGGCATAATACATGACACACAGTTGAAGAGAAGCTGGAGACTGAGACAGTTTGCTAAGGGGACTTTAGGGTCTTTGCAATTGAGAGAACATCTGAAGCAGTTTGAGGTTGTGGGATGAGCTCTTTTAAAGCAGTTGTTGATGTGTTAAATTATCATATTCCAGATTTAACACCCAATTTTAGTTCAGTAAGCCTATTGTTTTAGGCTTTCTGCCAGCTCAGGAAGAAAATAGTTTACACTTTGTTCGCTTTTGGGCATCTTTACAGCCATCAGAACTACAAGCTTATTTTATTTGTAAATAAAAGCTAAGATGGCAGAGCACAGTCTGTGGCAAGAGAGGATTCTGCAGCATGTTCCATAATCAGAGTATAGAGGGCCCTTAGTACAGTTATCTAAAGACCCTAAATAAGTTTAAGATATGAACACTATAGAAAATGCAGCTTCATTCTGAATCAGCAAAAATCTGCAGCACATCGAAAATCTAAAGTTTGGAGGCAGCGTAAAACAAATATAATTTGTGATCAGGACAGCCAAGAAACACTGTCGTGCCCTGGCTCAGGTTGTGTGCTGCATAGGGAAGATTTAAAAGTTATAGTGCTGCATAATTCTGTGTCTTCAAATCTAGAAGTAGAGAATTGGAGAAAATGTGCTTGGAAGGTGGTTGAAAAGATCCTTGAACTTGGGGAAAATGGCCTTTTTGGAGGAAGTGTCATGAAAACCGCTTTTGAACTCAAGTATCCTACGTGCTTTTGATAGCTAACTACCAAAGGAAAGTCTAATCTGGGAGTCAAGCTAGTGAATTCTTGGTTATGTACAGTATTTTAATAGTTGAACTTCATCTTATTGACACTTCATTTTGCCATGATCCAGATTTGCTTAGTGAGATGATCTTATGAGATGCACTAATGGATCTGTCGTAATGTCTGGCAATGTGCAGTGCCTTCATCACAAAAGTTCAGAATAGATCTTAATGTCTTTCTAGGTTTTACAAGGAATTATTTCCCTCTCGCATCCAAATTTGCCACACCTACTCTCCAGTATTCATACATATGTCTAACAGTGACAACTTGAAAATGATTCAACACGTTAATTTTTCTGGTTTAGGCCTTTGAACTAGCCACAGGAGACTACCTGTTTGAGCCCCACTCTGGAGAAGACTATTCCCGGGATGAAGGTGAGTGTCTCTCTAGGTGTCTACCCTTTTAAAACGGAATACCAGCGATGGGGTTGTTGGGTCTCCCCTGGATGGAGAGAGCTTTCTGTTACGAGTCACTGAAGCGAGGCTCCTTGCTTGGATACATGTCTACTTCTTTGAGTAAAGATGCCCCAGCTTAATCGTACTGGAGGGGAACTTGAGGCTTTAATTTCAGGCACTAAACAGTAAACGTTTAGTTTCTGTTACTTGATACCTAACCAACACTCCCTTGTCTTTACTGCTGCCTCTTTCACATCTGTTTTAAGATGGGTACCTTCCTGCTCAAAGTGAATATGATCTAAGCAGCTTTAATCATTTTCCTCTGTTCCTGATCTGCACCTTGTCTGTTGTAGAATATATACATAATCTCTGATTTAAGATTCTGTATTCCAAATGTGCTTAAATAAGCTATTGACCCTCTGAGTCAGCATTAGACATGGATTAAAGACCTAGTAGTACCTCCACAAACACACATGACACTGCACTATTTATAATATAAATACCTCTTGATTAGCGCTTTTCATCTGTGGATCTCCATGTGTAAATCCCTTTATCCTCACTTACTGATGGGGAAACTGAGAGACCGAGGGAAAATGACTTTCCCAATGGCGCACAGCAGGCCAGGGGTAGAGCAGGGAGTAGAACACAAGTTGTCTGAGTGCTCTTGCCACTGGACCAAGTTGTCTCAAAGAAAGGTAAATAAAGTGACCATCTCTAAATGTTAGAAACGTGCTATAGCAACAAGTGAAAATTTTACATATAAATATGCAGTGTAATGGGAACTTTGGCTAATAGCTAATCAGAGTGTAGCCTTTCCTAGTGTTACCTTAACTTTCTCTTGCCCATTTTCAAATATACAGGTAATGGATTTGCTGCTGAGCTATAACTGTACGGTGTCCATTTCAGAGCTCTGAATTTCGAGCAGACAGTATAAGACTTTGTTCAGAAGAAATACAATTTATTAAAAAATGGAGCTTTGTCTAGTAAGATGCTCAGCACCACACCTGTACCATTAATCATGGATAGTTTCATTGACAGCCATTGGCTTTGTTTCACACTTTAAATAGACAGACCTTCCATTATTCCATAATTCCAGTGGAATTAGCTAATATTTCATTCCATTTCCCAGTAGCTTAAACATAAAAAAACATTTCTTATGCCTCTACCACTTGGTTCCGACTCTCTGTAGCCATTTGCTCTGTACTGCATACACTGAAGAAATAACTCACGTTGTTGTGTAACTTGGTCACTTTTTCTCTCAATGGACTTGTCAAGAATTCATGGTGCAGCTGCTATTTCTGTCACTTTAGTACCTATCAGTAAGACTCCCTAGGAGTAGTAATTTCTTAAAATCCATGTTTAGTTTAACAAGTAAACTTCATTTCACTTTCTTGTAGCAAATTGGATTTGTTTTTCTGCATTTCTTAGGTTGGTCCGAATGTCTCTGAATTGGTCCAGAGGCGTCTAGTTGCACCAGTAAATTCCCTTGACACTTCTAATGGGTGCAGTCTGTATGTGGAAAAGCACCATCACATCACACAGCTGGTGTGTGTAATATATATAAATCCCCCTGATCTAGGAGTCTCCGAGTAGTCTTAGTAGGTGTTGGAAAAATGCCAAATCTGCTTCATTGACAGAACCTCTTTCAAACATTCCAGAGCACAATTTTCCAGGGAGGAAAGTTTGCTTGGATCAAGTTGAGAAACTTCATGCAAGCCTCTTCTCATGAAATTTCTAGCCCAGTTCAGTAGTTAAGGGTTCTGATAAGTGCTCCAAAGATCACAAGCTTTTTATCTGGACTGCAGGTTTTTTGGTTATCCCATAACTGCAGTTTATAAAGTGAGCAATTTATATCTGCTCCTTACTTTTTCTCTCTTTTCACCCTGAAGATAGTCTTGTTTAAAAATCACCTGCAAAGGGAAACATGTTGCTCTTTTATTCTTTATCATGTATAAAGGCCTCAAAGGTGTTTAGAAATATTCTGCTTGTTTTACATTATAAATATCCGGTCTTGTCTACCCTGATTAGAGTTGGTTAGGGTTTTTCGTTTGCTGCAGCACTTTTCAGGCAGATAGAAAGCTAGCGAGATTACATTAGTTATATTAACAGTAGAGTGTAGTGGCTCCAAAAAAGGTCCAGCTTCTTTGTGCTACCATGTAATATACGTAGCATGCATGGTGAGAGTCCCTGAAGCACTTACAACTTGAATAGACAAGGATGGAAGAGGAAGCGAAGAGATGTGAAGTGACTTGCCTGTGGCACATGATTATCTTGTCTCCTGTGAGCTGTAATACTTTGGTCTAAATTACGTTGTTGGGTTTAGTGTGTGGGTGTAGGTAGCCTGTGATGTACAGGAGGCCAGACTAGATCTCTTCTGGCCTTAAACTCTGACATTAGCAAAGCAGTTCAGTGACAGAATTGAGAGCAAACCTAATTCTCAGTCTCAGCCTAGTGCCTTATCCTAGGCCACATTGCTGTCCATCACAGGACTGAAATCCGAGTAGTGTGAACTGAAAGTGTTTTAGTTTCTGTTTAAAATTGGTTTTAACTCAAATTTCAAACACTTTGAGGAAAAGCTCCCAACCTTTCAGGCACCCATGTCTCTTCAGCTGAGGGGTGAGTGCCTCCAGTGTAATTCTTTGGACTCCGAGGAATCCTCCAGCATAACTGAGACACCAAACTTGATAGTCCTGATATTTCTAAGTGTAAAACACTTGCCCTTTATACATCATAAAGTTAAAATTCCTTCCCCTTCAGCAGATCACCTCTAAACAGCTCCTCTGTCCCACAAGATTGTTGTTGAAATAAGCCTTTTACAGCCACTTGTCCTTTCTCCCATCTTTCTGTCCCTTTTATTTTATTCTTCTTCCCCTTCTGTTTTAGACCACATTGCGCATATTGTAGAGCTGCTAGGCAGAATTCCAAGGCACTTTGCCCTATGTGGGAAATATTCACAGGAGCTCTTCGATCACAGAGGTAGTATTTTCCCCCCACCCTTTCCTCCTCCAGGCACCAGGGATACAGACAATCAGGAGACGGAGCATCCACACCAGTTTTTTGTTCCACACCAGCCCACCTATCAATGGAGAATAGGGTTCCCCAGGTCCCTGAGTTCCTAGAGTGTTGGGAACTACAATCCAAGGATTCTCCTAGTGGAGGAATCGAACTCTGGACTTCATCCGTTCCCTCCCAGTTAGTGAAGAAAACAAGAATGACAAGTTTTCCAAATGGAGGTGTGCATGCTGCTCTCTGTCGGTGTCCAGAGCTGTTGCTCTGTATTGAGTGCCTTGTATTGATATCTGTTATGTATGTCTCTCTTCTTTCTGAAATGTTTTGGAACACGCAGATCACATTGCATTGATCATAGAACTTCTGGGGAAAATACCTCGCAAGCTCATTGTGGCAGGAAAATATTCCAAGGAGTTTTTCACCAAAAAAGGTAAAAGGAAACAGCAAGTTTTTTCTAGGAGTGCCCTAATGCCTGTTGCTGGAACTACCAGGTAACTATAGATTACAGCAAAGCCATAATCTTAAATCTTCTGGCTGCTGCACCAAAGATTCCCACAGGACCAAGGTGCTGCTCTGTATGTGTGTTCTTATCTGGCAACTGAGTGCATACCAATGCTCCTCATCTCAGCCATAAGCAGGGTGGAGAGCACTGCTGTCGTCAGCTTTGTGGGCTGATTTGGCATCATACAGTCAGTTTTTATCAACTAATGGCTTTAACATGCTTTTGAGTTTCTTTGTCTAGACAGCTTTGCTCAGCTCCTGGCCTACTAATCTAATTCTACCAGAGCAGCAGTACCCTGTAGTCATGAATATTGAGAGGTGCTGTTTCAAACCCCAAAGATTGTTCCTCCATGGATTTCTGAAATGATACAACACTATTTGAGGAAGCAATACTCTTGCTGAGCAATAGGAAACTGGCAGAATTGTATTAGCCAGGCCGAGAACCTCTTAACGAGGGTAATACTTTTCTGGCATGATGAGGGCTTTTTAAAGCTATCTACTGGTTAAAATGCATCAGTCTTCTCTCCTTTGGGCAGAGTGTGAGGACTGAAGTGTTTTGATCTCTGTGCTGTCAGGCAGCCTTCACGTTTAGCAGTCTGAACAGGAAACGCCTGTCTGCTATATGCAGAACCTCTCCTCTCAGATGGGTTCTGAGTGGCTGCAAGTCAGTACAAGTGGCCTTGTGTTAGTGTGTGTATTTTTCGGTTATAGTGACTAATCAGGTTGTATGGAAACTGTGGGGCAGAAATAGGAGGAGGGAGATGGGACCTTCTTGCAAGTACCTCTTCTTCTAAAACTGGCTGACCTCCAAGGGCAGCTTTATAAAGAGGGAAACTTGGGTTGTTAAAATTCAACCCTTTACGCCCCTACACAACATTTACCTAAGAAATACTGGAGTCCCGATACCTACCTGGAGTAACTTGGTAAGCCGCTCTGGTACCATTGGTGACGTACTGTTGATGTCTGTTTTTGTTTTCAGGGGATCTGAAACACATCACCAAACTGAAGCCCTGGGGCCTTTTTGAAGTTCTGGTGGAGAAATACGAGTGGTCCCAAGATGAGGCAGCTGCATTCACAGACTTCTTATTACCTATGTTGGAGCTGATTCCAGAGAAACGGGCTACAGCAGCTGAGTGTCTCAGGCACCCCTGGCTTAACTCCTAGGTCTTCAACCCAACACCACAGCCCTACACTCTGGTTTACAGCATAGCATACGTACACCCAGCTGTTCCAACTGTCCCTCCCCAGATCCATTTTTTTCCTCTTGTTCCTTTTCAGTGTGAAGCTCTTCCTTCGAGGCTTCCGAGATTTTAGATAAATTTAACCTGTTCAGTTGAGTTTGTTTATTTGATTAAGCGGAGACTCTTCTCAGCCAGTGGGCATCCTGTGAGCTTTGCCTTGATTGGGCTTTGCCAAAGATTAATTGACTGACTGGAATACAAAGTTGCCCTTGAGTCTCTTACCTGTTAGTGTAGGCGTGAGCTGATCTGCATTAATGTGTGCTCCCTTAACTAAATTACACCCATGAAAGGGATATGAAGATCTGTGAATCCATCCTTAGCTCACTGACTCTGGGAGTCAATTTTCCACTGCACGTCCAGTAGCTAGCAGGAGGATGAGAAATGGCAGATTGGTACCTAGGTGATAACTCCATGTGGAACAGATAACTTGAAATCCTCCACCCATCCCTAGGTGTCTGTTGTGTTTCTTGGGTGACTTCTCACGTTCTTTCCAGTCAAATAATTTCTTTAGTTTTAGCCACTGAATCCTATGAAAAGCTGTATTTAAAAAGTATTTTTAATACCATTATTTTCCCCCAGTGTTCAGATTAGTTTCTGAATTCAGTGAAACCTGCTACGCTCCCTCAAATGCCTGAACCCTGGGACTAAAACGTGACATGGAAAATAAAAAAGCAAAAGCTGGAACTGGTTAAATGCACAATCTTCAGAATAGATGTGTACATGCTTTGCTGGCAGAGTGGTAGTTGGGCTGCAGGCAACTCTTCCTAGACATTTGAGTGAGCTGTACAATTTCCCCCTCCCCCACCCCCCCATACTGGCACTTCCTTTGCCTTGCCTGAAGTTGTCATTGCATCAGTAAGCAGTTGGTATTCAGTCTGGAAGATGGGATGTACTTTCTCTTATTTTGATCATTCTGTTGCGAAGAGGGGCTGGTGGTATCTGTGTGTCACAGCCACGCTGTTCCCTGACTTCGAAACACCACATTTCCAAAGCTTAATGTAAAGATTTCTACTGTTAGCTTGCCTTAGGTGCTGGCCTTTAGAAGTAACTTCCCCAAATGGGGTTGCCTTTTATTTTCTGAGACGATTGAGTACTTGGGAATTAACACAAGGACAGGTGAACTACATGGTTTGGCTTTTTCCTGTAGACATAGGGTCAGCTTCTGTTTCCTAGAATCATCCCAAATATGGTTGTCCCAGGAAAATATTATGTAAGGTTTTTAAACTTCTCAGAGGGCTGGGTGTAACGGAGGTTTGTGGGGGCAGTTATTTTAATTCAAAGTTAAAGCATTGTAGTGTTTGCTAGTTTTACGATGCATCTCTCCTAGGCTTTCCTAAGTGATTACAGATTCATTGCATCCTACTCTAAAGCAAGGTTTAGGCAGGGTAGGGACTTGAACAGCCCTTCCTCACCATGGACCAAACAGGCCTTTGGGATCAAGAAATTCTCAGAGGACAGAAGCTGCCTCAGGACTCTGGAACTCCCAGAAGGCCAAGAAGGCGCTATTTGAGACAGTAACACCAAAGCTGCCAGTGAGGCTGTTACATGTCACTCTTGTGTGTGTGTTTGAAATCTCAGTTTATAACAACCTTCCATCCACAAAAGCTGGTGTCCTTATTTAATCCACTTTAAAAGTATAACCATCTTGTTGCCCTATTTTTTCTTGCTTGTCCAGTCTAACACCGACTGGGCCATTGATGAAATCCATGCTGCATGTCCATTTAGGGGTTCTTAAGTCAGGTTCTCTATGCATAATCTAAGATTAAAGGAAATAAATATACCAAAACAGTTTAAAACTGCTGAATGATTTTCCTGGAATCTGGAATTCCTTCCCCCAGCTCCAAGAGTTGCTTCTTTTTCTGTTGCAAAGGGATTACAGACAGGACTGGACTGTGTATTACTTACCTTCTGTTTAATACTGTGAAGACTTTTTGGCAGGGTGAATGGAACTTCTGGTGGCATCACTAGAGCTCACTCCGCCCTGTGCACTTCTGCAACCTGGCTGACCTAAAGGAATGAGATATTCATAGAGGGGTCTGCACATTGGGTTCTGAGGTATCCGTTCCCCCATCACCGCCAGAAGAGGACTTTTTCCTCTATCTCCGTAAAAGAGCCAGCTTGTGGGTTGAAGACACATAGAGGCAGCTGTCAGGATTCAGTCTTGTCCCTTGTGCTCGCTCACTTGGGGTTCACTAAACTTCCAAATTGCCATAAAGTGCTCACTAAAGGATTTGTACTTGCTGTGTTCGTCTAAAACCTGAAGGAAAATACATTTTTATTCTTTCTACTTGAGTGCATTGTCTTTTCTTTGTAAATGCCGTACAATAAAACAGATTATTTAATAACCCACATCTATTCTATTCCTGATATGTTCCCTTGGTAACTTGTTCATTCAGAGCCATTGTCTGTCCATTAATTTTTGTATTCTGCTAGAGTAGGGAGCCCAGGGTTAACACGTTTAGTCTTGAGACTCCATTCACATGCAGTGTTGTGTGATCTAGGTAGATAAAATCACAAAATTAGTAGCAAAATCTTTATTTTGCTAGCTTTTGAAATAGAAAACATGAAGACATTGCTATAATAGTTGTCCCCTTTTAAATAGCCATGTGCCAAACTTTGCCACAGTTTTCCATTTAATAGTCCCTTTATCAGTCCCTAATAGGGAGTCTTCACTGAGGCATCTAGAGATTTCCTTACCGGAAAACAGGTTCTCAAATTTCATTGCATCATGACCCCCTTTTTGACCATAAAAATTACTACATGACCAAACACCCGGGCTAGGGCGGCCAAAATCCGGGCCCTGTCACCAGGGGTGGGTGTATCCTAAAGCCCAAGGGCTTCAGCCCTAGGAGGGGGGCCTGTAACCTGAGCCCTGCCACACCCACAGCTGAAGCCGTTGGGCTTTGGCCCTGGGCAGTGGGGCTAAGGCTTTGGTCCTGTGCCCCAGCATGTCTAAAATGGGGTTGTGACCCACTGTTTGAGAACCCCTGCTGTAAAACAAGCGTGAAATTGGAAGATCAGGGTGCAGCCTTGCTGGAACTGACCTGATTTCTAGCAGCCATAAGGTGTGTTTCCTTAAGTTCTACTTTGCTATGTAAATTTTGGATTTAGAGCTGGCAGTGGTGTCTTTTAAGAGCCCCATATCAGAAGAGATCACACTCCCGTGCAATCTGTAGAATGTGAATATGCAGAAGACTGCTGCGGGTGGGTGTTCACGGTGTGACGTGAACTGGTAACTAAATCAGGTTATGCAGGTGGTTCCAACAATGCAGTAATGGAGTCATTCAAAATCAGTTCAATTCACACTATCTGCTCTAGTGAATATGATCTGAATTGCCTGCTATGTCATGCTGGAGCCCAGCAGATTTGTGCCAGAAAAGGCTTCTTCATGCTTTGCCTTTAATGTTGCTCAGTATGGTGAGAGAGGGGTTGTGAAGCCAGTTGAGTCCTAAGGCTGACTTTTGACTGCACATGAATCCAGTTTCTTGCTGAATTATTTTACCAACTGGACTGTGGCTTGGTCACTCTCCTCTTATGGGTAATTTCAAGGGGCAGCTTTATAGGAAAGCCTGTTGAGCTTTGTTGGCATTTGGGTGTTAAATGGTTTCTCTTGTAGAACAATACTCAAGATCACAGGAGGAGAAGCCAGGTAGGTAAGTTTTCCAAGGACACTAGCACAAAATCAAAACACTGCAACTTTGCCTTTTATTCAGCAAATTTTTCTTGCAACAAGTCAGTACAAAAGGTGACTGTAAGTAGCTAAAACACATACTGGCTCCTCTTCCACCCTTCCCACTCTATAACAGATTGAGTCCCTCCATCCAAATAAACTCCATGAGGGGGTCGAGTCTCCAGCAGCCCCTTGCATGGAATCTTTTCAAGAAAGTTTGTAGGGAGAATAGAGTTCCTTCAAAATGACCGATAAGAAAAGCATCAAGTTTCTGGTCGTTACCTGGAGGGGCCCTAGATGTCTCTGGAAAGAAGGAAAAGATTAGAACGTGACAAAACTAATTTAAAATAGATCAACATAAGGTTTTTTAATCCCATTCTGTGCAGTAAATTATTGCTCCTTTAGTGCCATTAGGTAAAAGCAAAGATTATATAACTAAAAGCAATGGGAATACAGGGTACTGAAATCAAACATTACCAGTGATCTTTCAGGAATCCCCCCAGATATACTTAGATTATATACTTGGAACAAGTTTAGAAGTAATTTCAAATAGGATTACTTACTGTGGTGTTCAGCTTCTTCATTCATGGCCCTCCTCTGTAAAACAAAGAACTGTCTTTATACTAGGGTGAGTGGATGTGTAACAGAGGGCAAGAACAGGAGCAACTGTCTTCAAAAGTTGCATCAGTTTCATGTGTTAAGGGGAAAGGTGACCTCATTGAGGTGGCAGATGAGTGAGAAGGCAGTGTCTCATGCCCTGCTGCATCCTGATCGTGGATCAGCCTCATGCAGTGTCTACTTAAATGAACGCAGGGAGTCTGCCTCAGTAATAGGTGTGGAAATGGACTAGCCCCTGCCTGAGGTTTGTAATTAATACACAATGTCCATGTGCTTCAGAAACCAAATGCTGTTTGCAGGATGGATAGTGCTGGATACTAATCCATTACCAAGTGCTTTTAACACATGCTACCTGGTGCGTGCAATGGGATAGCAATTTCACCACTACTGAGATGAAATACAAGTCTTAGGATCCTTGTAACCAATTTCTTCCCTGGATAAAATGGACTGACTTTCTCTGCCATCCCTGGTCTAGTCTCTTTGCTGGTGTCGATTGCCATGTCTGGGTAACATCTACCCTGGGTAGCTCCCTGGGTAATGTCTGCCTTCTCCTGCCTGATTGACCTGGAGGCTGTTAATGGTGGGAAAGTACTAATTTCTAGAAAGCCATTAGCCAGGTAGCCACAAGGAGGGGGCAGAAGCCTGACCAGGCCTGTACTGCAGGAACCTACCTGATCTCCTGGTTCTTGAATATCCCTTCCCCCTTTATTTCCCATCCCTAGCACTGTCCAGGTCACTATAATTCACACCTATCATGGTATCTGGGCCCAATGGGCATGGCTGCAGGCTTTATAAGTGGCAGTGGGTTTTGATGTATCCTCTAACAGGTGAGTGGAGGTTACAGGAAGAGAGAACAAAGTGGGGCCATTACCTTTATTTTCTACTTTGAAATCGTCTGGGAGGAGATTATCTTGCCGGTTCCCTAGAACAAAGGCCAGGAAGGAGAGGATGAGGGCATCCAGGATCCCAATGATGCAGAGGATGAAGGCCCAGCGCACGGTGCATGCCCCTAGTGTGTATTTGTCAGTTTTGTCCCCGCACATGCGCTTCACTTCATTGGAATCCCAACCATCCGGGTAGATCAGGCAACCTATCATTAGGCCGGCCGCTGCAGGGAGAAAAAAACACTGATGTGGGCACAGGTTGCACGGTGGTAGTGCACTTGACTGGAGCTGGGTGGAAAGCGTCACACAAAAAGATTCCTAGATCCTAGTTCATCCTTTTTTAATGAAGGCATTGTGCCCACTCCCCTTTCCACAAAAGTTCAGCACGTGCTTGTGCAAACTGGAGTGTAACCTTTCACAGCCTGAAGTGGATTTTCTGTGAGCATCTTCTCCTGGAACCTTATTATCAGTTAGCATCATGCAGCACCTGAGGCTGTGCTCCTGGAAGCAAACAGCAGAGCTATTGCTGTTGACAGTGCTGGATCAGGCTCGGAATAGAACCAGCCCAGTCTCCGTTATGTGCCCATGACTACAAACCATCAGCTCAAAGAGCAAGCTGTGGACTAAATGAAAATCACAGAACAGCTCACTGAGTGATGAATAAACAGCAGAACATCCATTTCAACTGCTGTGCCTCAGTTCTCCACAGCTGGTGAAATGGAGAGGGAAGTTGCCTCTGTAAAGCTGTTTCTACATCTGAGCATCAACATCAGAACCACACTCAAAGGCTGAGTTGTGCTAAATAATGGGTTTGTTCAAATGGGTTAGCTCTGGTCTCTAACTCACGCAGCTATAGGTAGCTCAGACTCTTACCGACCAATCTGATTAGTTCCTCACGCCAAAGCATCTTCCAATAATAATCATGGTGCACTTTTCTATTGTAAATCTCAAAGTGCTCCTCTCAGGTGGGTATTTATCCTTCCAGTCGGAGGAGCTCTAGGACTAAAATTCATAGTGAGGTGCAATTGGGTTGACACCCGGCAAGTGTAGTTTTGCAGCCAGTGTGTGGTGTCGATGTGATCTCACTTTCCTGGAGCCTAGTTATATGGGAGCCAGGGCGGGTCTGAACAGAAAAGTTATTCAAGTATAGCTAGAACAGTACAAAAATAATAGGAGTACTTGTGGCACCTTAGAGACTAACAAATTCATATGAGCGTAAGCTTTCGTGGGTAAATTTGTTAGTCTCTAAGGTGCCACAAGTACTCCTGTTCTTTTTGCGGATACAGACTAACACGGTTGCTACTCTAGAACAGTACAGTTAAAGTGGTACAACATCCACCCCACACCCCAGTGTGGATGAAGTTATAGCAATATAAAGGTGCCTTATACCAGTGGTGTTTATTGCCACAGGGGGAGGCCAATAAGCTACCCTTCTAGCAATATAGCTATCCACAGTTGGGGTTGTACCAGCGTAACTATTTTGGTTAAAATTACACCTGTCACCAACACAGTCATACTCTGTGAGGCCAGGTCTGCACTGCAAACTGCCAACATGGCTATGCTGAGCAGGGGGGCTGCTGCGCACTGGGGGTTGGCATGCTGTGGCAGCAGAATCCCCTAGCTAGCTAGTTATTCTGGCAAAAGTGTGCTTTAACTGAGATGGTTTGTTTCACTCATGGAGGCTGGAATAAGCTAGTGCGCCAAAAGCTTGGCTTTGTTACCATGAGTTGCATCCATCCTTGAAGCGCTTTTCCGGGATAGTCTAGCTATATTGGCAAAGTGGTCCTAGTATAGGCATGGCCTTAGCATAGGCCTGCTATCCTTGTTTAACTTTTGACCATGTACACACCTAGCTGCTTTCAGCTGCCATCACTGCCATAAATGAGCTGGGAGGGGGTTCGTAATCCCCCTGGCTGTGCTGTCTAACTATCTGTAGTGGAGAGAAGCTGTGTCTCCAGGAGCACAATGCACTTTGAGAAGGGAAATGCTGCTGCGAAATCTCCCATTAACTTGATCACCTTGGCAACGCTCTTCCATTTCTGCACGAATATGCAACAGCATCCTGTCAAAGGCACCATCTCCGTCCCTAGGAGCTGTCTCCTCCTAATGGCTTAAAACAGATTTTCAGTGGACTTGTTTGAGCTGGAGGAACTTGTATTACCATTTGTTTAACCAGTGTTGGGCTAACCTCTACCTAGGTGTATTTTATTGCAGCCCGAGGGATTGACACCCAGGTTAATTTTGAAGTGGTTCCAGTTGGAATCCCACATGGTTGACTCCTTTTGTAAACATTTAGATATCCTACCACTGGGAGTGTACACAACCCAGTTGTCTGATCCGTTCCTGGTCCTGCTTTCACTCATGTACCATGTCTGCACCATGCAACGTCTTTCCCACTGCTATTAGAGCAAATGCAGCAGTGGCTTCAAGTTTTTCCTTTTCGGCCAGGTAGCTTGTCTTCCGAAGTCACAAAGGTGCTTTGGCTGCTAAGTACTGTCTATACTCTCTGAAGAGTCACGATGCGTCACGCTAGGGTGCTAGCCCTCAGAGGAGGATGCCTGGGTCCTAGTCCCAGTTTGCCTCTGGCTGATTGTATAGAAGTGGTCGGGGGGGGAGGGCGGGGGAGGAGATGTGGGGAGTTGTAGCATTTAATTTTTTGTACTAATGTTTCTATGGTGCCTAGCACAGTGCGTGGGCTCCTGGCATCAAGTGATGAATGTTTTGAGATGAAAGGGCAGCGGGGAGGCTGACCTCAGTCCCCACAAGAAGGACTCCTTGTATTCTTCCCCTCAAGCTCCTTGTGTGCCACCCTCCTATCTGTGTTTATTTCAGGGTCTCCCTGCAATTCCCTATGCCGGGGGCTCTTTCTGTCCCCCATGTCCCCATCTCATACAACTGTTTCCTCTTCTCCTCCTCTGTTCCAAGGGCTTTGCCCAGACAAACCGGGAAATGCTATCCAACCAAGAGCAGGACCGCACCAGCTTGGCCTGACAAGCAGCAAAGGCTTGTTACTATTATGTGAGACAGGGACTGTCACATTTGGCCAAAGGTATTGGCCAGTTGCCCACATGAGGATGTAACGAGGACCTTGCCATGGTTAAATTAACAATAGGTGTTGTAAGCATTTCAGATTCCGAGCAGGGATTCTCTTTTCAGATGTGTGTGCCCGGTGCCTAGCACGATGATTGATTTGGAGCTCCTAAGCTACCCTAATACAAATACCGCTGCAATGAATTCTTCAAAATGTCCACATATGTCTCCCTACAAAGGCTGTACAAAGCAACTTCCTAAGCTGCTTGAAAGAGACTTCATTGCTCTTCACCCTCCCCCCCCCCCCCCAGCTGTCTGGGTCAGGGCCAATGTTATGTTTGTACAGTGTCTAGCACAAGGGGGCAGACAGCCTATAGTGCAAATGTAATATCCATCGCAAATCCGCATCCTATATAACTTCAATGCACAGCCTTCTGCCAGAAATATGCACTTCCCTCATATGCTGCAGAAACATTATTGGGCCAAGAGCTCTGGAATGAGAAACTATTTCTTTCTGTGGCACATGCCCTCTCTCCAGTGACACGCGGCTAATGGTTCCCTGAAGTCGCTGCATGCTCGTGGTTATTGTACTTTGATATGCTGTTTAAATTCTGCTGCATCAGGTTACAGCAGGTTAGCAGCAGCACCATCCATCCCTCTTGCTATTCAGTGGTGTAAAGATGCTGTGGTTGCCCCCCCACACACGCACCCTTCCCTGCAGCCACCATTTCTCTCTGTCACTGGGAACACTGTAGGCCAGAGAATGCTCTCAGGACTGTCGATAGCTGCTGCCTGGCAACAGTTTGCTCAGGGTTTTTTTCTCAAAGCTTGAGGGAGGACAGTAGTAATGGTATTGTGCATCTTACTGGCTTTCCATAAGCCATCTCTCCATTTAGAAGCTGTGCCTTCCAGTACACTTAATTACCTTCCCCTGCAGCTCAACATGGAGGAGGAGGGGGATGGGCGGGGAAGCTTTAAAGGAATATCTACATCGTGGACTGAGATGTGATCCTGATACAAATAAAATAGAGGCTCCACCCCACCCTTTATGCCCCTGCTCCACCTGCACCTAAAATAACTAGCCTTCTGGTGTCTGCTCAGTCTGAACATAAGAATGACCAGACTAGGTCAGACTAATTGTCCATCTGGCCCAGTATTCTGTCTCTGACAGCAGCCAATGCCAGATGCTTCAGAGGGCCTGAACAGAACAGGGCAATTAGCAAGTGATCCATCCCCCATTGTTCAGTCCTAGCTTCTGTCAGAGGCTTAGGGACACTGGGAGCATCAGGTTGCATCCCTGACCATCTTGGCTAATAGCCATTGATTGACCTATCCTCCATAAACTTCTCTAATTCTATTTTGAACCCAATTATATTTGGTTGTCACAATGTCCCCTGGCAATGAGTTCCACAGGTTGATTGTGCATTCTATGAAGTACTTCCTTATGTTTGTTTTAAACCTGTTGCCTATTAATTTCATTGGGTAACTCCTGGTTCTTGTGTTCTGTGAATGAGTAAATAACACTTCCTTATTTAGTTTCTCCACACCATTCATGATTTTATAGACCTCTATGATATCCCCAGCCTCCGTTGTCTCTTTTCCAAGCTGAACAGTCCCAGTCTTTTTAATATCTCCTTATACAGAAGCTATTCCATACCCCTAATCATTTTTGTTGTCCTGCTCTGTACCTTTTCCAATTCTAATATCTTTTTTGAGATTTGGGTGACCAGAACTGCATGCAGTATTCAAGGTGTGGGCGTACTGTGGATTTATATAGTGCCATTATGATATTTACTGTCTTATTATCAATCTCTTTCCTCATGTCTTCTAACATTCTGGCCGCTTTTTTGACTGCTGCTGCACATTGAGCAGATGTTTTCAGAGAATTATCCACAATGATTCCAAGATCTCTTTCTTGAGTGGTAACAGCTAATTTAGACCCCATGTTCTGTATGTATAGTAGGGTTTATGTTTTCCAATGTGCATTACCTTGCATTTCTCAACATTGAATTTCATCTGCCATTTTGTTGTCCAGTCACCTAGTTTTGTGAGATCCCTTCATAACTCTTTGCAGTCGGCTTTGGACTCAACTGTCTTAAGCAATTTAGTATCATCTGCAACCTTTGCCATCTCACTCCTTATCCCTTTTTCCAGATCATTTATGAATATGTTGAACACCACTGATCCCAGTACAGATCCTGGGGGACCTGCTATTTACCTCTCTCCACTGTGGAAACTGAACATTTATTCCTAAACCTTTGTTTCCTGTCTTTTAACCAGTTACTGATCCACAAAAGGACCATCCCTCTAATCCCATGACAGTTTACTTTGCTTAGGAGCCTTTGGTGTGGCTCTCAGAAAGTTCAAGTGGGTTATATCCACTGGATCATCCTTGTCCAAGTTTGTTGACCCCCTCAAAGAATTCTAATTGATTGGTGAGGCATGATTTCCCTCTACAAAGGCTTTGTTGGTTCTTCCTCAACATACACCTCTACCCCTATATAACGTGACCCAATATAACACGAATTCGGATATAACACAGTAAAACAGTGCTCCTGGGGGAGCTGCGCACTCCGGCGGATCAAAGCAAGTTTGATATAACGCTGTTTTACCTATAACACGGTAAGATTTTTTGGCTTATGAGGACAGCGTTATATCAGGGTAGAGGTGTATTGTGTTCATCTATTTGTCTGATAATTCTGTTCTTTACCATAGTTTCAACCAATTAGCCTGGTACTGAAGTTAGGTTTACTGGCCTGTAATTGCCAGAATTGCCTCTGGAGCCTTTTATAAAAAATCAGCATTACATTCTGTCCTCGAGTCATGTGGATCAGAGGCTGATTTAAGTGATGGGTTACATACCACAGTTGTTAGTTCTGCAATTTCATACATGAGTTCCTTCAGAACTCTAGGGTGAATACCCTCTGGTCCAATTATTACTGTTAAATGTTATCAATTTGTTCCAAAATTATTATTTTTTTCATCTATCAAAAGACACCTCAGTTGGGCACAGTGCCTCAGATTTGTCCCCTAAAAAGAATGGCTCAGGTCTGAGCTTCTGCAAAGCAATCTGGTGCAGGAAACCATCTGCCTTTCTAATACATCGGCCAGGCTGGGTAGCAGAGAGTGGTCTCTTTCAATCAAGAACAGCTGCAGCCACATTAGTGGAGTTTGTTCTACTCCTCATAAACACGAACCTATCCTTGATCTCATAGAGCGATGCACACACACGAGGTTTGGTGTGCTTCTCACAAGGGGCCACATTATGGATTTTTTTCACACTCTGAGTACTTATGCAATCAGTCATTGGACTTATTGGTGGACTTATGCATTAAAGTCAATGACACTGCTCACTCCTGAGAATAGAGGCCCCACAATCTGGCCTTATGTGGTACCAGGCAAGTCCACCAACTCATTGCTCTGACTCACTCACTGGAAATAGTTTATTCCACCCTAAAATCTTGTTATATTCTCAGGGGTTCTCGCTCTAATTGTGGTTCAACCACTTGCCTTTTATGCTGGTAGGGCCGTCTTTGACTAGCAACTGTGCACAGTACAAAGGCTGAAGGAAGGAAGTTAAGTTAATAAGGCACCATGGAATTTAATGGAATTGGCAGAGAGAGCCGTGTTCAGCTGCTATTGTGTGTGCTGTTCTCACATCAAAGGCTTTTATATGACTAACGGCCCCAAAGCTTATAGACTTGAAGGCCAGAAGGTACCATCATGACCATCAACTCTGACCTCCCGCATGTTGCAGCCACACCCAAGGCACAATCCTATCCCTCTTTCTCACTGAATTCAAGGCAAGAAAAAAAAGTTAGGAGGGTAAGAGAGAGAAGATTACCCTCACTTTTATAGGTGAGGGGACTGGTGGCACAGAAAGTTCGTGAGACAGAGTGGCCCATTGGTGGTTCGCTACCCTGTCAGCAACTCATGTCAGCCCTAATGTACTCACTGCACTCCTACTCATTGTTGTCATAATGTTTACCCAAAAGGTGGCATGTAACATATCACTGGAACTCAGAACTCTCTGATCATTAATATTCTTGCATGATGTATGTATGGTAAACCCGCAAAGGACTTTGTAGAGCTGAGCTGCAAATGCATTCTTAATATGGATTGTCAAGCAGTGCCTAAGCCATGCCTGTTCCAGACAGAGGCATGTGGTTCCACCTCCTTGAACTTGTGTCTGATGTAAATTAAGCCAGGTGTGATGGAAGATTGTAACTTTCTGAAATTAAGTTTTTAGTGTTAGAAGCATATTTTTACTTTTGTTTGCTTATAACCCTTTTTCTCTTTATTCCTTATACTTGGCATCACTTAAATGTTTGCCTTTTGGATTAGTGAACTTGCTTTACTTTTAATAATAACCAACACAGAGCTGTGACTGCAGCGAGTCCTTGACAAACCCCAGTTGGATTAACGAGCTGCTGTTTACTGTCTCTTTAAAGGAGCAGTGAACTTAAGGTCTAGAGGACTGGATGCTACAGGGCAGTGGGTGTGGGGGAAATTTGGGAGTGGGGTCATGTTGGGGACACCCTGTGAAAAGCCAGAGTGTGACCATGCTTCTAGGCTGGCTGATGGTCTCAGGGCTGTGAGCCACAGCAGAATACCATTTAAGGCACCCAGAGTTGCAGGGCAAGGGTGACACAACCCCTTACTGGCCTGGTTGAACCCCAAAGTGTCACAACAAATCACTGTGGCAGAGTCACAGAATTGAACCTGGATCACCTGAGTCTCAGCCTTATCCCCAGACAATCCTTCCTCTCAGCCCATCAGTTGCCACTGGAGCCTTTTATCTCAGCGGGTGTCCCTTCCACGCCCCCCACTGGCTTTGAGATGTGATAGAGAAATCAGAGAGAAGCTACAGGCTCTGTCCATGGTGCTAACACAATCTGCCTAACTCTGCGGCAGGTATGGAGAGCCCCTGACATGAGGCCATCCAGCAATGCCTCCAGAGCTGATCAGCTGAGCTAGGACTGCAGGTTAGACTGGTGGCTACTTGATTGCTAGAACCAGATTGTGACTCAGTCAGCAGAGACAACAGAGGCTGGTGAAAGGCTAAGGTGGCTTGGAGGCTGGTGTACATCTCAGGAAAACTAAGACAGTGTGAGCTGTTAGGAATAGAAGGATGTCTGTATGGTTAAAGCGCTCAGGCGATCTCGGTTCAATTCCCATCCTGCCAAAAGACTGCCCATGTGCCTTGGGCAAATCACTTAGGCCAAGATTTTCATAACTGCCCAGTGTATTTGGGTTCCTAACCTGAGATATCTAAAAAAGACCCTGGTTTTCAGTAAGTACAGAGCCAAAAGTGTCTCATGTTGGGCACCCAAAACCACTCATCGCTTTTGAAAATCTTGGCCTTAATCTCTGTGTGCCTCAGTTTGCTATCTGTAAAATGGGGGTAGTCACGCTCCCTTTATCTGGTCTACTTCAGTTGTGATCTCTTCAGCACTGGGATTCTCTCACTGTCTGCTTGCACAGCGGCTGGGGCCTCTGTGACCTACTTTTGTACAAGGAATATACGAGGCTTCGGACCACTCTACCATGGGACTTGGTGGAAGTCGCATGGTTTGCAATATTTAAAACTAGACTGGGCAAAGCCCTAAACATATCGACTCTCAAGCACAGTTCAGCACAGCCAGGGAGAGGGTGGTGTGAGTTGGACTGGATAATATCATGGCTTCCTTGGCACGGCTGAGTTTGGTTGCATCTGTCTAAAGACCCGTCCCCCTGCCGGCAGGTGTGTTTGAAACGTGGTCCCTAGGAAAGCACAGGTCTGGTTGCATTGTCCATTTGCTAGCAACCAGCTCAGGCACAGACTGAAACCCTTTCTTCACCGTGAGATTTCCAATGTCCAAACCCAAATCCTCAATCGGTGCCCCCAGTTCCATCACACTAATGCCCTAGCACTTCTCGGGGGGAGTTAAAAGCCAAGGCATCCCAGCCTGGCTGTCCTCTATCTACTTGTTGTACTGGGATTGGAAGGTAATAGCTTTTAGCCTCCATATTTCATCTTTGAGTGTATGTAAGAGAAAGGTGGCTGGCTGTCAGTCATATCCCAAACCCTCCTTTACCCTAATCAGATAAATGCTTTATTTTATTAAGGTGATTGAACTCTCTCACCATGTTTCTCTCTATTATTAATCTGTTAAAAAGCCATGTGTCACCTGAACACAGCACAGCTCCTAACCCTTCCCTCTCCGGTCTGTCTGCCTCCAAAGGGAAAAGATGGTGAGAAGGGACTAAGACTTTGCTGCTTTCTTTAGAAAATCAAGCTCCTTCACAGGTGCTGCATTGTTTCCCCATGTGTCACGTTAATAGCAGAAGCAAATATATAAGAAATTGCTACTCAAATCCTCTGGGGCAGCAAATCTTCGGTTGTTCAGGTTCCTTGGACTTTTGAACTGCTTCCTTTCTTTGAGATTGTTTCCTTTAGACTAGTTGGAATTAGCTGATACCTTAAGGGCTAAAGTCAGCCCTGCTGCAATTCCATTGCCTGCAGGGGCTTTTCACCAGCACTGAAGCTGGCCCGACTTTCTCTATCTCCGTGGCATTTTCACCACCAGCAAGGTTCCCTGCCTGCTGAGCCAAGCAGGAACTGTAACAGGATGCTGCCTTCCTCTTTGACATCAATATTTCAGGAGGCTGGATGGGATTGGATTTCAGCAGCTTCTTGCTGTGACAGGGAAAGCACACGGCCTTCACCATGCTCCTTGCCTCTGAGGACTAGTATTGCTGGCAGGGTTTAATTAATGGTAATTCCACCCAGTAAACCCCAGGCTAAGCTGAGTGGGTTGGATAGCCTGGAAAGTTGTTATCCTTTTGTCCCTAGTGTCACGGTAAGATGCATGCTCTACTTTCTGATGTGCTGGGTAAACAAAAGGAGCACTGGCCAGCAGTGGCTGTAAATTGCCTCGCTATATTAGTCTGCTCACGCTTATCTGCTCCCTGACCTGGCATCTGCTTGGCCTGTAGTCGCTGCAACCTGAGTTCATTAAGTGAATAATTTTATGTTCAATAACGCTTGCCTTACTGCAAGCCAATCAAGTCCCATACCTCAGAGCATCAGGTGACTGCCATAGGAGTTGGAAGGGAATTCCCCCCCCCCCCGCCCCGCCATGTACAGAATTGCACCTCTTGTTGGGTGCCTAAGGGCTTTGCTTCATATTCCTCTAAAGCATCAGCTACTGGCTGCTGCAGTGAGGGGAGAGGCTTAGTGGACTAACTGTCTAAGCTAATAGGGCAAATCTTGACCTCATGTCCCATTTTAACTCATGTTCCTCATTTGTTCTCTGCAAGCCAGGAAAGAATTACAGGTCATGCAGGGGTGGCGAGTTATATGGGCCTGTGGTGCCCAGGCTCCAGCAATATTCAGGGCCCAGGGGCCCAACTCCACCACTGTTCGGGGCTGGGTCTCTCCCCCTGGCTGGCCCCCACCTGCTACCCCTGCGCGCCTCCCCAGGGCCCCGGAGCATCCTTGCCTCAAGCCGGTGGCTGCCGCCGCAGGGTCCTAGAGCCCTCCATCTACTAGTGCCAGGGCAGGCTGCCCCTGCCCCTGCCCTTCCACCTCAGACCCTTCCCTTTTCCAGCAGGACCCTCCACCAGCACAGGGGGCCCCCTGCCTGCAGTCACCACTCCAGTCCCACTCTGGGCAAGGGGCAGCCCCAGCACCACCCCCAGTGAGACTATAGTGAGGGGTCACAGCAGGGAAGGAGGCACACATGTGATGGCAACCCTCCCCCCGGCACCCACCACAGGGGAGGCGAGGGGGTTCCTGGACCTGAGAGGGGCCCTAGGAGCACGTGCAGTGACAGTGGTGCAAGGTGAGTGTGCTACTGGGAGGGAGAGGGGGCTTTCTGCTTCCAGCTGGGGGGAGTCCTCTCTGGCCCCAGCCCTGCGGCAGCCTGCCTGCACCCCAAACCCCTCAACTCCAACCAGAGCCCTCATCCCCCCACACCCTAACCCTCTGCCCCAGCTCTGAACCCTCTTCTACATTGTGAACCCCTCATCCCTGGCCCCACCCCACAGCCCTCACCCGAACCCTCTGCCTGAGCCCCTCCCACACTCCAAACCTCTCATCACCAGCCCCACACAAAAGCCCTCACATTTTTACATTATTTAAAAATATATATACCGGCTTACAAGGCAAGTGTGGGGGGGCGGGACTTGGACCCATTCTGGGCACCACCAAAAATTATACAAACCTGCCGCCCCTGAGGACATGCGTTTTAGAGGCAGGGAACTACCCCACCTCCAACGGCAGAGGAGGCAGAGAGAGAGGTGAGTGTGCCTCAGGCCCACATTTGTTCCTGACTTTCTCACCTGTTTCTTTAACTGGAAAGGATTTTGTCTTTCTGCTCTAAGTAGCACAGGAGAACCGCACACATGCATGTTTGCTTCACCCAGCCTCTTTCCGTCCAGAATTGGCCTGGCTTCGCAAGCACAGAGCTGTCTCTTACAGAATGAAACTTTGGGCAGAAGTGGTTAGTGGAAAAGTGCCCCACTCCAGGAGGGGCCCCACTGAAATCAATAGGAGAGTTCATGTAGGATGGTGCTTTTCATGACGAGTAAAGTATTAGAGTGTGGCCCTTTATATCTGCCTAAAGTAAAGCTTTAGATGGGAGACGGTTCTGAGCAGTTCTTCCCTTCATGCTTCAGCAAGTGCAGCTACTGCACCAGCAAGAGCATTGCTTACCTATGTGCAATGAGTTTGACAGGTCTCAGCCCACTTCTCTAGGACCTGGTGTCCATGTTGCAAAATCACTCTCGCGCTTGGCCCTAAATGACACCTTTATTGGTAATGTGGCCTAGCAGATAGAGCACTGAACTTGGACTCAGGAGACCTGGCTCTGCCATTGGCTTGCTGGGTGACTTGGGGCAAGTCACACCACTGGTCTGTGCCCCAGTTTCCCCCTCTGTAAAGTAGGGGTGATGCCACTAACCTCCTTTGCGAAGCACTTTGAGATCCCTGGATCAAAAGTGCCATGGAAGAGCTAGGTGGTATTATTACTGGCAGTCTCAGCAGAGACCCCCATGAGTGTGTGGCTCAGGAAGACTATAAACTACCTTCTTCCTCTGTGACGTCACCCTGCCAGGGCATAAATGAGGCACAAAGGTAGGGTAAATGGGGGTGATCTCAAATGCCTGAATGGGCCTGTTTTATGGCTGGGGAGGACAGCAGGTTCTAACTCTGTCCATCTGGCTCCTTTAGCAAGCATTAAATTGACCCAAATTGTAGAAAAAAAAATACAGAGTCAGTTTCTCTGTTCAGTCTGCAGTTGCCAGCCCTTTATATTGCTTCCCCCAGCTCTGGGAATGTCCTGATCTCAGATAGGCCCTGCAGGGGCTGTGGTAACACAAACAGTAATGAGTTGACTCTAGGACATGGATGCATTTTTGCCCCTGGGACTGGGTTGGCTGTACCCCTGGAGCCCCATGAGCTACTCACCTGCTGCCAGCTGCATCCAGGCACAGATTTTGTAGACAGTGGCTGAATTGCAGAAGAAGAACAGGCTGAAGCAGAGGATGCAGCCAATGATGAGGAAGGTAGAGATGCCCACGAAGAACATGGCCGTTTTGAAGGCACTGGAGGGGATGGTGCCAAAGTCCAGGGGGCTGCCCTTGCAGATGAGCTCGCCAGTCAGGGCGTTGCCAATGCAGTAGGAGAAGAGGCCGAAGTAGCCGGCCTGCGGAGTGTCGATGCTGTCACCGATCCAGTAGGGTTGGATGAAGCTCACCACCATGATGACCGCAAAGCAGAGGGTGAAGAGCGCCCACAGCACCCCCATGGCCCGGGCGTTCCGCACATAGTTGGTGTGGTAGATCCGGGCCGCTTCCTGGGCTGGCAGCATCTTCCCCATGGCACGGCTGGGTGGGCTGCTTCTGGGCTGGCCCAGGGCTGGAGGTGTGGGGCCAGGGGCTCCCTGGCTGGGGGGGCTGCCTCCTTGTGGGCACCGGGCTCAGGCTGTGGGCTCCCAGGGAAGTTAGTGAGGTGGGAGGGTGCCCTGCACCCCCCACCCAGGGGGCAGCTCTGGGACCTAGCCCAAAGTCCCGTGTTCAGGGCCCAGCTCTGGAGATCAAGCTCCGGGTCTAGATTCTCGGTTCCAGCCCCCGTGCCCGGCTCCGAGTCCGGGTCCGGACCGGGATGGGCTGCCCGGCTCAGTCGCTCCGGTGCCCGGCTCCCAGCCGCGCTCCTGGGGGACCAGCCGCTTCGCCCCGGCCCCTCCCAGCCCCGTGTCTCCCGGCGCGGGTGTCTCCTCCCCCGCGTCCGCCGCGCCTGCCCCCGTCTGCCCCTTCCCTTGGTTCCTCAGCCAAGCCTCCGGCAGCGGCCCCGGCCCCCTGCTCCTCCCCGGGGCCCCTGCGCGCCCCCTGGCCCGGAGCTCCCTGCCCGCTCCCTGCGCGCTGCGCTCTGGCTGGCTCCGGGAGCGCGATTCAGCACCGCGGAGAGCGCCCGCTGGGGAGCCGCCCGGCCTGGGCAAAGGGGCCGGAGGCAGGGGATCCTCGCCCTAGAGTGGGGAAGGCTGCCCTGGGGGGATCTCGCCCTTGTGAGCCCGCGGGTGGGGGGGCTGGATGGAGAGATCTAGAGTGAGAACAAGCCAAAGAGACATGGCACATGTTCCTGCCCCCCTCCTACCCCTAGGTGCCTGCGGCCCCCCCGCCAAGCCCCCACCTCTCAGACACGCTCTTCCTCCGTCCATCATCCACTGAAGACCAGCTGGGGGCCCCGCCCCTGTCCAAGCAACCAACCAGGGACTAGCCCCTGAATGGGGGCAGGGGACTGTGCCTAAAACAAGGGACAGGAAAGGTGGGGAACCAGCCAAGCGGCTCTCGGGGCTTGTGGGGGGAAGGACAATATGGTTATAGGGCCAGATCTTCGGCTGGGGGGAAATCACTGCTGCTCCACTGAAGTTAATGGTTCATTTAGCTGGAACAATTTGTGTAGTGGGGGGGCTGAGAGCCATTGAACCAAACTGTCAGCCCTGGATATGATGGAAACCACTTCAAGCCAGGGTGTGCGGCAGCCCCCCTCGTGCCAGCACCTATGTTTTATGTTTTAGTGCTGGTGAAAGTGCTGGATTGACCATCCCAGATGGGGAAGTCCTGTTTATTCGCAGATCAGATACAACACCAGAGTGTTTTCTCCTTCTTACTCAGCCTAGCTGCTCCTTACGTAGCTGTATCTCTGCTGGAAATTTGGGGGAAAATCTTCCCCCATTGCACTAGCCTCAATAGTGCTAGCACTGGCCACAGCAAATGGTGGAGGCAGGATATTATGCCTGTCGCATCTAACCCTGCCCTGACAGTGGTAAAGCAACCTTAGCCCCATCTCTGTGGCTGCTTCCAGGGGCAGAGCAGCATTGTTGTTTATTTGTATTGCCATACGCATAGGAGCCGTAGTCCTAGACCAGGACGCCATTGCGTCAGGTGCTGTACAAACCCAAAACAAAAGGACAGTCCATGCCCCAAAGGACCTACAATCTAAGTGCAGTGCAACACACAGCGAGATTTCCCAACAACATCATTGCTTTCCTGGGAGGAAGGATTTAATCGATACCTCGGTGTTAGCTTTCAATATTATCTGAACTCCTTTAAAAGGAAGAACTTTATTATTATTCTAGCTCATTTAGAAGGGATCATTTCATGTCCTGTAATATATACTACTTACTTGATTTTCCACTCCATGCATCTGATGAAGTGGGTTTTAGCCCACGAAAGCTTATGCCCAAATAAATGTGTTAGTCTCTAAGGTGCCACAAGGACTCCTCATTGTTTTTACTGTTATCTGAGATGATTGCACTAATCTGGAGAGTTTTCAGAGGACGAGGGAAGAGAGTTACACCAGAAATGCATTTGACCCCACAGGGATTGCCTTTCTGGTTTCCCAAGGGCGCTGAGTCTACCAGGAGCAGGATGGCCAAGGCAAATGTTGGGATGGTGCTGAATTATTATGAATGACTGATTCATATGAATGTAGTAAGGCTTGGTACATCTGAATTTGCTAAAGGATTCTGGGAGCAGGGTTCTCTTAGTATCAGATCGTATGCTGAAATTGCACTTGAATGCTGATATAACTATGGATTATGAATGGTTAACCAGAGGCTCTGTGTGTGTGTATTTTAGCTGACGCTTTTATCATGGTTAAGGCTACGTTTTAGTCACGGGTATTTTTAGTAAAAGTCACGGACAGGTCATGGGCAGTAAACAAAAATTCATGGCCCGTGACCTGTCCATGACTTGAACTATATACAACTAAGTAAAACTTGGGCCGGGGGGGAGGGGCACAGGTGCTCTGGGGGGGTGCAGTCCAGGGGTGCTGCAGGTGCTGGAAGGGGTGTCCCGGGAACCCTGCTGGTGCTGGGGGGGAGGCAGGCAGCAGCGCATGGCCCGGGACCCCTGCTGGTGCTGGAGGGGGGGGGCAATGGCAACGCGCAGCCCAGGACCCCTGATGATGATGGGGCGGGGGGAGGGTTGGCAAGGCTGGCAGGCTCCCTAGCCGGCTCTGACCAACATGTCCCTGCAGCTTCTAGTGGGAGGGAATGCCAGGGGGGCTCCATGCTCTGCGCCCGCCACAAGCGCCTGCTACGCAGCTCTCATTGGCTGGGAACCACAGCCAATGGGAGCTGCAGGGGCAGTGCCTGCAGGCAGGGGCAGTGTGAAGAGCCCCTGGTCCCTCTGCCTAGGAGCTGCAGGGACATGCTGGCCACTTCTGTAGAGCCCCAGCCTCCAAGGTAAGTGCTGCCCCAAACCCCTACCCCAGCCCTGAGCCCCCTCCCACACCCAAATTGCTGCTGTTGCTGGCCCAGGGGCTGCCCGGCCACAGGGTATATTTCAGGGGCATGTAACTCCTTTGAGAGTGAGCGGTATATGTACTAATAACATCATATGTGCAGTGGCAGTTCCCCAATTAATATCTAAAGAAGTCTGTGACCCTGTAGGATGGGGTCTCAGGGTAGCCAATACCTTGCTATGAGGTATTTTTGTGGGACTTTTGGACCAGAGGGCCTCAGGGTAGCTAAAACCTTGCTCTGGGGGACATTTGACAGACCAAGTACTTGAGAAGAGAAGAGAAGAGAAGAGAAGAGCAGAGAAGAAGAAGTCTCCATCCAGGACAGGTAGCTATACCTGCTTTGTTTGCAATCAGGATACTGTGTAGGCCCAGCGTTATAGGGCCTGAGGGTTTATGCTTGGGGAATTGAGGCTTATTAAGAAGACATATTGTATAGCCTTTTACTGCTTGTGTGAGTCTTTCTCAAATAAATTGCTGTGCATTAAGCAAATTGTATCTGAATTTTCACTGGTACAATCTGCCCAGCTGTGGGCCATTAAAGATCTGTTTCAATGGTCAGGACAATAAAAAGAGTGGCTGGAGAAACTCACCTGCTCCTGACCATCTGTTATCGCTCAGGATGGCTAATAAAAAGGCTGCAAACTGAAAGGCTAGCAAACAAGTTAATCATTGTTAAAAGTGGACGGAGTGTAACAGGTGTGAAACCTGCCCCGCTCCCAGAGCTGGGTTCCTTTTATCATCCAGTCAACCTGCGTCACTGAAATATTTTTTAAAGCAAATATATCCAAGAACAGGTGCTGTTTGCCGGATCCTTCTCGAGGCTCAATGCTGCCAAGTGTTTATCAGTAACGCTGTGGAGCTCTAGCAGACACTTTTCAGGAGTGCAAGGTACAGCTGGACTGGCTGAGGAGAGAAGGTGGGCTGGATGCTTACAGGTTTTTGTCACAGTGCCCTGGCTAATTTATATTCAGATGCTACTAAATAGTGCTAATTAGACTATTTGCTCATTTCAGTGGAACGCCGACTCTTTTAGATCCATCTGGCTATACTGGAGAAATAAGTTTGCTAGCCCCCTTGTGGCACATTGTTTGGCAGTGAAGTGGTTAAGTGGACTAGATTTACTGATACGGGTTTGCAAAACAGCAGAATCAACTTTCATTTTATTATCGTATCCCTTTAAAACGAGGTAATAAGGGAGAGAGGATTGTCCGGTACTTAGATCATGGGACCGAGCGCCTGGAGTTCTAGATCCTATTCCCAGCTTGGCCAACAAAGTCACCTTGTACAAGTCACGTTAGCTCTTTGTGACTCGCATTCCCCGCTGTAAAATGGGGGGACAGTGCTTCCCTAACTCCCTGGCCCGAATTCCCTACTGTGGTAAAGCTCGCTAAGGTCCTTGGAAGAGAGGTGCGATATAACTGCAGAGCAAAATAGAGTCAGTGCAGCAAAACTGCTCAGACCATCTCGTAAGTCTCAGAGCTCTTTACAAATATTAATTAAACCTAAGCAACTGGCCCAAGGTGACTCAGTGAGTCCAGGAATACAACCCACAAGCAATGACTCCCAGTGGTATAACCACTAGACAGCATTCCCACCTTGCAGAGGAGGACTCATTGGATAGCAATGGTAGCCTGTGATGTGAAATTGTCTCTTTTCTGGTGAAACCTTTGGGTTCCATTTGCTCATGTGGGCCCTTTGCCTGTTTCTTCAGGCTGTGGAGCAAGCATGGCTTGATCGCTCATGTGTATATTTTGCTTAGCTCACTTGGCTTCTTTCTCATGCCAATGAATATGAGAGTGGAAGTTTGGAAAATGTAATGCTCCCTGTGAATGACCTAAAGGATGAAAATATATGGAGGTGGGCCATGATCTGAACTCTGGGTCCAAATTCCATATATCCATCAAGGGCTGGATCAAAGCCATGACTCCCCCAAAAGCCTGGGCTTTGGAGATCTTGGGTGCCAATCCTGGAAAATCTGATCTCCTATTTCCATGGAGTGGATTTCATTTCTTGATCTCTCTGTTAAAAAAACAACAAAACAGCTGTACAAAGATCTGTTTGATGGAGATACAACCAGCTTCTGATTCTGTTCATGAAACATTTTCCCTTTGTCATAGGAAAAAATTGCCAAATTTCCCTCAAATAGTCTGATATTTGGATCATGGCTAGAGCGGAAGGTCCTTGCTCAAATTCAAACAAAAATAATTACAATGGCGAGTTTAACTAGGAAAAGGCAACTTAATTCCCTAGCAAACTCTTTATCTTAATTCCCTTTGTTCATAGTCCAAAATGTGTTTTCATGGGGCAGCTCCCTGTCTGTACTGATGGTTCTGGTTCAGTGCCATGATTTTCATTGTTTCTCTGCATTTGCAGCTCCCAGACAGAGCAGGGCTGGCTCATCAGAACCCAACAGGGTGAAATCATTCCCCGCTTTGTGCTTTCCATGAGCTTGCTGACGTCGCCTGTGAGGGACATGCAGGTGCACTAAATACTTTCCAGAGCCTTTGAGAATGATCAGAAAGACCCCAGAACAAACTGGGTGCTTCTTAGCTGGTACAGCACCTCGAGGAGGAGATAACAGCAGAGAAATGCTCTGATCCTGCACTCCTCACTCAGGCAAAACTCCCATTCACTTTAGTGGGTATTGTGCCCAAACAAGGACTTCAGTAACAGGCTCTAAGTCCTTGTACAGTATAAGGAGGCTTTACCAAGTCGGGGCGGTGAACTACACAGGCAAATTCGGGTTGAGATTGCCTGTGTAAGGACTGCAGGACTGGGGCCTTTCTTTGTTACTTTTGATCCTTCTCTTCTATTTCCACCTTCGATATTTCAGAGCATGAGAGAATTCATGGGCTGGTTTGGCCTTATCAACAGAGAGATGTGTGCTTACGTGATTGGGAGAGGGCTGGTGACGTGATGGCAGATCTGCTTTATAGCCCTGGTACACTGCTGTGCACCTGTTCCTGCCCTGAAAGCCCCAGACGGATTCTTTGGCTGCCCTACGACCAGATGGCGAGCGCCCTGCTCCTGCTGCTGCTGCTCTCCCTTGCCTCAGCCTTGTCGTTTTCTCACCAGCGAGGCCTCATCTTCAATTTGGTAAGAGGAGACTGGGAAATGCAGAGTTTGCCTGGGCCCAATCCCACGTGCGCTCCAGGGAGGGAAAGTCTCTTGGAGCGGTGGGGAATTAGCTGCCCTGCAGATTTGCAGGCTGTGGCTCAGAATATCCCGCTGCTTCCTTTTGGTGTTCAGTCAGATTCCCTGGGAATTTCCTGTGCTGGAGGAGAGAGGTTTTCAAAGGCATCTGTTGCAGCTTAGTACTTCATTTCAATTGATTTCCTTCATTCTAATGACTTTATGGGCGTTTCTGTGGCCCCTCCCCATGCTCGTATGGGAATAACTTACAACTTTGGATGGATTAATTCTAACTGCCTCACTCCCCATGGGGCAGGGAATGATCATTTTCCCAATTTTATGGATGGGGAAACCGAGGCACAGAGCGATTAACGGCCTGCTTTGCAGTGGTGTCAAACAATCCCATCGCCCATTGAAGCCAAGGGGAGGGGAAGGAGCTCAGCATCTCTGAAAATCAGACCATTGCTAAGAGTCATGGCCAGAAAGGAAGCTTATGGCAGAGCCAGAACGGAGGTTTCTGGTGTCCCGGTCCAGGGCTTTAGCCATATGTCAGTTGCCACACATTGTCTTAACCACAAGCCAATTCACTGGGTTTGTGACATAAAAGGTGATGGAGCCAGTCAGAATGTGTAACTCGAACCAAGCCCTGGAAACCACAGCCAGGGCCTTCGTGGGATTCAGGGTGAAGAGGGGGAAAGGTCAGATTCTCGGACAAGGTCACTGGAGCTGGGACATGCAGCCTTCTGGGCACATCCCAGCAATGGCAGATTTCGTGTGTGTGGAAGTGTGCACAATGGACTCACTTTTGGGGGTGGATTCTGCTATTCTTACTTGTGATTTATTCAGGGCAAACTCCTATACACCTCCCTGGCAGTCTTACTTGAGTCAGGACTGAAGAAAAACTTCAGGATTTGGCCTATAGTGAATTGGATGAAATAAAACTTCATTTAGGGGTGTGTGTGCGTGTGTGTGTGCGTGCACACGCACACGCCATAGGTGACTGGTCACCTCAGACAAGGTCCACTTGGTGTGTACGTGCCTATAAATACACACTCCGCACCGAGATATACTCATAAGAAACCACCCAGAGCAATTTTTTTTCACAGTCATTTCATTCCAAGTGGGACTCATGTTCTCCGCCAGCGGAGACTCGCCACAGCAGAGCTGGCTGGAGGCAGGGCCCGGCGTGCAGGTGACAGAGCGCAGCTGCAAGGTGTGGCTTCCCGTCTGTGATAGGAAGAGGCACAGGGAGACGGACCTTAGCTCTGGGACCCTTGGGGGTCCATGCGTCGGTTCTCACTGTGCGTTCCTTCCAGGACAATGGGGAGCTGTGTCTGCAAAGTGCTCAGTGCAAGAGCAGCTGTTGCCACAAGACTGGCGTGTTAAGCCTGGCTCGTTGTGCGAACCGAGCAGCCGAGAATCAGGAGTGTTCCCCCAAGGTACGTGGCCCGCTAGCTCTGGCTCACGCTCCCACAGATGTGCCTTGTCCTTCCTCCTTAAGCAGCGGGTAAAGCAGCTGAGATCCGGATGTGCAGGCAGCTGATAGAGACCCACGTTTGCAAATTGTTTGTGAGTAACAACTATGGGAAGAGGCAAAGCTCCAGCAGCTCGAGGATCCCGGTCCAAACACCTTTGTGGTCCCTTTTCTGTGACATGCCGATAGTCCCTAGTGCGCTTCCTCCTTGGGCCACCCCCTTGAAAGTTCTTGGGTGCCCTCAACACCTTCCATGCAGGCAGGGCTGGATTTTCAAGGCAGGTCCCTCCCACTCTGGGAACACCTCTTCGCCAAGGTAGCTCCCATTCTCCCTCTAGTAACAGCTGCTTTCTGAAGGAAGGCTGCCTGGCTCCCTTGCCCTCTTGGCAGGCGCTTACCTGGTCATAGCGCCCAACAGCCCCTCTGCGGGGCCTTCCTAATGCCCCACTCAAAGACTGGGCAACTCTAGGGCTTCCCATTTAGCTGCCTCCGGCAGTGGTGTCCTAGCCCCCGATGTGGCTGATGATTTGTTTCCAGACTGTGCTGTACGATTGCACAGGAAGGCCCGATCCCTGCCCAGAGAGCTCAGGCTGGACGGACAAAGAGCATGGAACAGGGTAATACCACCTCCGGGTCAATACATGGAGGTATCAGTGTAACTGAGCCTGCTGGGCAACAGCGGGCTTAGAATGTGGGACCCTCACAGCTAAAATCACGACACTTGGCTGCTTGAGCTAAAGGACCACATTTCCTACCTGGAACTCTTGTAACCAGCCAGTAGAGGGTGACAAAGACCCATGCTTCATGAGGTGCGTTACTAGACACTGTCTCACGCCATTGGCCCCTCCCCTCGCCGTTATGAGCAGGCTGGTTGTTTGCAGGCATCGTGGCGGAGGTGGGATTTGAATACAGGGAGGGCTTTGTGGAGCTGCTCAGGAAGGGTGTCCCACAGCAGACAGCTGGTTGTAGGAGAAGCAGACTGGTTTGCTGAGGCCTTGCTGGTAGACGAGAGGAGGCGCTGGGCATGCTGCAATGTGCCGTACTATTACCCAGACCTTTGTGTCCCCTGCAGAGCATCTATGGGGTTTACTACAAGTGTCCCTGTGAGAATGGCTTAACCTGTGAGGCCGATAAGAGCATCGTGGGATCCATCACCAACACCAACTACGGCATCTGCCAGGATCCTGGGAGCTCGTCCAAGTAAAATGGAGTAACAGCATAGGAAATGCTCCCATCCACGTGTCCCACAGCCGCCCCCCCTTCCCACGCACGTGCCCCACAGCTGTTCCCCCTTCCCACGCATGTGCCGCACAGCCGTGCCCCTTCCCACGCATGTGCCGCACAGCCGTGCCCCTTCCCATGCACATGCCCCACAGCCGTCACTGGTTCCCACTCATGCGCCCCTCCTCTCCACCATATCTACTGTATACACCAGGCACCTCTTCCTATGCTCCTTTCCCCACACCTCTCACTCCACCACATACAGATGCCTGCCTCGTTACGTACTTATCCCCATACCCGCTTCCACCCAACCCACACACTGATCCCTTCTGCTGTCACCAACACCTGCACCCATCCCTCCACACCGACCCACACCACACGCACACACACCTACACTTAGTTCTGCTGGAGTAACGCACAGGGATCCTGAATGACATTTGATTATCGGGTGTCCCTCTGTGCTAGTTCTAACAATTCAGAACACCCTTCCCGTGTCTCTGGGTGAAACAAGAACGCATCAGTTCAATACCCTCCAAGAGCCATTATTGTCTCTCCCCCACCCCCCAAAAATAACTACCTGCCTCTATCACATGCTGTATCTTCAGCTGACACTTTGCAAAAGGGGCTGCAGTCCCCTTCCTGGTGCCCTCTCCTGAATCCCATTCTTCATAAGCCGTGCCGTCCTCACCCAGCCTTGGCCCTGACTTCCCACTGATTACATCATTGTCTCTCTTTCTGCAATAACTGACTGGCTTCTCCATGGTGCTGCAGCAATTCTTGTGCCCATCCATGTCACCCTAACTGCATCCAGCTGGGGATGGGGGGGCGGGGAGAGGAAGGAGTTCTTGTTGGACTTTCCAGTGAAACTTTTCTTCTCCTGGGGTAAGATGAGATCAGGCATTGTTCCCCACCTCCTCTAGTTAATGCAGAGGTAGCAAGGCCAGGACCTGTTCCAGTGACCAAGATACAGGGAGCAAGGGGTCTGTAGCAGGTGGGAAGGGAGAGGCTGGGTGGGAGGTAGGGTAGATGGGACTTCAGACCAACTCAAAGAAGGCTCATGCCTTGGGCAGAACAAGGTTGGAGAGGATTTCCTCTCTCTGGGTGAAATCCACCCCTGCGCATTGGGTATTTCAGGTGGTACAAAAGCCCCGGTCCAGGGTGAATTTATCTCCTAGACTGATGCTTGCTCAGTATTAGCGCTGGGCATATAACTGCGATCAGTACTGTAGCTGGTTAACTCAGCCAGTCATTCTCCCTGTGGACTACGCAGGGCAGAGTGCAATTTCCTCAGATTGAGGAAATCATTCAAATCACTGAAATCATTCAACTAGCAGCTTTCTTTGTTCTCCAGCCAGACCTCATCTCCCAGGATGCATCGTGGCCACGCGACTCCCACAATGCACTGCCTCTCCTCCCCCTGAGAGGAGATCATGGTGCATTGTGGAAGACTGAGTCCAGTCAGGGAGCCTGGTCTACAGAGGTGAATGGGAGCATGAGGCACCCAAACTACAATTCCCATGAGGCACCGCAGCAGCCTTTCAGAATTGAACCATTTTGGTTTTCAGCCAAAATACTTCAGACTTTGATTTTTATTTCTCACCAAAAGTTAAATTTTTCAGCAGGGAAAACCCCCATTTTCTGACCAGCTCTATTCACACTACCTCCTACATGGTGTTACCAGAGAGCTCTATGTATGTGTATATAATCTGTAATTATGTGTAAATAGTTAACAGATAAGGTGCCAATAGCGGGCAGAGTTCCTCGGTTTTGTCCACCCCCAGGCTGCCAGTTACAGCCCTGCATGTGACCATTTTTGCCCTTCCTTGACATTGGCCAGCTGGGTCCATGCCTAGTAACCGGGACAGAGGGGTGCAGCCCTGGCCCTCCGTGTACTTGAAAGAGGAGCGAATTCTGCAGGAGACCCTCCACCCCTCAGGCCTCTTCCTTTGGCAGGGAATAGGAGAAGGGGTCCATGAGGCAGCTGGGCCCCAGGCCAATTAGAGCTTTGCTGGTGGGGCCTACCACCTTGCATTTGCCACAAGAGCTGTGGGGCAGGCAGCATGGCATGTGGGCATAACAGCCTCTCCCCAGTCTGCTTTGCTCAGCATTCGCCCCATACTAAGCCCTGGCTGTGACTCCGCTTTGAGCCCAAGTCCCGCTTCCATCCATGCTAGGGTTACCATATTTCAGCAAGCAAAAAAGAGCACGGGAGGAGCCCCGCCCTAGCCCCGCCCCTGTCCTAGTCCCGCCCCTGCCCCTCCCACTCCCCCCCCTCAGAACCCCCAACCCTCCCCCCGCTCCTTGTCCCCTGACTGCTCCCTCCTGGGACCCCTGCCCCAACTGCCCCCCAGGACTCCACCACCTACCTAAGCCTCCCTGCCTCTTGTCCCCTGACTGCCCCCTCCTGAGACCCTCCCCCCATCCTAACTGGCCCCCTAGGACTCTACCCCCTACCTGTCCCCTGACTGCCCCAACCCTTATCCACACCCCCACCCCCAGACAGACCCCTGGGACTCCCACGCCCCATCCAACCACTCCCCACCCCCTGACAGCCCCCCCCCGAACTCCCTACCCATCTGAACCCCTCTGCTCCCTGCCCCCCCCGAACTCCCAAACACCCCCCCCCCCGCTCCTTGTCCCCTGACTGTCCCCTCCTGGGACCCCTGCTCCTAACTGCCCTTCTGAACCCCACCCCCTACCTAAGGCTCCCTGTTCCTTGTCCCCTAACTACCCCCCCAAATGCCCCCCAGCACCCTACCCCCTACCTGTACCCTGACTGCCCAAAACCTTATCCACACCCCCACCCCCAGAAAGCCCCCCCCCGAACTCCCGACCCCCCCGTCTCTTGACTGCCCCCTCCAGAACCTCCCTGCCCCTTCTCCGACCCCCTGGCTCCCTTGTCGTTGGCCTTCGGCTAACGTCTCTGTGAGCCGTTCTCCCGGCAGGCTGGGGAGCAGGGGAGGAGCGCCAGACTGCCAGAGGCGAATGCAGGTAGGGAGGGAGGGAGTGATCTCAGCTGCAGGGGGGAGGAGGGGGAAGTGGAGGACGGGCTCTCTCTGGCTGTCAGAGCCCCATGTAAGTGACACCATCCAGCCGGCTGCCCTGTTAGCCGCGCGCGCTCTGCATGGGGGGGGAAGTCCGGACATTTACAAATTCCCCCCGGACGCTATTTTTAGCTCAAAAAGCCGGACATGTCCGGGGGAATCCAGACGAATGGTAACCCTAGTCCATGCACCAATCAGTCTGACTTGGATCAGCCAGCATGCAGGCCTCAGCGCCTAGGACCCAGCTAGGGGATGGGTCAGAGCCCAAGTCTCACCATGACTCAGGCCCAAGCCCCTTCTGCAGCGTGGACACAGCTCGAGCCACAGACCCGAGTCAGAAGGTCTGCATGGTGCAGTATGGCCGCGTTGGCAAAGCTGTGAGACCCGGATCGGACAATGACCTGTCCGGTTTTACAAGGCAGTGTGGATGCTCAAGTGTGGACTTGGAAACATCATATCCCCAAGCTCAGATCCCACCACTCTGGACATAGAGGCCTTGTCTGCCCTGAGGGTTTTCCCTGATTCCAGTCACCTTGTCGCAGTTTACACTTACCCCGGTTTCAAGCAGGGGTGAAGCCCCCCCCAGTGCGAATAGCAGCTTTGCCTGTCTGCATTGGGGGGTTGCAGTGAGGGCTGGAATCAGGGCAAATGCCCAGCTTAGCTAAGGCCTGAATTTAGTTACCAAGGAGGGGCGCAGGGGATGTTTCCCAGGGGCTGCGGTGCTGTGCCAGGAGCCAGTGACATTGGGTTCTTCCTGGGGAAAGACAGAGACAGACGGCAACGGCCCCTCGCTCCTGAGCTCTTTTATTAGCCTCTGGTGATTCTTCTGGTCTGATCTGGTTCTAACCCATCCCCACCGCGAGCCAGCTCAGGGGCTGTCGTCCTCATCGAAGTAGGAGCCGTCGATGCGCTGCCTGCTGAATTTGACCTCCTCCTCCTTGCAGAGCTGGAGGCTCAGGATGACCTTGCAGGCCTGGATCTGCACCTCCTCCTCTGGGTGGATGATGAGGGAGAGCAGGCGGTCAGCCAGGTGAGAGTCCTCTCCAAAGAGCGCCTCATGGAGGGACAGCTCGTTGTACTCCCAGTGCACCGACTGGTACTGCGGGGTCAGGCGCCCCTCGCTCAGCTTCTCCACGAACACCAACATCTCATAGAGCAGGTTGCCGGGCAGCGAGGCGTGGAAGAGGTTCAGGAAGTCATGGTGCACCTGGGGGCCCACAGAAGGTATTGCTATGGGCTGAATTCATCTTCGCCTCCCCCATACATGTTTCCCCACCATGGCTCTGCCAGGTGGGAATGTGGGAGGGAGGGTGGAAGATCCCTCCCCAAAGGCAATGCACAGGGTCCCAAGGTTCTGGGGGGATTCTGATCTAGCCAGGGCCGTAGATTTCTGCTCATCCTTGCCAGCCTCGAAAGAAGGAGCAACAACAGCAGTTTCTCTGCGCTTGAGCCAGACCCCTGAACCCTGCCCAATGAGTGTGGAGCGTTCTCAGGTGCTGGCTTTCTGCTCCTGCTGGGCCTGAAATGCTTTGAGATCAGCCTCTTGGGGGATCCCAGACCCACCAGCTTCTTGATGGAGAAGGATGGGGCAGGAAAGTTAAGGAGGCGTATATGAACCTCAGCTACCGGGAGCGGTTCAGTTCCAGGGCCTGGAGCAGAGAGTGGCAGGGAGCAGGCACGTGAGGAGGGGCAGGGGGAGAGCACTTTGCTGCCCCGCCCCACGTTAACGCTCAGCGTTTCCAGGCGCAGGGAACCAGGGAGAGCGTGTTTTCTTTCGGTGGGTTGGGTTTTTGTCCAAATCAGCAACTGCATCCAAACCAGGGCCAATTTGAATCAGAACTTCCAAGGGTATTCAGCCTGGCGCACAGCCCCAGCGGGGAAACATCAGCCTGGGCAGCTGAAGTTTGGCAAAGTCATAAGCAACTGGGTCTTATAAGGGGAAAATCCCAGGCACAGCCTGGGCCACCTATAATATAGGACTCCAGATGCCCCTGGCCTTGCCTCCTCTGTGCTCCCTGCTCTCCTCTGCCCCGGGCCCGGCTCTTCAAGACACTCCCAGCCCTGCTAGCAGGCTGTCCCTTACCTGGCAGTTCATGATGTCATACAGAAGGTCTTCTTTCTGGGCCAGGTTGCTCAGCAGCTTGAGCACCTGCACCTAAGGAAACAGGGCAGGGTGTCTGAGCACATGACTCAGGGAGGGGAACGCCACTCCAGGCCCTGTCGCTGCTGAAGCAAAGGTCAGTGTCCAGGAGGAGCCACTGAAGGGAATGAGGTGGGAGAACTCACAGCTGCTCACTTCAGCCCCAGCCTCACCCAGCAGGGGGCACCATAGGGCATGGGACTAAGATCTGTGGCTGTGGGGGAGCTCCCAGCTACTCCAGTCCCAGCCTCACCCAGCAGGGGGCGCTGTAGGGAATGGGGTAGGAGCACTGACTATGGGGTGCTCCTGGCTACTCCAGTCCCAAGCTCTCCCAGCAGAGGGCACTGTAGGGCATGGAGCAGGAGCGCTGGCTGGAGGAGAACAAGACCAGCCTAGTGGTCTGAGCTCAGGATTGGGAGCCCATGTCTCCTGCAGTCCAAGCTGAGCTGGGACAGGGACACACGGTGTGGGTTTAGACAAGTCCCAGTTTCCCATCTGTAAATCCGGTCTGAGGGGTGAGGCGAGTGGAGTTAATTAGTTAGTGCTTGTAAAGCACATGGAGGACCAGTCCTGTGTACTACTGGGAGTGTGGCAGAGTCGTCCAGCAGCCCCCTTAGGGAACAGCTCGAGGGCAGGGTGTGGAAGGAGCTCACATGGACTCCTGTACCAGACAGGGACTCCCCATCCGTCATGGTGCAGGAGCTCCTGGCTGGAAGGAGAAGGAATGCCCCCATTTCTATACCTGGGTCAAAGTGCTCCCCGTCTGCAGGATCTCCATCAAGGAGGGTATAATCCGTCTCAGGAGCGGGTGGGTGTGATCCGGCAAGGGCAAGCCGTTCAGCAGCCTCAGGCCAGCAATGTGCAGCTCCGTGTCCCAGATGGTGGTGACCAGCTCCAGGATCTTGGGCACAAACTCCTGCACGGAAAGACAGAGCGGCCCCATGGTTGGTCACCCGACTCCAAAGGCCTGGGGCAAGTGCAGCCCCCTAGCCACGCCCTCCAAGGGTGCCTGCTACTGGACTTTGTGCGGTTCTAAAGAAGGACCCCCACACGTTTCCCTTCAGAGAGAAAAATCAGCGCATGCAGGGAACCGATACAGCCGACCTCAGAGGCAAAGGGCTGAGGGGTAACATTGGAGCCAAAGGAGTCCAGACATATTGAGTGAGAGTCAGAGAGGGGAGCAAATACCTGGATTTTAATTTTAAACTTCCGGATACCAGCAAATGCCTTGAGAGCATTTAACGCCTGGATTTTGATGCCTTTATCTTTGTCATCCAAGGCTGAGGCCACCTGTCTGATGTCCTCATAGGTACAGGCTGAGGCCTGGAGAAGTAAGATACAGACATGGGTAGAGATGAATTAAAACACATGCAGGGGCATCGCACTTCTGAGTCATTATTTGTGCTCCTAAATGTAGGTACTGGGGGGGGCCGGGAGCCATATAAGGACCTGGGGGAGGGGAGCCAACGGAGCTTCCTTTCAGTCAGCCTGCCAATGGGTGACTAGGCAGTGAGTGGCTGAGCCCGGGCAGAACCCCACCAAGCCCAGGGCTGGAGCCCAGTTGCTGTCTCTTAAAGCCGGCCATGTTCCAGCCAGGGGACCAACTCTGCCATGTGAGGGCCACCGTTTACAGGGGTGAGGGACAAGAATAGGATTAACTCTGCCCCCGTGTCTGTTCCATCCCATCTCTCCCACTGAACCACACCAGCAAGGACCCAGAGGCCCCCACAGTGCACGAGAAGGATGTCCCATGTCTACCGCCCTCCTGGGGCACTTGGTCTATTTAATTTTATACAACAGACCTAGCAACTGTTTTCGCCCAGCCCCACTAGCTTGTCCCATTCCCTCTGTTCTGCTACGGGGCTCGCGTTACATTAAGAGGCCTGCACCACCCCGTCAGCCGCTCCACCTCAACCTGCTGTCCATGGCCTGCTGTGGGGAGTGAGATGTCTGAAGGTGCCCCGGGCTTTTCTCTGATCTGGGCTACTGCAGCCACTGGGAATAGCTAGGAGGCTCGGTACATGCACAGACACAAGGTCGTTGAAGCTGAGGGAATTCTGAGCACAGACCAGGGGGGGCACTGGTTTCCAACAGGGTCTTCCCAGAGTTAGAGAAACGATGTGATAAGAAACCGGCCTCTCCCTGTTAATAAACATGAGAGCGGGGATCTAACCAAAACCTCAGCCCCTTCAAACTCACGCAGTCCAGAGCCAGGCTATACAGCCTGGGCCCATCTCTCGTTAAACAGCGTCTCGCTGCTTGGCCCCATCAGGGCGAGATTCTTTGGCATCACGGAACAGGAAGCAGAGTCCCCTGAAAACTCATTGAGCCTGTGATGCCAGCTGAGGTCAGAGCCTGGCTCGGGAGTTGCACCCCGGTCCTTCTCTCTGCCTTCCACCTTTCCCCCCGCCCCAGAATCTCTCTTCCCCCAGCACCCAGCAGGTTTGGAAGGAGTTCTGATTGGAAGGACCAGCCTGCCTTTGCTCTCACCTCTGACTCCAGCAGGTAAACGCAGCGGGTGATGCTGTGTAATATCATGCTCTTGGCATAATCGTCCTGCTTCTGGTTCAGGGAAACCAGCAGCCTCCGCAGCTCTCCGGAATCTTTCACACCAAAATTCCCAGGCTCTATGGTGAGTCCTAGGAACAATCACCCGGCAATAAGTCACCAGCGTGGAGGGGAGGGGAGGGCACGGCACAGGGAGCAAAGTTCACCCCCTGGCAGCTGGTATGACGCCACCCAGCCTGCAAGCTGAGCTCCAAGAGGAGAGCAGCCAGGGGAGGCTTTTAATTCCATAAGGCAGTGTGCCTCGGTTTCCCCATCTGTAAAATGGGGATAACAATACTGTCCTCCTTTGTAAAGCACTGTGAGATCTACTGAGGAGGGTGTTATTATTCTGAGACAGACAGAGACATTTCCTTGCTCAGCTCTGGGGCCACATGTGACAAAGCCCAAACCCAGACAAGGCCAAGGGGTCTGGTTTGCCAGAAGTTTTGCTGTGGTTCATGGACCTTTCAGGCAACCTCAGCTGAGTTCCTCATGAACTCCCCTTGCTCCCCATGATTTAGCATCTCTCCCAGACTCTGCAATATGGTGTGCTCCCGGATGAGTTTTGCTCTGAGTTTTCAGGCTGGCTTTGGGGGTGCAAAGACCACACGAGCCAGACCCAATAAACCAAAGGTTCGCTGACCCCAAACAAACTGAAACTGAAGCGTCCCACAGGCTGTGGGCCCAGCTGGGCAGAGAGGGCGAGCAGGCGTCCCTGTTCACCTGGACCATCCCCGTCTCCCATCCCTTTCAATGGGAACGGGGATTTTGTCCCTTTTCCACCAAGCCCCTGAGCAGTCTGATCATCTAACAGGGAAAGGAAGGATTCCAGGAGAGAGCCACGTGCGCAGGGCACCAGGCTGCCATGTAGAAGGGGGTGAGGGGAGTTTATAACATGAGTTCAAGGCAAACAATCCAGCCATTCAGAACAGTACTCAGTCATGTGTCCCGTTGGGGAGCTTGACCCAGGGCCCTGATCCAGTTCTCCATCCCAGCTCCCAGGACTGAGACACTGTGCCCACCGCCTCTCCGTGAGTGGGGCTGTTCTAACCTGCCGCGGCACTAGGGGTACCCCTGCCACGATGGGTCTGAGCATGCACCGGTGGCTGGGAGGTGGACAGCAATAGCTCACCACGGCCCAGCGCAGAGGTTTAGCATTACAGCAGGGAGAGGAGAGCCTAACACAGCAGCCGGCAAAGCCTGGAGAGCCAGCACTGGCACCGGTACTGGCACTGCCCTCTGCAAGGGGATGACACAAAGATCCTCCTACAAACCCCCGAGGGCCAGCAGTTTGGGAATAGCCGCATGCTGGAGGTTTTGCAGATTGGTCAGATAGCCTAGAGTGGCAGGTTGGCATCAGGCCATGGGATCACACTGGCAAAACTCCAGCGAGGCTCCTGTAGACGGGCAATCCTGTACCAGCCACCTAGGTTACCTGGGAGAGGGGTCCCCCTGCTGGCAGTGAGAGAATGACACTTTCAGGGAAGGGTAGAGAGAGAGATGGGCTTTGACCTTTAACGAGGCCTCACTCAAAATTAGGGCAATAAACAAACCAGACAAGCAAAATAACCCAGTGCAATTTAGAATCATGACAATAACAACACAGAGGTGGCAGAACAAATGTTCCGCAGCCCGGACTGTTCTAATCAACACTCCCACGGCGCGTGCCTTCAGTAAAAACATTGATTGTACATAATCGTGACGCTAGCTGACCCTTTAAAACTTCCATTCGCCCTCCTTTTGCTAGCAAGCTAACGCTAAGGGCCTCAGGCTCCCCTGATGAGAGGGGGCAAGTACACCTCTCCCCCTATATAATGCTGTCCTCCGGAGCCAAAAAATCTTACTGCTGTCCTCCGGAGCCAAAAAATCTTACTATAGGTGAAACCGCGTTATATCGAACTTGCTTTGATCCGCCGGAGGGCGCAGCCCCCCCCCCCCCGGAGCGCTGCTTTACCGCGTTATATCCGAATTCGTGTTATATCGTGTCACGTTATATCAGGTCAGAGGTGTATCATTACGAGAGAGGGGCCTGGGCTGCAAAGTTAGCTCTGGATCCGAACTCCCCAGAGGTTGTTTGAATCCAGGATTTTGGCTTGGACTCATCTCCAATAGATGGGGAAACTGAGGCACAGAGAGGTGAAGTGACTTGCCCAAGGTCGGCCAGCAGCAGAGCTGGGATTAGAACACAGGGGTACCTGTTTGCTCAAGTTCCCCTTGAGGCCACACCAGCAAGCACTACAGGAGACTCATGGGGTATCAGCGACAGGAGTAACTTCTCCATGAGGGCCTGATCCCTTCTGCTAGCCCAATAGGCCGAACCCTCCCGCCGGGGCGAGTTGCTGTGAATGGCGCCTGTGAACGGCGCTGCACCAAGATCTCCTGGAAGCAGGCGGCTGCTCCCACTACTCACTGGCTATGCTGACAGGCTCCAGGCTGAAGGGGGGGCTGTTCAGTCCTGCTCGGATGGTCTTGTAGAGCAGGTAGATGGCCCCGGCTCCCGTGGCCACGCTGAGCATGTTTTTACGGGTACACATCTCTAAATACTCCATCTTCTTGCCTCGCTGCCTGGCGGCACCTGAGGGAAACACCAAGAACCCCCTGTGGGGGGGCGGAAGGGGCTGTGCTCTAGAACCAGAACTCCCAGGAGCCCAGAACAGTGGCTTCAGATAGGACCCCAGCTGGAAATACTCAGCTGCTCATCACATGGTTTGTGATGTCACCAGAGTCCATCATGGCATCTGTGGCACATCTGCCCTGGGTGTGTTTCTTACTGGCTTGGGGAGGGGGTGGGAGGAAGGACTCCTGGGTTCTGTTCCTATCTCGGACTGTGTCAGCTTGGGCAAATCCCTTCCCCTCATCTGTGAAATGGGGACAATGATACTCCCTTTCCCTGGTAAAGTGCTTTGAGATCCACGCATGACAAGTGCTGGGAAAGGGCCAGCACGGGACGGTACAATGACTAGGAACTGGCCAAGTCTAGTTTTAAATGTCTCAACCAATAGGGCTCCCATCTCTTCCTTTGGGAGACTATTCCACAGTTCTCACCATCAGGAGGTTTTCTGATGTCAGCCTCAATGGTCCCTTGCCTCGGTTGGTCCCTTCGCTCCTAGAGACACCTCCCTTTACCAGGATTAAACTATCCCTCCTCTCCCTGATGTCTGAACCCTTCAACTGTTTGGAGCAGGAAGGGGCTCTCACCTCAGCCACCCCAGATCCAAACACCTGCAGGCTCTGGGGAAGTTCAGATCCGCAGCAGGGTCAGGATCCAACTTCTGCAGCTATAAACTTTCTCTGTTGTGAGTCGAACTGGCCCCTGAATCCAGCTGTGGATCTGAACGCTGGTCGCTGAGTGGTGGACTGTTCTCCCATTCCCCCTCCCTTCCCACCTCGGTCACGGGCGGGGTGATGGAGCGCTCGGCCCATGCGATCGAAACCTTGCACTGTTTGCTGGGGATGGAGCTGCAGGGGGTTGTTTGTTTGCCAGTGAGGGGGAGAGGGTTGCTGCTTTGGGGTGGGAGTCAATCACCAGTGTCTTTTAAAGCATGGTGCTCTGGCCCCTGTGTGACTGTCTAGCACCCCGACAGGATGCCAGAAGTGCTTGGAGGCAGGAGAGCAAGGCCTTCTAGACTGTTCTTTCTGGAGAGCCTGGGGGGGCCAAGGTGCGTGTGATCTATGAAAGGGGGCAGTGTTGCCTAGAGCATAGAGTACTGGACTGGGACTCAGGAGAGCTGGGTTCTATTCCTGACTCTGTCGCTGGCCCATTGCAGCATGCCATGCCTCAGTTTCCCCAGCTGTAAAATGGGATAGTGCTACTGCCCGCCTTTGTAGAGTGCTTTGAGATCTGTAGATGAAAAGCACCGTATTGCAGCAAGGTATTAGTGCAGTCACTGGGAGCCAGCACCTGTGTGATGAAAGTGTGACTCTGCTTCTGCCCCAGCTCCATCTCTCTAAAGGGGGTGCGGGATTGGGAGCGTCTGGGACGCGCTCCTTGAACCCAAGGGCCCCAGCCGGCTCTTGCTGCTGGATCCCTTGAGGCAGATCCAGCATACGCCATTGGAGGGCAGCAAAGTCCTGGAGATGGCCAGAGGGTTTCCACTGGCCTCCCCACCATCCAGCCTCCGAGGGATCCTCCCCGGCAAAGGCACCATTTCCACAGCGTGCTGGACCAAGCGGGTGGGCTGGAAGAAGACACCCTTTTGTGCTCCCTCCAAGCTCCCTGCCTGCTGAACAGAAGGCTGCGGCTCACCCAAACTCTCCCACCAAACCCGTCTCTTACTGCAGATGCTCCAAGTGTTTCCAAAAACTCTCCCCACCCCTGCCCCCAACCTCACCCCTGGAGCTTCCCAGAAACAGGAAGGTACCGCCTGGAACGGTGCTGGGCCACTCCACCTGCCCCAGCGTGGCCCGGAGGTGCTATAATCCCTCAGGTGAGAGGTTACACCCTCGTCTTGACCCCTGGCTGCTCTGTGCCACAACAGCGGTGGGGGTGTTAATCTCAGTGCCCTGAGCAAACCCCAGCTTGGGTCATGCTCAGCCGCTCTAGGTTCTCCTGATAACTGGGGGCAGGATTCTTCACTTCCTGTCTCAAACTGTTCGGGAAGGTGGTAGTGCCCGTCAAACCGCTGTCCCGTCCTACTCCAGAGGTGGGGGACGTGAGCTGGCATATTAGGGCTGTCCCTCAGTCCCCTGGCACCCCGCTGCCGGCTGGAATGTGAACAGCTCACCTGTGTGCCACAGGCCCTGTTCTGCAGACTCTAGTGGGGATTCTGCGGTGGCTGGGGGCTCAGCCCTGCAGAGCAGGAGTGTATGGGGGGGCAGGGGAGCATGTGGGAATGGGGGCACTGAGAGATCTGGTCCCAGCGCCAAACACATTCAGGATTTTCCAGCTCGGACCTATATTTACTGGTGAGGCTGCAGCTTTATTTTGGCAGCTTCTGCTGTGGTAAATATTTGTTTAAACCGAAAACCAGCCGCCTGACTCCGGGAGCCTTAACAAACGCAGGAAGGGGCCCTGGCGAGTGAGGTGCTGGGGAGCTCTCAGAGCAGGGGGACACCCTGGGGGGGGGCAGGCACACAGGCATCAAGGAGGGAAGAGCCTGGCAGAGCGGGGTGCTGGGGCGGGGACCCAGGCGAGTCACACCTAGCATGCAGGGGGCCTCAGTGTCCAGCCTGGCCCACGGGGGCATCGTTGGCGCTCGTGCAGAAATGGATGCGCTAGGCTTTGGGCATGAGAAGCAACAGGTGATGAGGCAAGGGCAGGAGATCAGCTGATCAAGCAGGGGGGGCCTCTTTTCTCAGCTTTACTCCGCTAGCAAAGTAGGGGCAGGCACAAAGCAGTGCGGTGAGGAGCAGGGCCCATGTGTGCACCGGGGTGGGGGCTGAGGGACAGGAGCTGCCCGAGGGAGACCTAAGTCCATGGGGTTTGCATTTAGTTCTGAGTCTGGCAGGGGCATGGTCTCTTCTCAATTGCAGGAGCAGGTCCAGCTCCCCTGACAGTTCTGTCTCCTGCACGCGTGAGCCTCCCCATGTCTGAAGAATGGAGCTGTGACTTGTAGGCCATGGTTGTGTAGGACGGCGAACTCTCTGGTCTCGAGGCCCAGCCCCAGGCAGCGCTTTGCCAGTCAGGACAGAGACCTGGCCCCGTCCCGTGGGAGGCGGCGCAGGGAGCGGAGCAGCAGGGTTGCGTGCTTGCGGTGACCTGAGTTATTAGGCAGATGGACGTTCTGTACCAGCTGGAGCTTTCTCAGGGTGATGACTTCATCCCTAGGTGTACGAGTTGCCGTAATGACGCCGGGAGGCTCCCAGCGACGTGATTCTGCTAGGATGAGACATGCCCGCACACATACACCCCATCCATGCCTGCCCAGTCACATCCGTGTGAACCCAGCACCCAGCCCCGCCCCGCACACCCGTGGGCACCGACACGCCCGGCTCCGAGGCAGGAACCCAGTTCCACGGCGGCTGCAGCCCGAGGGCATGGCAGGGGCAGGGGGTGCCCACAGGCTGCCTTTCCCCGGCCTGCCCGCCCAGCCCCACCGTCAGTGAGCTGTTTATGCTTCTGAAAACACACACACACACACACACACGCACGCCGAGGCCTCGCGCTCCCTTCCGCTGAGTGGCTCCCTAAAGACTTTTCGCTCTGTCTCTCTGTCTTCCTTCCCCTCCCCCTCGCCGGGCTGTTTTTAATGCCGAGGGTACAGGATGTTCTGTTCTCTCTCTCACTCTCTCTCGCCCCCCCCCCTTCCTGTTGGGCTTGTGGCCTTCACCTTTTTTAACTCTTTAAGGAGAGGGGCTGTGCTTGCCCTCCCCAGGTTGAACAGCTGATGGCTCCCGCAGCCCACAGCAAACTCCCGCTGCCAGCCAGAGGCTCTGTTTGCTTTGATGGGAGGGGGGGAGCTGGGCAGTAAGCAGCCTGGGATTTATTATGATCAAGGAGGGTATTTTTCCCTCCTCTCTGTGGTGTAAATTCCCTCCCCGTTGCCCAGCCCCTGTGCTTGCTACGCTCCAAGGCTTGGATGGCAGGGCAAAGGGAGGGGACGGCCTGGCTGGATGGAGACAGGGGCCATTGGGCGAGAACTAGCTTGAGCCTGGGAAAATCCCTGCTGGAGCCAGGCGCGCTTTTTCCCCAGACAGGGTCTCTCGGCCCTGGGATTTATAAGCTGGATTTGTCTCCAGAGTGTCGATCCGGAGAAGCTGTGGGCGGCTCAGCCCCTCTGAAAATCTGGCCTGTGTCTAAAGCTGGGCAGCCAGACGCTTTTGAAAAAACTTTGGCCTAAGTGGCCTGGCCAAGGTCACGCAGCAAGTCAATGCCAGAGTCAAATAGAACCCAGGAGTCCTGGCTCCTCCTCCTGTGTTCTCTCCATCCCCACGACCCCACTGTCTTTGCAGAAGGCAGCACTGGTCACATCAGCTCTTCTGTTTGCCCAAAATCTATAGATTGAGCTTGATTCCCCCCTCACTCCCCCTGGTGTAAATCGGGAGTAACTCCACCGGGCCAGATTCCCCCCTCACTCACCTGGTGTAAAACAGGAGTAACTCCACTGGGCCTGATTCCCCCCTCACTCATCCTGGTGTAAATCGGGAGTAACCCCACTGAAGTCAATGGGGTAAAAACTCCATTGTTTACTCAGGGATAAAGCAAGTGGGAGTGAGTGGCGAATCAGGCCAATTGACTTTGTAATGCATGTGTGTGCTGGGTACCACTAACTTCCACTTGTTCCAAACACACCCTTCTTTCCAGAATTACTGATGTCCCTCACAGATTCATAGATTCCAAGGCCAGAAGGGACCACTGTGATCCTCTAGTCTGACTGCCTGAATAACACAGACCATGGGACTTGGCTCTGTTAATTCCTGCTTCCAGTCCAATAGCAGTGGTTGAACTAGAGCGGATCTTTGAGGAAAAAATGTACAGCTACACAATGGGGAATAACTGACCAGGTGGCAGTACTGCTGAAAAGGATCTGGGGGTGATAGTGGATCACAAGCTGAGTATGAGTCATCAATGTGATGCAGCTGCAGAAAAGGCTAATATAACTCTGGGGTGCATTAACAGGAGTGTTGTATGTAAGACACAGGAGGTAACTGTCCCACAAACACCTGTCAGGGATGGTCTAGGTTTACTTGGTCCTGCCTCAGTGCAGGGGGATGGACTTGATATCTTCTCGAGGTCCCTTCCAGCCCTGCGTTTCTATGATCCTGTGGTTTGTCTGGGAAGACTGTGATGTGCAAGCAGTGTGATCTTTATATACTTCTGGGAATGTTTACTGATGATACATATGAATCTAGAATGGGCCTGCTAAAGGACATTTAGGTGTGGCCAGAAATTGTACAAACCAAACGCAATGGCTAATTAAAGCACTTTCTTTTCTCCCCTCCTCCCCCCAATTACCAATTGACACTGACTAACAAAATAGCTCAATCTTGCACCATGGCACACTGTAAATGCTATATAGCACCTTCCACCATGACTAATCAGGCTGTGATTACTGATTGGCTGCTGAATGGGTGTTTGGTCCACAGCTGGCTTGGATTTGGGCTCCTAGCACTTGGATTCAAGGATGCAAAAGCTTGCAAATGTTTTGTATGAGATTGACCAAATAGTAGAAATCTGGTGAGATTTTTTTTTAAAAGGAATCTTCCATTGTCTTTAGGTCAATATCACCCAAGAGATGTTTGGCTCTATCTAGTCTGGAAAGTAGGGTCCCTTGGGGCTTCAGATTAAAACCAGAACACCAGGGGGGTGAGGGTGGATCTGATGATCTCTCCCTCTCCCCTCCATTCCCTCTAAATTGAAAGGGACTCACATTACAGGTTCTAGTTGTGGCCTCTCTCAAATTGTGATGTCCCCCAGGGCTGTCTTTGAGCTACCTTAGTTCTGAAATTCTCCCTCCCAAATCACATACTTATTTTGCTGAATTTCGGCAATGGCTACATTTAAACCAGTGCACCGGCAACACTTCAGCGTAGACACTACCTATGCTGATGGGAGGGGTTCTCCTGTCACTCTAGTTAATCTGCCTCCCTGAGAGGCAGTAGCTATGTCAACAGAAGAATTTTTTTGTTGACCTAGAGCTGGCTACACCGGGAATTAGGTTAGTTTACCTATCTATATTGCTCAGGGGCATGGATTTTTCACACTCCTGAGCAATGTAGCCAGGTCAACTTAACTTTTTAGTGTAGACCAGCCCTTCAAAGCCACAAAGTAGTAATCCTCTCCTGATTTTCCAAACCCTTCCATCCTAGAATCCCAAAACCATTTAGGAGGGCCTGTCTACACACGAAAGTTAATTTGGATTAAGGTAGGGTATGAATTTAAAATGCAGTAGCCATTCCAGAGTAACTCCAAGTGGGGATGATCTACATCCAAGCGGATTAAGCAAAACCAGAACAAGGCCCACATGGATATGGCCGTATTCAAGAATAATGCCATCGGTAGACGAGCCCTAAGCAACAGGCAAGTGTGACGGGAGGGGCCAGGGGGTGAAGTGAGTTGCCCAAGGTCACCCAGGCCGCTGTGGCAAAGATGGAATCAGAGCCCAGGAGCCTTATTTCCAGGCAGTGCCTTGGAGTAGATGAGATGTGTGCTACCTCTTCTGAACCAGATCTATACCCCAAACAGGCTCTGAGTGAGCCCCACCAAGTCGGCCGTGTGTGTGTGTGTGAGAGAGAGAGAGAGAGGGGAGTTGGAGGGAAGATCTCTTTGTGGGGGCTCCTGCTCCCTGTCCTTCAGGAACCTCCCATCAGCCCAGCCATGGCAGCTGGCAGAGAATCAGAGGAGAGAGAGCAGAACTGGCCACCTTGATCCACAGCAGCTGTTCCCAACTCCCTTCCTCTCAGTATGCTGTATGGCAGCTCCCTCACACTGAGAATTGTAACCCTTTAGCCCTGGATAACATACCTCACACGAGGTAGGTCAGCATCAGCCCTGTTCATAATGGGGAATCTGAGGCACCAAGGGGCAGTGAGTTTCCCAAGGTCAAACGACTGGTCCTTCCCACGCTTCCACTAGAACCCTGGAGTCCTGACTCCCAGCCGCATGTGACTGGAACAGGCTGCTGCTTGCTAACAGCTACGGGAACTGTGGCAGCAGTGGGTGGGGGAAGGGTCTGTGCTCTTGGTGCTGAATGCCTGGGGTCTGATCCCTGCAGCTGCCTGTCGTATTGATCTGTACCACCATCCAGGAGACGAAATCGGTGGGTGAACCGGAGCTGGAGAGCTCATCACTGCAGTCATAGGGACTGTTGGTGTGTGTGACCCAGCTGCTGGGTAAGAGCATGAGTTGACTTCACTGCGTGTTTGCAGTCAAGGCTCTCTGGGGGCACGGGGGAGCAGGCATAAGCCACTGTCAAATAAATGATCAGCTGCATTCTGCACTCACGGAAACTGTCAAGAGCTCCTCAAAGGATCCCTAAGTAGAGGTAGGGTGACCAGATGTCCCGATTTTATAGGGATAGTCCCGATTTTTGGGTCTTTTTCCTATATAGGTTCCTATTACCCCCCACCCCCCGTCCCGCTTTTTCACATTTGCTGTCTGGTTACCCTGAGTAGAGGCGATTGGCTATTGATATGTTGTTCCAATACTGAACTCCATAAAACACTGCCATCTTTAGGAATTTGGCTTTAGGCTGTGGAAAGCCTGGCTGGCTGCAGAATTTTGGGCTGAAAAAAACACCAGACCTTCTTTGTGAATGGGCTTTGGGGAGGGGAAAAGGGGAGATGGTGCCCAACTCTGGACTAGGATCAGTCAGAGACCAGGTGAGTGCTGAGTCAGGGAGCGGGGCCGTTAACATTTGCCTGTAGTTCTCTCATCTCCGGGCTTGTTAGTGGCATGTGCTTGCTGTATCTGGGAGTAATTAAAGGGTTTGGTAGCACAGGAGGCTAATGTGACCTAGAACAAGTTAGAACAAACAAAAGCCCAGGCGTTGCAGGCTGGGCCCGATCCTGCTCATACTGGGGACAACGGGAACCTTGCTGCGGATTCCAGTGGGAACCAAATTGAGCCGAGAATCCCCTGTGAAAAGTTGGGCTACACACGCAAAGAGCAGAGGTGTCACGCGCGGCGTCTCAGGAGAAGCCGCTGGCTGGGATTTAGGCATCTTTGGACATCCCCCACTCTCTCAATCCTAGAGAAATCTGCAGCGTGGAAGCTGCCAGGCACTCATCCTGCAGCTCTGCAGGGGAAGATCATTCCCCATTGCTGGCACATTCCTGTGGACACAGAGTCCTAGCCGGGGCCACGGGATAGTACACCAAGCACAGCAGCTGGCCTTGAGGAGGGGCGGGCGGGCGTGTGTGCCTGGAGCAGCTGATGCCAGATGGAGCTGCTCAAGGAAATGGATTTCTCTGCAAAATGAAGATCTGTGTTCTCCAGGTGTCTCTGTTTCTGGCCTCTGAGTGGCCCTGGCCCCACAGTGCTCGAAGACTGAGATGATTGTGTCACCATAAGACATTTAGGTGTTTCATCGTGACTTTGCAGCAGGCAGTGTTGTCTAGCCCAGTGGTTAGAGCAAAGGACTGGGGTCTCCTTGGTTCTTGTCCCAACTCTGCCGGTGAGCGTGTGGGTTAATTTACTGGCTGTTGCACCAAAGAACACGCTTCTGCCACGGGACTCCAGTCCCTTCAGGGCTTTAACTTTATTCCTTCAAGAATAAAAGGGTTTAACACAAGTTCTGCATCTCAATCATGGTCCTTCCCCTGACCTGGCGACTTCTGCAGGAGCCTGTCTACTCCCTGCCGCTCTTGTGGTCCTTCCTACCCTCCCTGCAGGGTTACGCTGCACAGGCCAACTGCCTACCTGGGAGGTGCCTATGGCTCTTCCCCTTGGCCCGCGGACTCCTGCAGGAACCTGCCGACTCCCTGCAGCTCTCAGTCACTCATGTTCTATCACAGGAGAACCACCCTGTTGGTTTCCTGTTTCCGGGCTCCCATCGTCTGAGCGGGGAATGTTCCTTTAGATGCTCACACGGCTCAGTATATCGACGTTGCAAATTAAGGTGTAACTGTCGCACGGGAATCCCCTTGGTGTGGGTTACAATAGTGGTGGAGACGTGGCGGCATAGACTTCAACACAGACAGGCCCCAGTACAAGCCTGCTGGGGCCCCTGGTTGTGTATTCAAGTTGCTAGCACATCAGTGCACGTCGCTTCTTTCCAACTATTGCTGTCCCTCCAGCCTCACTCCTTTTTCCTCACCCCTCCAGCCTTCCCTCAGCCCTGGGTGCACGCTCCAGCCCCCTGCATTTCCCATTGCCCTGCTCTTCGCCTCTCACTCCTCACCCAATGCTTCAAGCTCTTCACTCCCTGTCCCATCCTTCGCCACGTCTCGCTGAGCCTTCCCCAGCCCATCTCAGTCACCCCCCATATTTCATTATCCCCCCCCACAGGCGAGGAGGACACCGGTCCGTGCTTACTCCTCTGCTCGGATCCATCTGCAATTTGAAACCTCAGACTGCAGTGTTGGGTGACCCCTCTGACCTCTGGCTGCCACAGCTCCTTCCAGCCCAGACGCATCAGGAACCCATTAAACGTCCCACTGGCTCCTTGCTTCCGCCAAGGGCAAACGGGGAAGCCTTGCATGGTACCCACCCTGCAAGCTCCCAGCGTGTCCCTCAGTGAGCAAGCAAACCCTCCCTTGAGGCCAGAGTTTGCCGAGAGCAATGTCCTCCAGCCCCTGGAAAGAAAACTGCCTGTGGATCCTGCTACCCCAAAGAGCAAACTCCCTGCTTCTCCGTGCAGACCCAGGAAGGTAAATGCTGCGTACAGGTCTCCTCCCATATGTAGTGGGGTGAACACCCGCTCTGCCCTGAAGGGCTTAAGACAGCCAGGAAGAGGGCTGTGGCAGGGAAAAGCTAGGCTGATTGGGGAAGTAGCCACAGCTGGGCCATGCCCCAATCAGGCCCAGCTGGTCCCTATAAAAGGCTGTGAGCCAGAGGCCTAGAGACAGTCTCTCTCTGCATTCAGAGAGAGAAGGGCTTGGCTGCAGGGAGCTAGAGATAGAGTACCTGAGTGGAGCAGGGCTGGGGAAAGGTTGAGGAGCTGCGGAGCTCCAGCCTGGAAAGACCCAGGCTGCAGCCTAGCAGAAGGCCAAGGGGTCCTAGGGGTTGCAGGGGGTAGCCCGGGGTAGGCCAAGGCAGCAGGGCCAAACCCTCCTTGCCAGTGATGAGTAGGCTGATACTGCAGTCTGCCCCAGGGTGTGGGGCTAAATGATGACTGGCAGTAGCCTTATACTAGGTTACCATACATCCGGTTTTTCCCAGACATGTCCGGCTTTTTGGTCATCAAACCCCCGTCGGGGGGAATTGCCAAAAAGCTGAACGTGTCCAGGAAAAATACCGCCGGCCAGGCACTTCCCCTCCCATGGCTGCTGTGCTCCTCCCCTGACTCTTCGGCTCTATTTAAGAGCCGAGCTGCCCGAGTGCTATGGGCTTTGGGCAGCCCCCATGCCTCCGGACCCTGAGCCGCCAGCCAGGTACTTCCCCTCCCAGGCTCCGGGGGCGCAGGGTCTGGAGGCATGGGGGCTGCCCGAAGCCGGTAGCGCTCGGGCAGCTCAGCTCTTAAACAGAGCTGAAGAGTCAGGGGAGGAGCACAGCAGCCGGAGCCCGGGAGGGGAAGTGCCCGGCCAGGGGCACAGGGTCCGGAGGCACGGGGGCTGCCCGAGCACTACCGGCTTCATGGTTTGCCGGACAGCCTCCAGACCCTGCGCCCCCGGCTGGGAGCTTCCCCTCCCGGGCTCCAGCTGTGCTGGGGAAGCGCCAGCTGGGGGCATAGGATCTGGAGGCTGCCTGGCAAACCGTGAAGCCAGTAGCGCTCGGGCAGCCCTTTTCGCGTGGCTGGGAGGGAGTTAGGGCGGGGACTTTGGGGAAGGGGCGGGGAATGGGCAGAGTTGGGCGGGTCGGGGGTGGGAAAGGGGGGCGGGGCCAGGGCCCGTGGAGTGTCCTTTTTTTTATTTTTTAAATATGGTAACCCTACTTATACTGAGGCGAGGTGGGGATTGTGGGTGGGGGTTCCCTGAGGAGGGGAGACCCTAAGACTGAGGGGTTACTGCTAGGGGGCAGCACCCCAGGTAAAAGGGCACTGGGGTCCAGGGAGGGATACGGGGGCCAGAAGACAGGTGGATCACCGGCCTGCAGAGGGTGCTCCGGAACTGGAACAAGCTAATTCCCGGAAGTCACCAGCAGGAGGTGCCGCAGGGGTGAGTCCGCTCTTCTACACCATGTCTTACCTCTGGGGAGAAAAAAACTACCCACAAGGAATAATTTCCTTCCCACAGTGGTGCTCTCATGCACTCACTAGTGGAAACACGGGATCTTTTCCTCCCCAGAGGGAAGAGGCTGGCATGCATGAAATACTGCTAAGGAAATGGTCAGCTGCATTCTGCACTGGAGGAAATGTGCAAGTGGCTTTCAGTGAAGGTAACGGGCTATTAACACATTTTTCTGATACTGAACTCCATTAAATACTCCACAGAATCTTACATTTTGAAACTTCTTTGACAGCTCCAGGCCCAAGCCCAGTCACCGGCCATGCTGACAGCCATGGAGCCAAGAACAATGCCACAAAACATCTTGCCCGGGGATCTTACAGCTGGTTCTAAAGAACCACGAGGAGGCTGAAACGGCTGCCCCAGGTCAGCCCCGCTCCTGTTCTGCCTTGGGCATGAGTGCTTGAATCTCTACAGTCGAGTTACTGCTGCTCGCTGCGCTGAGATGTGCCCCAGATGGGGCAATAAGCTCGGCTCGCCCCTTGTGGACCGTGAATGGGGACTACATAATGGCTGCTTTGTGTCCTAGTTTCTTGCCACGCTGGTGCGACTGCCTAGTGCAGTGCTGAGGCAACCCTGCTCCCCAAGCCTTGCTGGGGCCCTGGGGAGCTTGCTGTTCCCTGCTGCCCATATCCAGAGCCTGGAAGCAGAGCTGCGAGTCGAGCCTAGAAGGGTCACTTCCTGCGTTCAAGAATGGCAGATAAGAGGCTTCCCTCCGCTGAGGCGGACAAGGGTGGATGAGAACAGAAGTGGTGGGCAGAGGCCGTTGCCATACGGTCGTCTGGTCTAGTTGAATGAGCACACAGCAGAGGGTCTCAACCTATTTACCATTGTGGGCTGCATATGCAGCTCTCTGTGTGTTATGTGGGCTGCATCCACACAATATATACACTAGCTGTATGACCTTGAGGATGTCACATGGGCCGCAGCTGTGTGCTGATGGGGCCACAAGCAGCCCGTGGACCATGGGTTGAGAACCACAGGCACATATGAACTGCCAGCCTGGATCAGACCCCAGGTCCATCTAGTCCAGTGTCTTGTCTCTCTGACTGTGGTCAGCACCAGCTACTTCAGAGCAAGGTGCAAGACCCCTGCAGTAGACAGATGTGGGATCATTTTGCCCCCCTACATTAGGTCTCCTCTTGATTCCTTATAGGGATTGGCCTAGACCCTGAAGCATGAAGTTTAATACCCCTTCCCATTTTTTTTCTTGCCATTGATTGATAGCACTGACTATTCTTGCTATCCATATAAATATCCAACCCCCCTTTTTTTATTTTACATTCTTGGCCTCAGCAGCTCCCCGTGCAATGAGTTCCACAGGCAAGCTAGAGTTGGGTGAAAAAGTATTTCCTTTCATCCGTTCTGAATTTGCCACCTTTCAATTTAATTGAATGTCCCCTTGTCCTTGGGTTATGGGCCTGGGAACTGCTGTTCTCCATCGACCTTCTCGAAACCATTATTTTATATACTTTTATTACATCCCCACTCATTCATTTCCTTTCTAAGGTGAACAATCCCAGTCTTTTCTGGGCGGGGCTGTGGGTTCTACACCAGCTCTGCTCTGTGTGTCTTTGACCAAGTCACTTTCTCTTCCCCAAACTTTCTCCGCCTATGAAATGGGGCTATGTACTTTCTATATGACAGGCATGTTGTGAGGTTTAGTTCATCTCTGTACAGTGCTTTGATCCTCTAAGACATCCATCATTGTGGAGTTGCAGTTATGTCTAATAACTCCGGGAGAAGGCAAGTTCCCAACATCCTCTCTCTTCCCAGCTGACTTCTCCTGAATTGCCACTAGCACTAAATTTGTTTCCATGGGCTATTCTAGGCTGGATTAGTTCCTATAGCACGCTCACCACAGTAGTATCTCAGTTTGTTCCAATAGTGCATCAAACAATGCGACCACACCTCTGTCATGTGTTGTTTGTTCTCTCATCCTCTCCCAAGAGGCAGAATTGTGTGCAGTGGAGTGCCGGGTTTTGGTAGGTTTTTAATGAATACGCCTGTGGCTGTGTGTTTATGTTAGAGGAGCCAGGTCAAAGCAGCGTGCCTTGCACTAGGAGAGGAAAGTGGTAAGGTCTGTGATGATCCTTAGTTCCTGGGAGAGTTAATTCCACTGGAGAAAGTTCTGTCTCCCCCACAGATGAGCTTTGATCTTATTGTTGAGAGTTTCATTGTGTCGGAGGAGCCGAGTTGTTGACCATGGCCTTTGTCCTGGAGCTTTAGATGCTTTTTTTCAATAGCCTGGGCCCGGCCATGAAGCACTTTGAAGATAAGGACCAAGACCTTGAACATGATTTGGAATTCTATGGGAAGCCAGCATCCAGAGTGGAGGATGGGTGTGATCTGCTCACAGTAGCCTGTATTGCTGAGGAGATGTGATGCAGCATTCTGTACTAGCTGGAGTTTCCTATACAGACTGCACTGACCAGTTGTGGGTTTGCATCAGCGAAGATGCTTGCACAGTGGCTGCAAAGCTCTTCAAAAGTCTTTCCTCTGCCCACCAACATCACCTCCATCTTGCTTGGATTCAGCTTCCGCCAGTTGTTCCTCAGCCGTGAGCTGATCTCCTCTGAGCACTGGGCCCTCTAGGTCAGGGGTTCTCAAGCTGGGGGTTGGGACCCCTCGGGGGTCATGAGGTTATTACATGGGGGGTCACGAGCTGTCAGCCTCCACCCCAACCCCGCTTTGCCTCCAGCATTTATAATGGTGTTAAATATATTTAAAAGTGTCTTTATTTTATGGGGGAGAGGGGTCGCACTCAGAGGCTTGCTATGTGAAAGGGGTCACCAGTAAAAAAAAGTTTGAGAACCACTGCTCTAGGTGGTAGTGACGCAGTCGTATGTGGGGAAGGATAGGTAGAACTGTGAATCATCTGTATATTGCTGTCACTTGGGTCCATGTTTCCTGACCAGTTCACCTAGTGCTTGCATGAAGATGATGAAAAGGCCCAGATGGAGAACTGATCTTGTTGTTCTCTACAGAAGAGGGGTCTAGTGGGGAGCGTGCCATTTCCCATCTCTAATCACTGGGTATGTCCCTTCAGGAAGGATTCAATTTAGGTCTCAGGCAAGACAGCAGAATCTCCTGGTCAACGGCATCAAATGGCGCAGAGAGGTCTAGGAGGATGCGCGTAGATGTCTCTCCTCTAGACATTGACAGGAGATCATCCTTCAGTGAGACCTAGGTGGTTTTGGTTCTGTGTCCTGACTTATAATAGATTCTCTCGTTGGATGATTTAGTTGGGGATTGGTCCTGCTTTGAGCAGGGGGTTGGACTAGATGACCTCCTGAGGTCCCTTCCAACCCTGATATTCTAGGATTCTATGAATCCAGAGTGAAGTGGGTCTAAAACATAGGTGCTGGAACTAGGGGTGTGGGGGGTGCTGCTGCACCCCCTGACTTGAAGCGGTTTACAGTTTGGTTCAATGGCTCTCAGCACCCCCACTATACAAATTGTTCCAGCGCCCCTGCTCTAAAATGCTAGCTTCAGTTAGATGGGCTTGTAGTTAAAGAGGAAAGGGTGTCTGAGAACCGAAATGCTGCCTCCAGCTGAACTGTTGACTGTTACTGTGTATTCCATGTATCTTCTGGGAGGTATGTCAAGGAGACTGATAAAGAATATTTGGCCTTCTACCGCATCTCTCATCCAAGGACCTTGAAATGCTTTGTAACTGCTAGTGGCTCAAGTTAACACAAGCGCCAAGGAGGGGCAGGGTGAATAAGCTGCCATGATTATTCACTCTTATTATCTTACGATTCGCTCATTTGGGTTGTGTTTGCTTTCTACGGACGTTCAAGCAACTGAGTTTCTCTGGCACCAACGCGCAGAAATAAACATTTCAAAGTTGTGTGCACAAGTATTTGTGCTGGCATAGCCCCCGGGTGAGTGTCTGGGCCAGGTCCCCCTCTCTGCCAATCCACAGAGGATAGGAGTCTGTTAGAGCCCCTGAAAGGGCAGCGGCCTCTTTTGCTCCAGGTGCTTTCAGCTCTGGATGTCCCAGAGTTCAGTCCCCGGTGTGCTGGCCATGATGGCAGCAGTCATATTAGTACATAGCCCAGTGTGGGGGAGGGAGGCATGTTACAAGTCCCCCTCTGCATTGTAACTCACTCACCAGTGGATTACACTTGCATACTCACCTAGTGAGCAAATGGAAACAACATCATGGGGCTTATCTGCCCAGTTGTAACTAACAAAATCCAGTGCTTAATTTGGGCCTGGCAGTTCCTAGCCCCAGCTCTTCTGGGCCTGGCAGTTCCTAGCCCCGGCTCCTCTGGGCTTGCCACATCAGTTATGAAAGTAAAAAAAATTGCTGGTGCCCTGGCACCTCTTTCATTGCAAATTAAGCACGGAAGTCATCCAACTTCAAATTCAGAGTTAATGCAGTGCAATGTTCAGGATCACCAGCCACAACAGAAACTTTCTGATAAACTGGATGGACTCATGGTCTCCAGCTATTCCCCCTGCAGCGCGCGCAAAAAAAAAAGAGGGCAAATATTCCTGATGAATGATTTGCTCTGCTCTAGGAATTAGCGTGATGGGTAGGAGGCAGTGTAAAACGAATGGGATGGAATTAGCATGGGGAAAACCTGCTCTCTTAGGACACTTCCTGACAGTTTGATCTATTGGACCATGGAACATTCTTCCGAGGGAAGAAATGGAATCAACATCGCTTGGCATTTTTAGCACTAAGTTGAACAAAATGCTGGCAAACCACCATGCATGGCCAGGGACAAGGATTGGGGGTGGGGATCCTGTGCTGTTTGATTGCAAGATTTTCCCTCTGATTTTGGAGGAGGAACTGAGGCCCAGCGAGGTGGTGGAACTGGGCATACAGAATCCAGGAGTCCTGAATGTTGTGTGCACCTTGCGTCTAGTCCCATTTCCACGAGACCAGCAGGCTCCTGCGATGGTGCAGAGGGCTGTGCTGGACAGATAGCCCTGAGAGATGGATTTGGCTTTTCAGTGCAGCCCCGGGCGCTTTGCTCGGAAGCCCTCAGCCTCTCTCTCTGTCAGGTTTGTGGCTGACCGCAAGCCTGCAGGAGTGGTTTATCTAGAGACAGAGCACACCCACTTCCCCAGCTGCTGAGTCAGGCTGTTCCCTTCGCTTGCCTCCCAGCTCGGTACATTGTGTCCCAGCTCTGCTGTGCTGGCACCTCGCCCAGCTCACATCAGCTTCTCACTCTTGTTTGTGTTCTCATCTTGCACTGAGGGCTGGTTTGCAGCTCTGCAACCCTCCCCTGCCCACCCCCCTCCTTGGCTCCAAAGGGATAGGGAGAGCGGGAGAGGAGGAGTGAGTGGGCGGGTTAGCAGGGGCACCTCTGACACCGTGGGTTGGGGGGGGAGGCTGAAGAAGTGGCTCAAAAATGAATGGCCAGTTTCATAAAAGATTAACCGGGGTCATCTGCACACTGAGTACATATTAGTGTAGCTTTCCCCCCTGCGTCTCCTACAAGGCTAGCCAGCCAGATACCATGAGACCCAGTATGTAGATATGACATACAAGTACGTAATTGTCTCACAGGGGACGTATATCTGCTACACACTCAAGATATTAGTCAGTCAAATGTAAATGCTTCCCAAGGACCCCAGATCATATAAAGATCTCTGCTCCTCTCGCATCACCCTGTGTCATCTCCCAGCGTGCTTGAGGGGATTTGGCCCTTAGCCCTTGACCTGGGCTAGCTAGCTTCTCTGGCCTTCGAACATTGTTCTAATGCCCCCGGTGCTGCTGTGTAAAATGTCATGGAATGATCCAGACTGCTCACAATAACTAAAGGCTCCGAGTGCAGCCAGGGCGTGGCTCCGGGGACAGGAGCGGACGCAGCCCATAAATGTAGTTAGCAGCAGTGAGTCTGTCGGGGTGCTCTGAAAAGTCTGGGTCAGCCCCATGGCTGTGTTAGCAACCTTGGTCATGGCAATAACCCAGGTGTCTTGATGGAGAAATTCTACCAAGTTTACAAAACACCTTGAAGTCCCAGTGGAGATCAGGGCCCAGCTAGGTGCTATCCATACACTTAGGAGACAGTTCCTATGCCACAGCTCAGACTGCTCTGTGTGGCAGTGTGAGGTTAATTGCCCCCTTGCCCCTGCTCAAGCATTTGGGCTGGGGGGCCTGCCCCTCTGTGGGAACCCAGAGAGCCCCCCCCCCCAGCTGTTGCTGCACAGAAATGGAGTTTCACTTCTGCAGAAACTTGAAGACATAATTTATGAGGTGGGAGCTGCCCAGCCAGCTATTCCCCAGGGCCCAGCCCCGTTTACAATCTAACTAGACATGACAGAGAAAGAAAGCATTTCTCCCATTTTACAGATGGGGAAACTGAGGCACTAGAGAGGTTAGGGACCAGATTTTCAAATAAGCTCAGCACACTGGACGTTGAGCACTTGAAAATGTGCCCTGAACGCTTCTGAAAACCTGGTCTCACGGGACTTGCCGAAGGTCACACACAGAGTCAGTGGCAGAGATTGGAATTAAATCCAGATCTCCTGAGTCGAAACCCAGTGCCTTCCTCATAAGGCCAAACTCCTCCTCAGAGGCTCTATTGACTCCAGAGTGCAGCTGGATGTATTTGGAACATCATATTTATTCTCCAAGCTCTGTCTCTTCGATAGGATTGGGTAGAAATCTCTGACTCAAACTATAGAGTCGCTGAGAGACCAATGCAGAATGTGTGACTAAACCAACTTCAAAGGAACCCACCAACAGCTAGTTACAGGAAGACAACCTCACTGGTGGCGGGCAGCTGACCAGTGGATTCATTCTCAGCTGTGAATTCCCTGACTGTCTTGGTTTAAAAAAAACAAATCTTGGCATTATTTTTCCCACTTGTTTTGGTGAATACCTAGCTGCGAATGGTACTGCGTGCCCCCTCTTCACGTAAGGTAGGGTTAATTGTTCTGGGTCAACAATTTATAAAACGGGCAGCTAAGCACAGCCTCATGCGGGTTTGTGAATGAATGTAAAGTGCTTTGAGATCCTTGCCTATGCAGTACGTACATGCCCGATTCGGCACGGTCTTTAGCCCGCACCACTCCTCTTGAAGCCAACGAGTGTAGCGAGTTTGCAGGACCTGGCCCTAGCCTGGAAACACTTAAGCATGTGTTTAGTGTTAGTCACATGAGTAGTCCTATTAACTTCCAGGTACCTGCCTTTCCAGGGCCCAAATCGCAAGCCACGTGGGCCAGGGGGCAAAGTTAACATCAAGTGGCTGGGATGTGGCTAGCTCGGAAGAGTGTGGCTAGGATGTTGCACCACCCATGATGTGCCAAGAATCTTTTTGCCTCATCCCACTGCGCTAGCCAGTACCGCACCACAACCATGCCAACCCCACCAGCTGCATCTTGACACGGCAGACCCTGTTGTGGTCAAGCCTACTGACCAAAACTGAACTGGGGCTGGGGAGGCAGGCGAGCCGTCTGTGGAAAGGAGTTTTCCCAGCTCCCTGAAGAGCTCTAAAGGAGAGCGCTGTGAATATCCAGCCAACTCGCTGTGTCCTACTGCTGCTGTACAATATAGGGTGCTGCCCTATCATCTCACTGCAGCTATCAGCAGGAAACCTTTCCCTCCACCCCGCTTCTCCCTCCCCTCCAATTCCCAAGGCATGACCCGGGAGGAGGTTGGTACAGTTTGTTACGCTTAGGCCGGAATGTACTTTGTGTTACAAATGGCCTCAGGCCAGGACTCAGAAGCCGGACTTTATTTATACTTCCCTGCTCCAGGCTCAGCAACATCCTGCTGTCAGTTACTTCTGCTTTTATCTGCAAGGGGGATAACCTGATCTTTAAAAGCTATTCATACTATTTAATGCATGGAAATAGACTTGTACCCTGCCTGCCTGCTCTCCCAGGCTGCCAACTCGCAATTAATTTACAGACTTGTAAATTTTTTACAAGCCCATTTTTAAAATAGAGCAAGATCATCTAGGAAAATATTTTGCCTTTTCATCTGGTGGAAGTTGTTAGAGAGGAAGCGCTTTCTAGTGAGTAAAAAGTACGAGTGAGATCAGCCTCCTAGTTCTATTAGCGACTCTGTATAATCCTGACCAAGTCTCTTAATCAGTTGGTGCCTCAGTTTCCCATTGAGTACAGTGAGGCCTACCTCACAGGGAGAGTGTGTGTCCAATGCATTGCACCGAGCGCCTCTGATGGAAAGTGCTAGGGGAAGGCAAAATAGCTTCTTGATTCTAGATTTAGGGGACTTCTTTGCAGTAGAAATAGACAGGATCCTTAACCAGAAGTTTATGGATCCAGAACGCCTTTGAAAATCCTTATCTGTGTTCACTGAAGTCAGCGGGAGCAGGACCCTCCCATAATCAGTTGCAGCTCACACCTCATTTTCCCAGCTGCGTGCTAGGTCATGTTATTTATTTGGAGACCTAAAAGCAGCACTAAGGAATCTATGGAATATTCAGATAACAAGGATCAACCAAGTCTGAGTGCCCTCCACATGGGGGCCGGAGTTATTGGCCGCTTCTCACACCTGAAATGTCATCACCAGAAATGTGAATCAGCAAAAAGAAATGAGACTGTTGTACTCCGTCCGTGGGTAGCTAGGAGTTCATAGTCGCCACTGCCTCATGGAGTACAGCTTCCGCCTGTGAACGGAACTAGAACTCTGGCCTCTTGCTTCAAAAACACGGGCTGTAGCCGCTTGAACTCAAAGGAAAATATCGGTTTGCTGGTCGTACCCTCGTGCCTGACACAATTGAGCAGCTGTGATCCGATCCAGCAGAGGGCAGTGGCACACAGATACTCATTGACACTGGTGCCAGTGGAGATTTTTGGGAGGGGGCTGCGGGGACACTCTTGGCACCTGAGCTTATGCTGGTCAGCACTTTCATGCCGTGACTACACGTGTTTCTCACCTTGAATCAAGCCATTGCCAATTGGATATTAAATACCCTGATCCTGCACTGCTTATACCCTCAAACTCCCATTGAAATCAGGCCCACGAGAGAGAGAGAGAGGTGGGGAGGGGGGGAGTAGAGGGGGAAGAAATCTTGGAAGCAGATAGACTGCAGGATCAAGCACCAGCTCTAGCAGAGCTTGTACTTTTAAGCTTTGTCTAAGCTAGCACATTCTGTACCCTCACTGACAACAGCTAAGTATTAGCATGAATGGGGCTGCACCATTTTAGGTAGTCTCAAGACGAGCTGCTCCAAACAGGTGGTCTTGACATGGCATTGAAAATGGTTTAAGTGCTTGGATAGACAAGGATAAAACCCTTGTCATCACTGGTGCAGCCTCACCCGTGGCTGACAGCTAGTACAGAGTGTGCTTCCCAGTAGGCAGGCTATGGTGTAATACGGAGACTGATCTAGCTGTAAATACTGTGTAGTCCTGCTGGGTTAGACCCAGGTTCACTCTAGCAATGGTGGGCAATGGTGCTGCTGTTCAGTGCGAACGGCCACGCCCACGGTTGACCTCCACATGTCAAGGATTCTTGTGCAACCAGATCACTTCCCCCCACTTCAGGTTGAAACTCGGCACAGTGCAGTGGCAGCCTTGAAACAAATATATTTAGAAAATGTCAGAAAAAGGAAGGTGGAAAAGGAATCGGTGTGTGTGAATGAGGCAACCGCTCGTACAGGCTGTGCAATAGCCACCTACTCAACCAGCAGAAAGCAATCCAATTCTAGATTTAAGTTCAAAAGGCACCCGGTGTATCTTTACATGGGAAGTGGATGGCACCTCCAGAAACAGGCCAGCTCATTTGCAATGCAGCTTCTCAAATATGTAACAATGCAAACGTCATGGGATGATTGAGAACTGGCTGCCAAATCCTCGGTTATTTAGCACTTCCAAACTGGATGATCAGAACACCAGCTTACTTACTTTGCTGTTTTAACATGGTTCTTGTTTTGGGGCTCAAAGCAGCCACCTTCCGAGGCACTGGTGCAAAGAACTGAACCTCCCTGACAGTGTCGCCGATCAAATTCAAGGCATTTTTGGGGTTCCTTTTCCCCTTCCCTCCCAGCAAGTGAATACTGAGGAATGGAAACCTTGCCTGGTAAACATGACTCAAAACTTACCAACTTAACAGTGCAGGGTGAGGGGGAAACCAAAAGGAAGCCTATTTGTTTTTAATCTAAAATGTGCTGGAGGGATTTGCTGATGTGGCTTTTAGATTTAAAGCAGCATAGCAGGGACTTCTTTTTCTTCTCCATCTCAAGTGGTTAAGGCACATAATACAGTCTATTTTTGGAATGAGACACAGATGAATAAAAATATCTCTTTTACCTCCACTCTCATGTCATATCAGATGCTGCTGAGATTCTCAATGCCACAAAGACTAAAAAGCGACAGGATCCCATCTATGTCAAAAGGGAGAGAGGGGTCTTATAAATGGGGGTTGGTTCTGCTATATTAATTCTTGCAACAAACTGATCTGTCTAACCCTGAGCTCGTCCTCAAGGGCCTCTCCCAGAACCTCCACCCCCGCTCCACTGGAGCCAAGGTAATGAGTTTGGAGTCAACCTAGACAGCTCTGCCTCATGCAATCAGGTAGTACATCAAGGCCAGCTGTCCCATTTAGGCAGAACAGCCAGTCCCTATGGTAGCAAAGTATTGGGAGATTATTTATGGTGTCATAGCTTGGGAAGAACAGAGATTTTCTCTAGAGGTGATGCTGTAGTTCATGGTAGAGGGTGATACTGAGCTGTTAGCATGAAGGTCCATCCTGGTTGCACCACATGCTCCTGCAGGAAAACTCTTCGAGAGGTGACATTTGTGGAATTTCCCACCCCACCTCATAGGGCTGGTGTTAAGCATTCACGATAGGTACCAGATTTTCCAAGCAGCTCAGCATCCAATGTGTTGAGCTCTTCTGACGATCTCTCCCATGCTGTCTAAGGGATGGAGGGGAGACAGTTTCCCCTAACAAAGCCGTTGCCCTGAGATCTATAGCATTTCCCTGCAGACTTTGGTGTAACAATGGAAGACTGGGAGCATCCCCATGAAAAGGCCAGCCTTTCTGCATTATTACCCTGGCTTCTCCTTCCCACCTCATGCAGCTCATTTCTGAGCTGATATAACCCCCCTCCTTGCACCTGGGCTCAGACCCCTACCGAGTGGCTTTGGAGCAAGAAGTTTTAACGCCGCTGGGGACAGAACTAATTCCCATAGAGACTTTCTTGGGGTGTTGCTGTCTCTGATGCTGATTAGCTGTGTTCCTCTCCCCTTCCTGCCCCCTTTGTTTAACAGAGCCCTGACCACTTGATATTCACATTCAGGGCTTGCATGGATTTAGGATGGGAGTGGAGCAGGGTGGCCGTTGTTACTCCTCTCTCTCCTTACACACTTGCCTGGTGCCTTTTGGTTGATCTTTGTGCATGTTTCACCTGAGTTGGTGCTATATTTCGGAAAGCTTTGCCGGAGCCCCAAAGGTGCCATAGCACAGAGATGGGCAGTGTATAATCGGAGTCACTCCTTAACACGGGCCATATGTGGAACTTATTGTCCAGATGTGTACTGTGCATGGCATACAGAGTATATATTACTAGTTTAGAGTCCGAGGTTACTAATGGGGCCTAGACCAGTGGTTCTCAAAGCTGGTCCGCCGCTTGTTCAGGGAAAGCCCCTGGCGGGCCGGGCCGGTTTGTTTACCTGCCATGTCCGCAGGTTGGGCCGCTCGCGGCTCCCATGGGCCCGCGGTTCACCGCTCCAGGCCAGTGGGAGCTGCAGGAAGCGGCGCGGGCAGAGGGACGTGCTGGCCACCCTTCCCGCAGCCCCCATTGGCCTGGAGTGGCGAACCGTGGCCAATGGGAGCTGCGATCGGCCGGACCTGCAAACGCGGCAGGTAAACAAACCGGCCTGGCCCAGCCCGCCAGGGGCTTTCCCTGAACAAGTGGCGGCCCTAGTTTGAAAACCACTGGCCTAGACTAATGATAAGGGAGCAGGTCCTGGCTGCACTCTTTCTAGACACAACATACTGTACATCATTTCTTGTTATACATTGTACCGGTCAGCTTAGGCACCTCATGGGCCAGCTGGTAGGGGCTGAAAGTTGTGCCAAACTGACAAGTAAGGTTAACAAAGTTAGGCTCTGTGAGACCAGCAGAGGAAGCAGCTATCAGTGATAGAGGTTCTTCCCCTTCCTCCCCCTGCTCCAGATTCCCAGCCCCTCGATGTACATAGGGATGATGGTTAACTTGAGCACACAAGCTGACGAACTGCAATGGCCACTCACAATGGAAGAGGTGTAGCTATGACCGGAGCCAGTATAGGGTACTGACATCAAATGGAGGATGAGGTGGTAACTTGTGTTACTGCAGAAGTTGTTTTGCTCTACTCAGTGCAAAGAACCACCACACGTCCTACACACCATCACCAAGATGCTCTGACCAGTATCTTTAGTAATAATAAATAGTGCTATGCCATGGCTAGAACCACCTTATTTCTCCTCCTAAGCCATCTATTGCCATAGTATCTATGTGTACACAGATAACACACTCTCGGGTACCTGTATCTATGAAACTTACGTGCTATATTATACGTGCTCCTGTACAAATATCCAATGTACGTTCTTATCCCGTGTTTTCCTGTGGTTAACATTAAATAACTTTTGCACAGCAAATACTAGAAGCTACAGTAAGTTTTACATGATATTAAGGTTATATCCTAAACAGCCAAAGCCAGGAAATTGAGGCTTACACAACTGGCAATGTCTGCTCAAGAGAGGCCCAGCACTAGAATAACAAGGTATTTGTGTTAGGATCGAGGTGCTTTGGAGTCGAGTGTGTTGTCTGGGCTCAGGACTGGAGTAGCAGAGGCTGCTGCTGATCATGACTCAGTGCACTAGGAGAGCTGGGGAGAGGGGGATGGGCAGGACTGAAAAATGTGGTTAACATAGCAGGGGGCCCCACTGCCAGAGCTTTTTGTGACCCCAAGACTGGAGTGGTAAGCATTACTACCGGTCAAGGGAATGGTGCATTGGTAGATCTCTACGGGGAAGCCTGTCAGCCATATACCTAGCTGAAATTCCTGCTATTAAGGCTTCACTTACTCATCTGCTCCAAATTCACTTATTAAAGCCTGAGAGAAAAACAAGCAATCTGAGGCTTCTGTTTTGCTCTAAAGTCAACCACTTTAACATAAGCATTGCAGAGGGCTCGGAACATTGTGATCTTACATAACGTATGTGCTGCAATACGCTGGCACAAATAGGGTGAATCAAGGACAGGGTGGCTGCCTTAACTGTGAATTTCCTGGCTTTTGTGAGTTTACGTCAGTCTCACTGTTATTTTAATGTTTTTTTTAAACTGTAATCTCCTTTTTTAATGCTACTATAAAATAAAGAGGGGGGAGAAATAGGAGTAAAATGGACACTGTATCTGTCTTTAAAGGAGCTAGAATCCAGTATGGAATGTCATCTGGAGTCTAAAGATCTTTTTGAAAGAAAATTCCATCACCCTCTGGCCAAGAGATTGTAAAAAAGCAACCATTTTTGTGGGACAACACAAAACCAATGTGTGATCTCCCCCTGCTGGTGTCTAGGATAAAAAATTGAGGACTCTTAGGCCTTGGCTACACTTACCTGCTAGTTCGGCGGCTGGCAATCGAACTTCTGGGTTCGACTTATCGCGTCTAGTCTGGACGCGATAAGTCGAACCCGGAAGTGCTCGCCGTCGACTGCGGTACTCCAGCTCGGCGAGAGGAGTACCGCAGAGTCGACGGGGGAGCCTGCCTGCCGAGTGTGGACCAAGGTAAGTTCGAACTAAGGTACTTCGAACTTCAGCTACATTATTCACGTAGCTGAAGTTCCGTACCTTAGTTCGAATTAGGGGGTTAGTGTAGACCTGGCCTTAGAATTACGCATATTTTCTGAACAAAAATAACAGTAAAGTGATCAGTCTGTGTTTGCTTGTTTTTTTTTTTATTAGAAACACACAATTGCTTGTTAAATGGAAAACTAAAACTGTTTGGGATACGGACGGGGAAAGAGTGTACTTTCAATCTTCTAGAAAATGTTTAAATTCAGAGTAAAAATCATGATAGTAGATTTTCTTCTCTCATATATTTAATTTCTTTACTATCAGTGACATTTAGTAAGATCCATATTTTCCCCACTATATTTTAAAGAAGGGAAAATGCTGTTAAAGTGAGTGAGTCCTTGTTACAGTGAACTAGCTATGTGAACATTCAGTTTCAAGTTAAATTCCTCATTTCCAACCTGTGCTGGTGGCGTCTAATTCAAAATGCAAAAACCTAACCTTCCTCAACATTGTATCAAAGAACAGAAGCTCTAAGGAAGACTTTGTTAAACATTATAAATCCATTGACAACTAAGCACATTCTTTGGTCAGCTATTGTAGTCATACAGGGAAATAACTGGGTCAAAATGCAGATTTGTAAGAACTAGCATTCCTAAAATGAACAGAAATGCCTTATTTCATATGTACACACATTCAAGACAATGGGGTCCTGAATCTGAATCTGGTTACGGCCTCTGGGTACTGATTGTCAGTCAAATAGAGGCACATTTTCAAAAGACATCAGGGTCAGATTTTGAAATGTTTACCACCCACAACTGGAGGTCAGATTTTTAAGAGTTCAGCCTATTGGGGGCAAAGGCTTGATCGAAAATGTGGCTACCTAATTTGGTGCCCAAGTGAGAGCTGAGCTGTCTTGAAAATCTGACTCGAGTCGTGGTTGCTGACTCTGAGTCCTGCTAAAACTCTGGCCATAGTGTCTTCACTAAATATTTCTTATCTAGGTCCCTTTTGCAATGTGTCCAACCCAAACTCTGCAGCATTTGTGCTACTGCAAGAAAACCTGAAAGTAAAACTGACTAGAAATACAAGCAACTAGGCTAGTTTCCTTGTCCAGGCTGAGTGATACACAAAGGTAAACCAGGTTCAACAGTACTGAAAAAGATAGTTTAAAACAAAGCTTGATTTTTTTTCTAATCTAAGGAGGCTCTCCAGCCCAGAGTAGCGTTTTCAATTAAACTCCTTTTTAAACCAAACCATAACTATCCTGATTATTGCAACAGTCCATGTCTGCTCTGAAATCATTCCTTTCGATCATTAATTTTCAGATAGTCACAAAGGATTTATTTCTCTACTGCACTATTTTTTAAAAGTCAAGGAAAAATATATGTCCAGCTAAGTGTGCTGCTGGTCTAATATTAAACCCACAATAAGAAGGGAAATTAAGAGTGCATTAGTGTTTAACTCCATTCTCCCCCTCCACTATTGCTGTGTCTCTACACTGTTTATAACATGCCATAAGTGCTGCAATAGCCAGACATACACAAAGAGGTGGGTTGAGGATAGAGTTTTTGCTTTAAAGGGGGGATACACTGACAGGATCCTGCAGGCCTTCAATTGGGCTCCTTGTTCACCATCTTTGTATTAATAAAGGAGAGTTAAGTAGGACTCTTCCCCCCCCCCACCTTCCACCCCTGGTCACGGAGCAGCCATTTCACAGCTGTTGCTGCAACAGTGCCCACAGCTCAAACAAGTGGCCCAATTTTTCACACCAGCTCAGCCCCCTGAGTGCTGAACTCCTTTGAAAACCTGGCCAGAAGGTGTCACCATGGGGGAGCTGCTGTGTTCTCAGTCCTTTTGAAAACCAGAAATCTGGGCCAGCGGATCTAGGTATAGAGTAGTTTACCCAACCACCCACTTCCCCGAATAATGGCAGCAAAATGCAGCAGTGTCTGTGTTTGTATGTAAAAATGGAGGGAAGAGAAAAGCAGGGGAATGGAAACCACAAGTCTGTTGCTTGGTTTTGCTCCAGTGAAAAGAAATTGCTTAAAGGAACACTTCATCTAGCAAACAGAAAATAAATAATTATCAAGGAACCACAGGTTCTATACCTGCTGCTGATTCCTCTGCCCCCTTGTGTGGCCTTACAACCTGCATGATCATGAACCGTAGTAACATGTTTTTCTTTCTACTGTTGCTGCATCAAGGACCCAAACAAACCCCAGGCGAAACTGACTATACAGTGGAAACCGTGAAACCGACTATGTACCAAGTACTGTCATGCTGAAAAAGGGATACAGAATAACTTCTCCAATCTTCCGGTTGCAGTAATTTGAGGTGTTACAAGTAATAATGCAGGGCTTTAAAAACGCCAGACTTTAAACACTGGATATGTACTTGATATTATTTTGGGGACTCTGAATATTATAATGGATTACACTCCTGCTACAGTCAGGCGATGAAAGTTGTGCTAATCTTCCAGTCTAAATTCCCATTAAGGTCTTATCTTTGCCCTGAACTGCTGTGGGTTGATTGATTACCACTGAGTTCCGTACCGTTGCTTTCGTATAGGTTTCATGTTCGTTATAGTGCCGCGTTTGAGATGGGTTGGGTTGGGTTTTTCCGTTGTACCACGCAGCATCATCGGCTTGGGCTGATGTGTGGGTTTGGGGTTATGGGTTGCGCCGGGCCGGGGCGGGGGGGGGGAGTTAGCACTGACGGTTTGGGGGTTGCACGAGGTCTTGGGGGTTGCACTGACGGCTTGGGGGGATTGCACGGGGGCTGCGGGCGGTTGCAGTAAGGATTTGGCGGGTTGCACGGGGGCTGCGGTGGGGGGTGGGTTGGGGTGAGGATTTGCGGGGCTGCGGGCGGTTGCACTGAGGATTTGGGGGGTTGCACGGAGGCTGCGGGCGGTTGCACCGAGGATTTGGGGGGTTGCACGGGGGCTGCACTGAGGATGTTAGGGGTTGCCCGGGGGCTCCGGGCGGTTGCACCGAGGATTTGGGGGGTTGCACGGGAGCTGCGGTGGGTTGCGGTGAGGATTTGGGGGGTTGCACGGGGGCTGCGGTGGGGGTGGGTTGGGGTGAGGATTTGCGGGGCTGCGGGCGGTTGCACTGAGGATTTGCGGAGCTGCGGGCGGTTGCACTGAGGATTTGGGGGGTTGCACGGAGGCTGCGGGCGGTTGCACCGAGGATTTGGGGGGTTGCACGGGGGCTGCGGGCGGTTGCACTGAGGATGTTATGGGGTTGCCCGGGGGCTCCGGGCGGTTGCACCGAGGATTTGGGGGGTTGCACGGGGGCTGCGGTGGGTTGCGGTGAGGATTTGGGGGGTTGCATGGGGGCTGCGGGCGGTTGCACTCAGTTTGTCCGACTCCGGCGCTGCCCCTCTCTTGCAAAGAGAGCTCAAGGCTGCGGGCTGCTCCCGGTAAGGGAGCTGGGAAGAAGCCGCCTTATTTACATACGGGAGGAGCGATAGCCAATGAAGAAGCGCCTCGGGTGCCCTTGACATAGACGGGCAGGCTCGGCGGCCAATAGGCGCTCTGAGGGGCGGGGCCTAGCGGGGGCAGGCGCGGGTCTCGGGGCCGTCTCTGGCCGGGCGCTTGGTGTCAGTCCTAGCCCGGCAGCGCGGCGGTGGCTGGAGCGAGAGGAGGCGGCGGCGCAGCAGGTACCGGCGCCCCCGGGGTGGGTGTCGGGACCGCGGCTTAAAGCGGGGGGCGATTTCCCCCCCGCCTTAGGGGCAGCCCCCGCGAGAGGGATTGTGTAGCCCTCCACTCACTATGGGCAGCCCCCGGTAGTCAGAGGCAGCCCCCCACCCCCTAGGGGAAGCCCCCCCATAGTCAGAAGCAGGCACCCCCCCAGGGGCAGCTTCACGAGCAACTTTGGGTACAGGCTCTTCCCCCCCCCCCTACTGGACCCCAGGTTTCTCCCTTCCCCCAAAACAGCCCCCTGCTTCTCCCTTCCTGTGTCCCCCAAACCCTCCTTCTTCTTACCCCTTACACTCGCAGAGCGCCCCCTCACCTTGTATGACTTCTGCATGGATGTATGTTAAAGGGGAGAAGAATTACATCCCCCAAAGGAACATTTTGGGGAGTGTGGGTGTTTTGGGGGGGGGGAGAGGGAGGATGAATTACACCCCCTGCAACAGGGAAAGTTTATACAATGAGACCGTGTCAATTTCAATATTTCTGCCGAGAGGAGAGTGAGGGGGGATATAATTTCCCTGCCCCCACTAATAGCCAGCAATATAGAGACCCTGGTCTAGGAGGTCATAAAGAGCTGCAAACGGAAATGCTGTCCATATTGCACTGTGTATATTTATTGAAAGCTCTATGTAAGAACCAGGTGGTAATAGTAACATTGGAGGAAGGTAATTGAGGAAGCCTGGCGGAAAGGGGGCGAGGGAACGTGGTGGGATGTGGGATCAGGAAGAACCTGGAGAACGGGTGGGTTATTTGTGCTGTGGCTAAAGAACCCCGGGTAAGTGCCACAGGAGGAGCCTCCTGTGTATGGAAGGTGTGTGAGAGTGGAGTATCTGTGTAACTGTTGTGGTCCTTAACCTTGGGAGGTAGCTCTACCTTATGCTCTGGCTTCTAACCAAGGATTTCAAATTGTTTTTACAAAACACTGTTATCTCTATAAATGCAGTTATGCAAGGATAGGGAAGGCAGTGTCCGTAGTTTGTGCTAGGTGTTTATTTTTTATTTTTATTTTTTTGCTTTAGGATCTGCTGGCTGGGGTTACATTCCATTCCCCCCCCCCCCACACACAAAAAAGTAATAAATAAATCTGCTTAAACCGTTGTGATGTGCCCCTTGTACTTTTGACGAGTAGGCAGAGTCTGCTGGTGCTGTTAAATTCTGAAAGAGCCAGGTGAAAGGACCGGATTAAATCAAACCTTGAGCAGATGATTGAGGGCGAGGGGGAAATGTGTTTCAATTTTCACAGTATATTCATATCAAATCTACCCTGTGGGTGCCTCCAGCCAAATCAAAGTAGATGCAGAATCTGTTTTAATCTCACTCTCACACAAAAAAGTGAGTTAAGAGTCTTTGCTTTGAATCTTCTAACTTTTGTCTAATTGTGTTACAACTGTGATATTTAAATATCATTTTGATCTGGAAATTTTAAGTTAAATTGACTCTGCATCCACCCTGTTTATTCCAGTCATTTAAAAAGTTTATATCTAGATTAATCTTCTTTGTCCCATATCTGAGATTTCACCTGTTTTCAGACTGAAATGTCAAACGATTTTAGATCAACTGATTGAGAAGTGGTCTACTTTCACTATAGGCAACCCTGTATCCTTTGCTGAAATACTGTTTTGCAACTTCCTACAGCAGTGCTCTTCAATGAATCGGAGCATGGTCTGCAGCCATGATTATGGTGCACTAGGGGAGGATGTTTTTTAATCCAGTTGTGAAAGCACAGTGTTGTCACAAAATGAGGTTTCTGTGATATGACACCTACCTAAAAATGTCCCATGGATTGTAAAAGTAAACATATAAAATATATCTCAGCGCAATTATCATGTATAACCCAAAATAAACGTGATTGAAGGCTCTTGCCCTCGCTTTTTCTCTCATTCGATAGCCCAAATAGCTCTTGTGAAGTTGCTATTTTCCTGCTGCTAAGTGCATATCAGTGCCACAAAGGAATATTATTTATCTGAAGAGCTGTAAGAGCCCTTGAAGGGTAAATTCAGAAATAATATGTAATGTCTCCAGATGATTAATTCTGGTTCAAAGTTCCAGTGCTATATTCAAGGTTCCTTCTTTGATGCACCATTTAATTGATCCTGTCTGTGCGTGATATTGACTATCTTAAACAAACAGCGCTTTGCTATGCTCAGTTCCACAGTGTATACTAGGGGTAGGCAACCTATGGCATGCGTGCCAAAGGCAGCACACGAGCTGATTTTCAGTGGCACTCACACTGCCCGGGTCCTGGCCACCGGTCCGGGGGGCTCTGCATTTTAATTTAATTTTAAATGAAGCTTCTTAAACATTTTAAAAACCTTATTTACTTTACATACAATAGTTTAGTTCTATATTATAGACTTATAGAAAGAGACCTTCTAAAAACGTTAGAATGTATTACTGGCAGGCAAAACCTTAAATTAGAGTGAATAAATGAAGACTCGGCACACCACTTCTGAAAGGTTGCTGACCCCGGTGTAGACAGTGCCCTTAAGGTGCCAGTTTGGGGAGTCTCTCTTCATCAGATGAGTGAATTGATTCCATTTAAATATTGCTTCCTCAAATATCAACCTTTTTTTTAGGACAGATCATTTAAACCAAAACTTTCTCTACAAGGGGCTGGGAAAGATGCTTAAACTTGATTTCAAACACTTCTTAGTCACTGTGGATGGTGCTGAATCTATGTTAGAAACCGGTATTATAAACAGGATTGAAAACACTATTTACCCCATCCTCATTGATTAATCAAGTTGTATTAGAGGAAGGGTTACCTGGAACCATGTGTGAACACTGCCCCATAAATATCATAATGGACTAGGAACCAAAGAAAAGTTTTTTGGCCCAGGGAGAAACAAGGCTGGCTCCTTTTGGCAAACTTCATAAAGATACAGTTGGGTCAAAATAAGGTATTCCTAAGTGGAAAATGAAGGAGGGCAAGGATGCTGCTCTCAATCTACAAATTCTACTTTGAGTCCTGAATGTTCTGGCTTTTAATCTTTTTGAATTCTATTTATATTCAATTTTAAACGTTGTAATATACCTTACAGGCTCTTGAATTACAGCAAGTATTTGAGGGGTATAAAAACCAAGGAGGCAAAGGAAATGTTTGCTGAGATCCAAAGCATAGTATCAAGGAGAAGTGGGATGAAACTGAGAAAAGAACAATTTGTTTGCAGTGCTGTGGGGTATTTGTTTTTTTTCAGAACAAAGATGTAGTCCCTGCCCTGACGATCGTATGATGTAATATTAGATGCAAAGTCATGAATGAGGGCAACAAATATTTAGGGAGTAGGAGGATGAAGGGGAGTGGAAGGACAAAGTGTTGCAGTAAGATCACACTCTTAATTTAGGCACAGGCATGTCTTGGTATTACAGTTACTTTAAAAAAAATGTTTGTGGCATTTAGGTTAAATAGCAGAAAAAATGTCAAACAGTAGGATCAATTACTGTGCAGTAATCTTCCAAGGGGGTTGAAGCCCCACTGGCTGAATCTAGGAGGTAAATGTGCTTAGTGGTTAGAGCAGGGGACTTGAGAGACAGAGTAGGGTTTTGTACCTGCCTCTGTCACTACATTTTTGTCCCATTAGGGAAGTCACTTCAACTCCTTATCTCTGGTTTCCCCATCCATGAAACAGGAATAATACCCATTTGGATATGCACTGTTTTGAGATCCTCTAATAAATTTATCTGTACTTACAAAGTATTTCAAACTGGGTTGGACAAAACACTAAAGGATGTTGTACTAAAGAGAAAAGGCCTAATTAGGCAGGGAAGGGACAAAATAACTTGTAGGTGTATTCCATTTCTAACTCTTACTAAGGCCTGGGCTACACAAGCTTATGCCCAAAGAAATTTGTTAGTCTCAGATGCCACAAGGACTCCTCGTTGTTTTTACCTTAAAATTTAGGTCGACATGGCTATGGCGCTCCGCTAGATCCACAGAAGCATTCTACCATTGCTCAGGGAGGTGGAGTTTCTACAGTGATGTGAAAAACCCCTTCCATTGCTGTAGTCTGCACAGTGATGTAAATTTTACACTCAGCTTTACAAAGCAAGGCATAATCCTTATCCTGAAGAACTTGTATCCTAATGTGGATGAGACAAATGCAAGACTACACAGAGATAAAGATGTGGGAAGGAGAATATGGGAGGCTAGTTGGTGAAGAGAATGAGGATTCTTGGGGAGGAGGGATTCAGAGAAATAAAGGGTGGGGCTGGCAGATTTTTCTAAGGCCAGTGGAGAGTGTAAGAGAGGGAGTAAAATTGATAATAAAACAGACGAGGGAAGCAGCAAGGCAGGAGAACTGGGAGGAATGTAGGAAGGGGGTGGGGATGGAAGACATGGGTGGGGTAGGAGGAGATTAGATCCGATGCCATTGGGGCTGAGTCTATATAGGGACCTTAAGCTGAGGAAAACAAGCTTGGCTTTGATAAGTGGAAGGAAGGATGGGATTTTAGGAGAAGGGTAACTTAGTCAGAGCAATGACCAAGGAAGATGACTTCAGCATGAGCTTTTTGAAAAGGCTGGAAAGTGGAAAGTTACAGTAAATGAGGCAAGAGATGAAAACCCTTGTCCACACCTTACTGATCAGTGGGACTAGTGAGGGAAGAGTGGACTTTTTGTGAGATGTTACTGGAATAAGTAACAATTTGAGTGAGAGACTGCAAACATAGGAAGAAGAATCACAGATGACCTAAAAGTTGTGAGTATGGGAAAAGTTTTCAGTGATAAGAAGGCAGGTGTTACCCAGGGTTCTGGGTGGGCATGTCTACATGAGCTACAATCGTCCTTGATTGCAGTATAGACATGATAAAAAGGGAGAAGAATCCTTTTGACTTGGCTAGGAGTGGGTTGTTAGTGATGGAAGGCACAGCACCCTCAGTGGAGAAGGCCAAAGTCTAAACAACATGCTAGCTCAATCAAGACAAGTCCACACAACAGAAGGAGAGAGAGGCACAAAGGAGCAGGTCAGGGAAGGATGTTTTTAAGGAGAGATGTGAAGACTGGGATGGGCAAGTAAAGTGTGTCCTTCAGGGAAAAGGAAAGTTGTGTGGAAGGGAAGAAGATAGATTTGAGAGGTGACAGGAAGAAACTGCTGTAGTCCTCGGACTTTCTCCAAAGGCTTGGGATACTAACTAGTACCTAGTGTATCCATTTGAATTCAGGACAGTTCTGTCTGTTAGGCAACTGTGGGACCCCATGTGTTAACATCCTTTGAATTAAGTAATAGCAGCTTTATTTAATATCAACTATCTATAATGCAGTTACTAGACTATTAAATGTTCTAGCTTACTAAATCTGTATATATGGAGAGCATTTCTGAGTTGTTATGAACATCTTTTAAAAATCTTTTTCATATGTTGTGAGGTATAATAGTAAAAATATGCCCCCAAGAAAGAACTTTTATCCTAAATTTAAGCTCAAACAGTTAAATAATAAACCCCTGAAAAGAGATTAATGGAAGCAGTCACAAATCGAACTGTATTATTCATGAATATCAATGTGTTACTACATAACAAAGTAGGCTTTAATGACAAGGGTTGCTTAAGTCTTGTGTGTGAGTCAGTCTAGGAAAGAGCATTTGCCCTGGGGATTAGTTCATGGTATTCGCTATTAAGATTGAGAGAAATCTTGTAGGTGGTCTGGTCCTTCCCCCTGCAGTGATGTTTCAGGTTCCTAAAGGGGAATCTCCTTTAATACTTCTGTAAAGTTTCAGAATTTCTCTAAGTGTTGTTGTACACTTAGCTGTGTAAAATTAGGGAGAATAAAAAGTTCCGGGGCTGTTGCTACCTTAATTTATTTAATTGGCAAACTCACCCCAAGTGTTATTCAATGTTGGCTAGAAGTAGTTAGGTGCCCAACTCCTGCTGAAATACTGTAATCCGGGCACCTAACTAATCTACGCATCTTTTAACTTATTTTTTTTAAATCTCGCCCTTCATTTTGTGTCTGATATTGTACCTCCTCTCCCCCGCAAAAAAATAAATAAATAATTGATTTAAAAAATTTATTGTGACATGGAAAAATGTCTGTAGTTATATTGTTTTATAAACGGTTAGTGCTTTATGGAAATAACAGTCCCTGCTCTGAAGAATTTACATCTAAAACATACGGACTATTTTTGATATATTGATATTGTGTGTAAATGTGGTTGTTGTCATGACAAACGCCACATAAACATGTTTTGAAAGTATCCCCAGTAGTTACAGAATTCTATGTATAAATCTCTAATCTCCTGCACCGTTGGGCCCTCAGTCAGTGATTGAAATTGTTTTTCAGACACTGCGTCCAAAAAAGTGCAGGGACTACTTAAAATCACATTAATCAAGAACAATTTACTGGCAGTAAGATTATACAATTATTATTAATCCAGAATTACGGAATGTCCCTTATTTAAAAGTTCACTTGTTTTTTCCCCGAAAGGATAACGTTCAGACATTTGATTAGAACACAAATAATAAAATAATAGCTCCCAGAGGCTCTGACTGGGATTGTGCAAGGTGGTATAAAATACTGTAGTACTTGTATTTCAACTCTATAGAGTAATCAAGTGACGATGGCCCAGCCTCACAAGTGGGCAGGTTATGTATTATTGTTTGAAACTTATTGAATGAGTGAATGTCATGAAGAGCTGGTGTACAGCAACACTGACACAGAGGAAAGCTTTGCAAAAACGACTTTTTAAAACAGTTTGGTCTGTTTTGAAAATAAGGCGTCAAGAGAGGTAGCTTCACCCTTCGGGGTTTTGAGCAGCTCTGACCGCCACTTGGGGGAGCTACAACAGCTTTAAACTGCAGATGCCTGCTTTGATCCCATTCAAATCAATGGGAAACAGGAAAAACTAGCAGGAAAAAAGCTGTAATTTATTTTCTCTAGGTTACTGGGACATAGAATAATGGTGAGGGGTTCTATAAAGCTTGAAGCACTGATTGCAGTTTGTCTGGTCTGTCATATGAGTAACAAGGTTTTTGTCTAAACAGCAATTGCAATCAAAATAATTTTTTTTGGCCATCCAGACTTGGAATGATGCAGGCCCTCTGCTTAACTCTCTTGTTAAGAGGCCAGAATTAAAGCACTGCCTGAGAAGTGTTTTTATAACTGCTCTTCTTGTATTCCATTTTTGCTTGTATAAACTAGTTTCATTAAAAGGAATACTCTGAGTGAAGTTGAGGACAATAGTGAAAACTATAGCCGATGCCACCTCTTCTCTGATACGATTGATAAGATTTCTGGTATGTGGGTTGCCACTCCGGACCCAGTGGAAATGATTATTGCCTTGACTCTTTGAACTAGTTGCTGTTTCAAAAAGAGATGTTTTTACGTTTAAAACATCCTCGCCCATCCAACGATGGAACGTGCATGTCCATGAGCACACTCAGGTCCCTGAGCATCACCTGTGGTATTGGAGTCCTCCCATAATGCTGGCAGTAGAGAGAGCTGAAAATACCCTTTTTTCCAGTTAGACTCTAAATTTGCAGTATGTTACTTTTCAAAGACACCTGAGAGAGGTTTTGCTGTATACTTGATTGGGTGCGTAAATATAAAAATCACCTTGTGTTGTGTGGAGATCAGTGGTGAGATTATCCCCTCCGGACTTCCTACCATGGAGGAATGAAATTAGTACAAAACCTGCTCTTCTTGACCAAATTTGGTTGAAAATCTCATCCGTCCACCTCCTGAGCCTGGGGGAGGGGCAGCTTCTGCAATCTCCATGTGAGTGGAGGGGAGGGCTTGCTTGGGGAGAATGTCACCTCCCTGCAGAGATCTCCCCACTTCAGATAATGCTAATGCTTTCTCAGCTTGAGATGTGTATAAAATGTGCTCTGCTGTCAGCCCCTGACTCTTCTAGGAAGATGGGGGAGGCCCAGATGTAGGCAGGAAAAGAGTCATCATGAAGGAACCATGCTGCTGATGGAGAGTCAGTAATGTTGACACAGCGAACATACCATTCTTCTAAAGATGCTACCAGGATCTGTGGAGATAATTCTGTGGCTTTTGGAACATCCATAGTTTATTGGAGCCAAGCTGCGTTACCCACCCTCCCCAAGTCCCGTGTCTGATTTGGAGAAAACTGAAGTGACACTCATGGCATTTCCGGGCCCTCCCAAAGGAAGCATGACTTGGCCCTGCAACAATCTTGTATTTCAGTATATACAGGAATTATTGTTCACCCTGGTGCATAGGATTCAGTATCAACACTAAACCATTTATGTACACAGGGCTTAAAGAAGTCTCAGGTGTACAGCTATTACTAGGGCTGCCCCACCATAATGCCTGGTGGCTCCTGTCAGAGTGCTTAACAGTGGTGCTACAGTTTGCTGTGATGGAAAAACATTGGGTTAATTGGTAGTTACTTCTCCTCCTTGTGGTTACACCTGCAGTCTTTCTAGAGCCCTAAGTTCACCACTAAACAGTACAGACTCTTCTGACTTACAGGGAGCTACTTTTACTGTGGATCCAGCCTTCCAGTTTATACCAACCTGCGTTGTCTTGTAAACACTTTAAAACATTCAGTTGTGTCTGCATCTCAGCCAGTCACTTACCACTTACATATCTCCCTCATGATTGTAGGATAAGATTAATTTACGCTTATAAGCCACCTCAGCTAGACCACTGATCTCTAGTGTAGTGGCTAGAGCAGAGGCCTGAGGAGTCCGGGCTTGTAGGTTTGATGGGTCTGTCACTAAACTTTGTATCACTTAATTTCTGTGTGCCTCCATTTGCCCATCTGGGAAATGGGTATTTGCTTTTCAGTTATCTCTTATGCATATTGTTTGTAAATCACCGTGAGATCCTTGGATTAAAGGTGCAGTATATGTGCACAGTATTATAGTAGCTGAGTGTAGGATTTCTAATATAACCAGCATATAGGGAGCTAGGATTCCCTAAATTACAGATCAAACCACTTGTGAGGCCCATGATTCCGCAAGTACTAAAGCGGATACTTAACCTCAGTGCCTAAAGTTAAGCACATGTGTAAGTCTTTGCAGATTGGGGGTTTAGTGATCATTAGCTTTCTTGTAGTGTCCCGTTATATCCCTGGGCTAAACTCTTTCCTATCCTTGTGCTCTCCTTACCCTATGGAATCTGTAGAGTGTATTCTCTGGGCCTGGCCATGGCCTGTCAAGCAGCAACAGAGTTCCTCCAGATGGAGTCTTGCTATTTTTTCTCTCCTTTTCAAACTCAAACACTGGGTTTTCAAAACTCATCCTCCCTTTTGAAGCAGCCCTGAAGAGATTCCTTATCGTTGTGGATTTCTCATTTTAAGTGTTGCTGCTCTGTGCTAATGTTAATTAAATTCATGACCATCCTAAAATACTCATCCCAGATGGCCTGTGCTCATTTTCACTCTAATTCTCTGCTGAACTGCTTGCTTTGACCCCTGAGATTTCTGCTGGCTCTCCATGTCCTTGCCCTTTCCCAGGTAGAGTGAGTTTGAGGTTGGTAAATTCGTTAACAAATACCAATCTGTGGTTGTTACACATGGAAACCACCACAGCCAGAATAGTTGCCACCCAAGCAAATGTACCCTTTCATAACATACATTTTATAATTGTACATCTAAACATATGCAAAGTATATTAGATGTTTTGCTGGAATGTGTGTATTAAAAGAATGTCTAGGTAGTCGTCATTTCGAATATTTTGGTTCTTCCTGTTTATACAGTAACTTCTTGGCCATCTGAAACAGAATAGAGTCCGTATTCCCCACTTAGCAGTACTCTGGCTTGCTGTAGTGTCGCTCCTGAATGCTAGACTGCTGGTACTGAGCAATTTTTTTTAAAGTACCTTTTTATATTTAATTTAAAACTAACTGAAAACACTCATTCCGGAGGAAAAACTAAATGGATACGGAATTTTCAAACAAAAGGGAATAAAGTTGGGGGATGATTATAATACATAAATATGAAATCTCCACACATCGAGTGGCTTTTCACTAGTGCTCAGGGTTGGCTTAATTAATCCCATTGGGAATCTTTATTCTGGATTTCAGAGGGAGCAGTGTTAGGTCAATGCTGAGTGCTTTGGAAAATCTCACCCAGGTTAGGCACTGGAGATATGCATTGTTCCTCTGGTAAATGAGGTTTGGCTTTCTTTCCGGAGTCCAGAAATGTGCATGCGTGTTCATATTCTGCACTAACACTTCGCTAATAGCTGCTCCATTCGAGGCCGTGTTTTGATTGTGGACATTGAAATAAGCTAGAGTTATTCTTAAGAAAAAGTGACCAAGGAAGACTCACCATAATAGGTGGTAAAAATAGATTGCAGCAATAGAATAGCAAGCAGTGGGTGGTCAGATATCTTAAATATTTTCAGACCTTTTTAAGGATGATCTTCTGTAATCTGATGGGGCTGTCTGTTATAATGTTATTATTCCTAACTTGTGAAAACCTTTGAAATCACACTCCCTATTATTATGTATTTATATTTAGGTAGTGTTTGCTAAGCATGATGCCATAGTGTAATGCTGGGTTCATAATTACCTCCACAGTTGCCAATGGCAGGAATAACAGGTGTGGTGTACATGTTTATATATTTTATGGGAGCATCCTCACCAGGCTCTCACCCACTCAGGAAGCAAGAAACTGAAAACTGGAGGTTCAGGAAATAGCATATTGTATTGCATGTGTGTGGGGTGTCTTCTGTAACCTTTCTATACTGATGGAAATACAAAATGGGAATCAGGAGGTATCACAGGTGATTTTAAATTCCATCTCATTGATGGAAGCTATAAAATTCTCTCTTTTTTTTGGAGGAAAGATTGACCATGGATGTTTCTGGAGTTTTGTCTTGTGTAATACCCCACCCATGTACTTATCCGCTACACTGATACTGACTTGGACTCCTTATTCATTCTATGGGTGGCGTACCCAAGCCCACTTATCCACTGACACTTTAAAAACTCTTGCACCCCAATCTGGGTCTATGCCGGTTATATGATATGTATGTATTTCTTCACCCTTGCAACCGATACCTGTAATCCCTCATAACCCAAGCCTGACCCCAGATATACAGTACCTTCCCTCTTAACTTATGTATATTTAATTTTAAACATTCACTTTAATAAAAATCAACGATCCACTTTAAGACAGAATTTGTTTGTGCATTTTTTGTTATTGGCACAAGTGGCTTTCTAAACAACACCTGAATAAGTAGGCAAATTATTCTTTTAGGCTTGTACTGTACTTTGAACTACACGTCCATAAAACTCCTATAAAACGTCACTGCTGTTGGCTAGTACTGTCTTTAGTCCATCCTTCTTAGGGATGCAGGCAGGCTTCACCAGTTTTGCTGTCTGTTGGCAACAGTATGGTGGGTACTCTTAGAGCAGCAGAATATTGAGCCATACTGTTCACTTTCTCCTACTGCTTAAATGTGAGGGTGGCTTTTTATTCAACCTATTCTAAAAACTGGTTGTGACTCGGATTCTAACTAAAACCACTAGAAAGTTACAAGAATATTAGGTGGGCAGAATGATTAGCATCTGTGGCTAGGACACATGCTCCTCATAGTAGCTGCACAACATGTACTGTGCTTCTGCGCGCTCTCTTTATTTTTAAACTGTCAGGAACCTTTCAGCACTGCTTGTTAGGTAGCTCTTCTGCTGCACTGAGTTGGTCTCTTCAGAAGTTGTACTTCCTGCCAATTTGGGAACAGACAGGGTTGGCAATAGATAGTTAAATACAGTTGTCAGGTACCGTATGCTATGATTACGCTAGCCTCTTGACACATAGTCTTGTAGTCTGAAAGTGGATCTACAGGAAAGGGGAAATTCCAGTGCTAGAGCATGGGTCCTTGGTGAAGTCTTTGCAGCTGTGCTGAAACAGTCTGTGCTGAAGCCGTTTTGTATGCTGTAATTAGTCACACAATATGGTGTGCCGTGCAGGATGGAAAACACTGCCAGGGAAGTGGGTATTTCTCAATGAAGTGTAGCATGTATTTAAGGTCTTCCCCAACCCTGCAGCCCTGGCTAATGCTGGACTTCCAATTATCCTTGCTTCTTGGGAAAACTGTAAAGCACAATAGGAACATAAGATTTGCCACACTAGGTTTCTAAGATGATTGATACTTCGCTTTTGGCAGTACGCGATGCTTGGTACTTAAGAGGAAGGCAAATCCATAATGCGCTTATTCAACTATTATCGTACATGGGAGGATGAGTATCCCTTTCTGTCTTCTATTTTCTTATGGTAATGGTACTGTTTAGTTGATCCTGGCACTAGTGTCTTTGAAATACTCTTTTTAGTGTTCCCTAATTAGTTTAATTGTACTTGGATTAGAAATGAAACCATGAATCTAACTATTCCAATGGCTGCCTGTAGATGGTGCTGTAATTACAAGTTCAGATAAGGTTGCAGGCAAGGTGGTGGCTGAGACTTCTAAACATAAATGAAAGGGAGCTTTGGCTGAAGAACTGCTCTAATACACCGTGAGCATTGTTGGGATTCCTTTGGCTGTTATACACTCTTTTATAAGGTGCCTGTCCACTGTACTATGTGGTTGCATTGTATGTAATCTAAACAATTGGATAAGTTTCCCCAAAAGGAGGCTCTGTGTCCTCTGTATCTTACAAGCTAACAACCTAAATTAAGAAAACATCAGCCAGGAGACTGGTTGCTAGAAGAGATAGATCCCAATACTTGTTGGTAGTGGGAAGCTTTAAAAATGGGCATTTAAAAATGCTTTTTGCCATTTGTGCATATCTTTAGTAGGCACCTGAAAAACCAACAAGTTATAGGGTTGAAAGCTTCTGGGTCACCCAGGTGTTTGACTCTCTGATGGCAGCTGTAACTTCCCAGGAAAGGGAGTGAGCCTTCACTGCTCCCCTTACTGGGAGGGAATAAACTGGAGACTGCACAGGGGCCCCTGAAAAATATATGTAGTCCTGATTTCTGTGACTCCCCTTGAGAAACAGCCAGCCTTAACTATGAGCTAACTGATGATAATCTAGAAGTACATTGGGTTCATTTTAGCCCAGTGACTCATAATTCACATTGTGCATTTGGTTCAACAATGTACATTGCAACTTTCATTAAAAAGGCGCTATTTTGATATGACTTTGTGTGGTACATTTGCTGGCTTCTAGCATAATGCACACACTAGAAGATAAGTATACCCAGACAAATTTGATTAAACTAGTGTTAATTTGAAATTCATAGCTTTCCCCCCTTTCTTAAAGAAGAAAAAATCTGAATGTTAGATAAGCTGAAAGCTATTCTGAAAATTACTGTACAAAGTTGTGAATCTTTGAATTCAAATTCTGGCACATCTTAAAGGACATACCTGACATATTACCTTGTTTTTAATGAAATTTTGTTTATCTGAATTAGAGATACAAACACTTAAAGGTACATAGAGAAAAATGGAGTCCCAAAAATAGTATGACTGTAATTTAAAAAAAAAAAAAAAAAGAGAGAGAGAGAACTTTTTTCTATAGAGGCCCAAATGTAACATTTGGGCAGATGCATGTCTGATTGAATTGAAGTTTATTTGGAGCTGCTTCGTGTCTCTAATTCTGAAGTGGTTTCAGGAAGAACACTATGTGCTTTCTTGGGAACTGAGTCAGGTCTCAAAATAAATGACTAATGAAGTAATACAGTACTAAAGATTTTTTTTTTATCAGATTTGCACAGCCAGGCTAGTGGAGAAATCTGTTGCTTAACGGCAACCAAGCAGAGTGCAAATTATTCTATTTATTTCATTTTTGTTGTTGTTCCAATACAGATCTGAAACCCTGCAGCTGCATAATTTGATTTGGAAGACAGAGAGCCAGTGTCAGGTTTAAGAAGGTTATATTTTCTCAAATCCAAATTGCAGTTGGTTACTGAATCAAAGACCGTTTATCTCTGACTTCACTCTGCAGAGAATGTAACTGTAGGGACTGTATTACAGGCATCTTAAAAAAGCCTGTCACCAGGGAAATAATCACTTCTTTTCCTCTGTCCTGGTGTATGTCAACTTTTGGTCAGTCAATTTTCTTTAAAAACAAAACAGAAAAAAATCCACTTTCTCAATCAAAAGCAGGCAAAAACACATTAAACTGTGAAGGGAAACTTCAGCTGTTGCATCCACCCCCTTCCGTTTTCATTATCTAATCAACACACAGCTGCTTAATCACTTGAGTGCCATTTAATGGACAGTATGTACCTATAGCTACTCAGCTAATTGACATGGTTGTGGTTTTAAAGGGACCTAAGCTCAAAATCTAGTCAATTAAAAAAAAAAGTTACAAGTAACTTGAGGTCCTGCCCTGACTCCTTCTATCAGTTTACTTTATTTTATTGTTGTGGTTTCTCAGACTAACTTTTTTATTTAAAAAATGTTTTATTTAAAAAAATGTGTTTGTCTCCCATGTTGCTGTGTGAAGGACATGCTGGGGGCCATGGTTTGTTGTGGGAAGCAAAATTGTCTAGGCACAGGAAAGAGTGAAAATGACTATACAAAATGCTGCTAAGAGTACAAAGAAGAAGAAAAATATAGATATTCCTCTTATTTTCTCAGTTATATTAATCTTCAGTGACTTGTAATAGTTGAAAATGTTTGACAGAATTGTGCCCTTTTTTAAGGTTTATGGTGTCCCTTGGTTAATGATGCTGCACAGAAGTAGCAAATAAAATTTCTTTCTTTAACCTATGGGAAATAAACTGCAGGAGCTGTGCATTCTTACAATGTTGTTCTTGTAATTCTGTAAAGGCAAGCATTACAATCTGTTTGGATGAGCATTTGAATTAGGTTCTGTAACACTTTCTTAGCACATGGAATTCTGAACTTAAACCTGGCTTTGAATAGAAGCTGGTTTTCTACATACCCATGTGTTGTTTTGTTTGTTTTTAAAATAGTTTTTCTTTTGTGTGTGTGTGTGTGTGTACATGTGATGTGGCTTTCACTTGGTTTACAAATAAAATGGCTCATAATACAATAAACATGGGGTTTACAGATTCCTTACTTACTGAAATCAATTTTTTAAAAGGCTACCAAATGATATTCCCCCCCCCCTCCCCTTAACAGCTTAGGTTAGGTTCATGGTTTTAAAACTATGCCCTCTGTTTGCTTATTCTTTTTTTAAGTAAATTATGGTTTAGGATTAAGAATCCCATGAATTTATTTTTATATAGCAGTTGGCTGTTGGCTGTCATAAATTCCTGTCATGTCTATTGGCAGTTTCCCTCCTGTAGAGGAAGATTATTATTACTTCAGACAATTCCACTAGTAAATTGTGTTAGGGTGAAATCTTTTTTGATTTATATATGGTTTTATGGCTAGACATTTTGTTCCTTTTTTTCTTTTAACACAAAGTCCTTTCTTTTTCATTCATACAAACATCCAGCGGAGATTTACAAAGTCCAGTTTCTATTTGGAGCTTGAAAGTCTGGCATGTTGATTTCTAGGAAGTGTGAATCAGGACTGATGTAGTGCTTGTTTTGTTGAAATTCTAGTATGTGTAATACCTGTCTGTCTTCATAAAGTAGATTATACAGCTGCATCCTGTTCTCTGCTTTGCATACTTTTCTGTACACTGGATGTTAGCAACACCTATGTAGTGCAAATGGCTTGTAGTAAAATTCCACTTGATAGTAAACACTTGGGTGGTAGCAGAGGGGTGGTTCGAAGAAAAACAACTTCAACTTTAAGAAGGTTCCACTATATCTTATAGACTGCCATTTTTTTCCATGACAACATATGTGATGCCACATGTCTGGCAGTGGCTTTAGACAGTCTGAAAAATCATCAAAGTACAGAGGAATTTAAAAAAAAAAAATGTCTGCAACCACAGAGCATAGATGTAGAGAACATTCCAGAAAGTTGCTTCACAGCTGAAAATTGTCTTTTTATCGTGCTTGTAATGATTGCACAACATTTTTCTAAAACAAGAGCCGAAATTCACTTCTGTACATACGGCTGTTTCAAAATCTGGATAAGAAAAGCATTTCATAGTGGTGACTAAATATTCTGGATTCTAGGCATATAGGCACAGGCTTGTAATCTGTGCATATTGTGGCATGCTTCATTTGCCTGGGTGAGTTGATTACCATCATTCTCAGTCTGGGGAGTTGAAAATGTTAAATGAAAGCCAATGTTTTCCACTGCTCACACTAATGTGCTGGATTGTGTTTGGGGAAACAACAGATTTGCAAGAATAAAAGATGCAGAAACAAGTTCTGCTTTTGATCAACTCCAGAATTCACAATTATTTAGCGGAGTTAAATGAGGACTGCAGTCTGTACTGGGTCCTTTTTGACTAGACCCATTGTGAACTGGGTATTACTGTGTGTTCCTGCTTAATGTTCAATACATGGCAGTACAGGGGCAATGTGTTGATTCAAGGGTGGAAGGGACAGCTTTAACTCTTGTTTTGTTCAGTTAGGCAGATCCTTACTGTTTCATATTCAATTAACTTGGTTTATATAGTCACACTTGAAGGATATGTTAAGACCTCAATTTTTTTCTTTTTTGTTTTAAACTTGTTTGTAGTTGCTCCTATTTTACAGATTATGCTGCCATGTTAAATTGTCAGATAATCTTTGCAATGGTAAATAGCTAAAAACAAGTAGCCCCCTCCCCATCCACTTTTCTTGAATTCCTAAGCAGCTTTGTGCCCACTTGCGAAGTAAATGTTAACACCTTTTTGTATTCCCCACAGGAAGCAATTTCCTAAACAATTTGTTAATCAGCTGATTTGGTGGGCCATGGACCAGGAGAAGAGAAGAGTGCAAGAGAGAGAGAGATATTAATAGAATCTGGAGGTTAAAAACTGAATCAAAACTATTGGTCTCACCCATTTAAAAACAGTAAGTTAGAATGTGGAGTTTTTTCCTGCATGTTTTCGTTCCTCTATCTTAGGTAGTGTTTCAGAATTAAGGGTATCAAATTCTGCAATACTGCCCCATATTAAATAAAACGCTAGACAGAGTAGAGAATGAAACACACCGTTATATCACATGACATCTAAACTTCTGTTCTCCAGTTGAGAATGTGCTTGACTTTGAACATGTGCATGAGTTCCCGTGACTTCAGTGGTCCTTAAATATGCGCTTAAAATTAAACATGTGCATAAGTGATTGCTTAATGGGTATGCACTTCAGTGGATTGGTGCCTATTCAGGAGGGAGATATCTACATTGATGTAATTTGATTATCCCTTCCTTTGCACCTGTTGTGTCTCCCCCGCCCCTCCCACATATCAACATTAAATTAATGGCATATCAGGATGTGTGGTACATCAAGTAGCATAACATTTGTGTTCTATCTAGGTGTACAGACCATCTAGAAGCTGCCAAGTAATTTATCTTTCCATTTGGCTTTAATTTTTAGGACCCTCCGGGAATACTTTTTGACAGTCTGACATTAAACCTAACAATATCCTAGTCCTGTAGTCAAAGTGGTGGTAGATCAGGACCTGGTTAGGATGTGAGTCTGTCAGAAATGCCAGTTTCCATTGTCTTAGATAATTAATTCCCTTCTTTTAGCCAGAATACACGTGGTCCCACAAAGAAAAATGTCAGGCTTTGACATCTCAAAGCCCATTTACAAGACTCTTTGCAAGAGTCTATTTCTCTCTGCCAGAAGACTTAGTTAAATGCTCAGTGAGTGGCAGATTTTTCTACCATTGCTTGTTTCAAATTTAATGGAAAACGTGGCTCGTAGCCAGTCTCTCTGGAAGGGCTGCTATAAATTGCAGATAACCCTGACCAAAGCACACCCTCTTTTATAGCTAAAGGCAATTTCACTAGACAAGGGTTCTCAGGATCTCTCATAACATGGGCCACATTTTAATAGAGAATCTTGTGACCACCTTCCTTCTCGCTTGCTGTGACGCAGACCACCTCCCCTCACATTCACAATTGTATAACATCCCTGTGGTGATGACAGTAATTGCTTACATAAAAAAGTAATACTAAGGATGTACTGAATGTGTTTTTAATAGTCTCTTAATGTGATTGAGCAACTGGAAATAAAGAGAGCCAGCATCTATTGACCAACTAGTTCTCGGCAGACAGTCAGCAACTGCTGCAGTCTTTTGGCCATGGTTTCTGCATTAGACAGTTGATCATTCTTGAGATTAGGCTGGCCTGGTGGTAGAGGTTGGTATTCGGGATTGATTTAGTAAATGATCTCCTTTCAAATTCTTCTGCCCCTGGTTAATTGGTTTTGGTGATGGGAACTGCCTGAACATTGGCATTATGTAGGCAATAAGGAAGTGCTTATTCTGTTGTGATAGGTGCTTGTTGGAATTGAGGGAGAACACAGCAGTAACTTGTGGGCACATGGAAAAATTGTCCAGTAGTTTAGAGCGCAGAACTGCAAGTTGGGACTTTGGGTTTCTGTTCCTGGCTCTGCCGCTGGCTTGCTTGTGTAACGTTTGGCAAGTCTCGTAAATCTTTCTGTACCTCATCGTCCACACCAATAAAACAGGACAATGTGTAACTGCTGGTTTGGGGAGTTATGAGGCTTTGTAATATTTGTAGAGAACTTTGGGATCCTTGGATGTGAGTGCGGTGGAAGTGTTTATAGAAGCTGTGTGGAGAGAAAAAAAGGCTACCTGCTTATTGGCTGGGTAAGTACCCCCTTTTTGGGGTGCAGTAGGGTTTGGTTGGTAGCTTTTTTTGTTGTTGTTTGGATTAATATCCATAGCTACAGATGAGATCTTAAATACTGAATAAACCTTATGGTGGATGCCCCAAGGGAAAAAAAAACCCTTCTCAATTAAAACTAAACAAAAAATGAGATATACAGGAGTGGCTTTGTCCTAACTGCTTCTTTGAGTGTACAGTGCACAAAATATTTATAATTTAAAAAAACTACATAGTATAAAGATGAATATCACTGGAAAAGACAGCTCTCAAGGAACACTGTCAATCTAAAATGCAATCTGTTTTTTTTTAAAGTTAGATAATGTCACAGTTATATCTGCCACTAAGTCCCTCTGCTGAGGTTTCTGGCTTTAGGACATTTAAAGGTTGTTATTTTTCTTTCCCTCTGTTGCAGCCTGGGAAACCCACAGGTAACGGGAAATTAACTAAACACAACATGCTTTTTACTTTTCTGTTTGTTTATCTCATGTATTTAACAACACTGTCTCTAGTCCGTTTCCCCTGTTAGCATGAGTTCAAAGTCATGTTCCCCTTTAAAGGTGGATGTATCCTTACCAAATGATTTCTCTACTTCTTAAACTTGAAAAATCCGTTTTCTGTTTATAAATCCCTGAATGAATGATTTCTCCCACTGGTTTCTATTAGCCTCAACCCCAAAGGCAGTGGGAAAGTTTCACAATTGTAACTAGTTTAATAGATCTGTTTTATGTCTAAACACAATTGCTTTTTAGTTCTACGTCATGTGTTTCCTTGATTACGCATTGCACAGCAGTGCAGCTACCAAAATAGAATAATGATTTTAAGGAAATGGACAGGAAATATTTTTAAAACGTCAGGCAATTCCTTTCTCATCAGGAGGTATTGTAAAACATGTGTCCTTGATGGAGAAAATTGCCTTATTGTCAAAGCCTCAGCTGGTTGCGCAATGAGTCCAGAAGAGCATGGTGTTGTTGCAGGGCTGTCTGTAATTACACAAATTCTATCCTCCATTCTTCTGACCTTGTTGCCAACTCATTGTCACTATTGTCTCATGCAGCTTGTGAGACTTGGTGTTTTTCTTAAAGCTCCAGCCCATGGGGTTCTGCCCATGTGTGAGAATCTCATCTTTCTTTCTTCCACAAGGGAAAGATTTTTAGCCCTTTTTTGGTTGCAATGAGAACCACAAAAACATGACCAAATACACCCTAAAGGCTAATAAAGAGCCCCACGCTTATTATGTTAAAAACCCCTGGTGATTTTTTTTATTTTTATTTGGCAGGGCCTGATTCATGATTTTTGAACTCTCCTCCCTCTCTTCCCCTCCCCACCCTGAGTAGTGTGTTCTTTCAGGTAATGGCCATGTCGTGTATCTTGTTTGCAGCAATGGGCCTAGCACTCCAACAGGAAATCCAGCTTACCGGGCGCATTGGGCCCTGTGTGTCTCTTCTCTGCTGTTCCCACCTGAGCTGTGTGTTTGTCTTTTAAACTTACTTTAGTGTCTTTCTGAGGCCTGTAGTCTGTGAGCAGTGGAAAGCAGAGGAACGTGGAGGAGCCAAATGAAGGAGGTGGAAGTGGGAAGAGGCATAGGGCAAAAAGAATAATGTGTGGTGAGAAGAGATACCAGATCGAGGGGGAGGAAGGCAGCATTGCCAGCCCTCAGTGTTTAAAAAGCATGAGTCAGTACCCCCGATATTGTGAGATTGGCTTAACAAATCATGGGGTTTGAAACCAAAACACAAAACATGGGGTTCTTTTTATTTGACTTTTGGCTTTTGAGCCTGTCTCTGCGCAGCTGGGGGTTTGATTCTCAGCCCAGGTACTCAGACTTGCACTAGCTTAGCTTGACCTAGCGCACTGAAAATACCAGTGTGGACGTTGTGTCCTGGGCAGCGGCTCAGGCTAGCCATCTAGTCCAAGCCTGCCCAACCCCCTACGTCCAAGCTTGGGTGGCTAGCCCAAGCCGCCACTCAGTCTATAGCATCGACACTGCTATTTTAGCGCACTAGCTCAAGCTAAGCTAGTGTGACTCTGTCATAGAATCATAGAAGATTAGGGTTGGAAGAGACCTCGGGAGGTCATCTAGTCCAACCCCCTGCTCAAAGCAGGACCAACACCAACTAAATCATCCCAGCCAGGGCTTTGTCAAGCCTGGCCTTAAAAACCTCTAAGGATGGAGATTCCAGCACCTGTTGACATGTGTTGGGAATCACAACTCCCAGATGCAGTGCAGATGTACCCAAGGGCACACTTAGGTCACGTTGTCAAGCTTTCCTCTGCAGCCGTGTGGGTTAAACCCTATTCTGAAAAAAAAGCTGAGGTTTTTTATGTAACAGAGGATTCCAGGAATTTGGACTTAAATAAAAATACCAAGTGTCTTGAGACTTGTTTTACTGCGAGTGTCAGCAACACGGAACAAGAAAAGACATTGACAGGACAAAAAGGGGGAGCAGTGGGTCTTAAAAGGCAACAAGCATGCAGAGATTTCAGGAGGTCAGCTCACTGGAGCAGGAACTATACTTCCCTGCATGTCTGTACAGCGCTGAGCATATTTTGGATATAGATCTCAATTTTTTTCAAAAAATCAGATGGACCAGGAGGGGTGGGCAAGAAGAAACAACAAGGAATCTGGGGTGGGGCTGCTGCTTTTAAAAATAGCTTTTGGTTTTGATTTTCCAAAGACACAGTAAATAATCCTCTATGGGAAACGGTTGACAGGTACTGTGGGCATAAAGTAATTTGCAATACAATGCACAAAAAGGTTAGTGTTCTAAATAACTTTCTCAGCTGGTGGGCCCTAAAACAGCTCCTCAGTGATTGGGCTTATTTGGTTGATGGATGAGAGGGAGTTTGCACATGTATGGTTTTCCATACCTTGTAAACAGAAATGTCTACCTTTTAGGGAATGAAGGAGTTTTCTATGTTACTTGGCATCTTTAACACACCTGCTGATCACCTTGTGTTTAGAAGCTTCGTGGTTATGAGGACACTGGGCTGGTCCAAGCTGATCTTTTTGTATGCTCGTCTAAAATGTGTTCCTCTCTAAGATCCCGGAAGGAATGGCTAGTATATCTCTGACGGGGGTAGCGCTGATGCCTGTCTATTACAGTTGGTCAGGAGGCTGAGACTGTCATCCATGCCTTTGTCATCTCTCTGCTAAGCTTCTACTGTAATGTGCTACTCTTGCAACCTAGGGATACAGAACACAGCTGTCTGTTAGCTAACAGGAATGGGACACTTGGGGCGCACAATTCTGGTGCTCAGGTCTCTGTCCTGGCTTTCTGCTCTGCTTGGGTTCCATTTCAGCACGTCAGTGGGAATCTTTCAAACCCAGAATTATCTGGAGTTCATCTGCCTGAGACTGTCTTTGACTTTTTGTCCCATCATAGCAGTTGATTATCTAGCATGCTCTTGCTGTGGGTCCCTGGTGTTAAACCTTCCAGGGCCGATGACAAGACTCATCTGAGGGCGTTCCATGGCATGATACGCTGATTTGTGATGTCATAGTGTTGCCTCAAAACATGGCAGTGATTGATTGACAATGACAGAACATAAGGATGTGAAACCAGGATAACTTTACACCTCTCCGTGACTTCATGTAATTGAGTGAGGTTCTCGCTGATCTGTATTGCTAAAAAGATCCTCAAAGAATTAACAAAACTGTTAGTAGCTGAAAACCCATGCTGTCACACAGGCGTAACTTGTAAAATCATGGTGTGTTTTTTTGGTATTTATTAAAAACCAAAAATGGCTGCAAATTTATATTGGATGGGAACAGACCACCAGCCCTACTGATGACTGAACCTGATGATATTCTAAACAAAGAGTTCTCCACCATGCTTGTAGCTGTTTCATCACGTTACACTGACTCAACAGACATTTTAGGCTTCCGAGTGACACTCCTGGAATCCTACTATGTAGATTGCAGTGGTGGTGAAGTCATATTGGCTATTCAGAGGAAACCTTGCATGGAGAAATCTGGCTTTCATTGACTGTTTAAAAAAAGTTGTTCCCAGTCACTAACAGTGCAATGGGAGGTCAGATTGGTCTAGTCCTGTTTGCGTATACAAGGTAGATTCTGTGTTTTACAAATTTTCTTTTTAACAATTTCTGGCTCGTGTCCTCCATAGAAAGGGATGTTCCACTTTGCATATGTAGATCAGTTTTATGCTAATAGATTTTCTTTCCTGCAAAGGTCAAATGGGAGAACTTTGTAGTTAAGTTTCCTCTGTTGTTTTTCTGAAATGTTTCCTACCTCTCTCTGCTGGTGCTCTAGCACTGGGGTCCTCAGAGGAGCGTAGACCTGTGAAAATACAAATTGCCACTGAGCATGGTGTATTGTGTGTGTTTTGACAGCGTCTGTGCTTGTGAAAGAAGACAATGACAACTGACGAGGCCACAAAGAATGAAGGAGAGGTCCAGACAGCAGCTCTTGCTGAACAAGGAGAGGACATCACACCCAATCAAGATCGAGGGGTTCTGAAGGTGAGGTCATCGCCAAAGCTAGTGGCACAGTTCAATAGCTACTCTCCTAGAGCACGTACACACCTGTTAACTGTCTGAATGTTAGTGTCATGGGTTGTCTTGCAGCTTCCAGCACAATAAAGCTGAGCTTTTCAAAGTTGTCTAGGGGATTTTGTTGTCCAATTCCCTTTACAAAAATAGGAAGACTTAAATGGCACAGAGACCACAACTGCAGTACAGATATCAGCCTTCACTGTGAATTTCACTGCTAGCGTATGTCTAATCAGATCTTTAGTAGTACATCCATGCAGTATAATATATATGTATTACTCATAGGCTTTTCCCTAGATCTAATTTCTATTACTTAAATCATCTAGTCTGCTGCTCGGCCCCTTTTCCTACTGGAGGCAAATTCAGGATTGTTCCATTGTATATTTTCGATTGCTTCATCCTATCAATTGAATATAACTATTTCCCCAGTGATATCTCCTCTACGCACACTCCCCGCTCCTTTTAGCTTAAGAACTGCCTGCTCCAAACAGTAGCATAAAAGAATTTTGCCCAAAAGCGAATGGAATGATTTTACCCCTATGGATGTGGCATTACATTGGCAGCAAGTAAATATTATTTTACTGACTAGATTCCTAAATATGATACTTAAACACAACACACATAATTGTAAAGCCTCTACAGCTCTCTCTATTGAGGCATGTAAAAATCTCCATATATGTGATGGAAACAACTAATGCTATTTATTGATTTTTATTTTGGGGGGACAAATTAATAAAAGGCTATTTAAATCATTACCTCTTTAGATTTCTGCCATCGTGAGTTGGAAGACAGGGTTGATCTAGAGATCTGGTTATGGCAGAAGTTAGCTTGAATAGCCATGGCCATTGGGAGGCTGAATCAGCATCCCTAGATCTCCATGGAAACGGCTATAAAAACATGCTCTGGGTTCAAACGTGGCATTAAAAAAAAATCTTCCCTTGAATATACCTGGGAAAGCTCAGCAATTTTACTTAAACACTGCATCAGTGGCACTACTTAAACTTAAAAACAAGACCGTGTTGCTGTGCTACCAACTATGGACCTGCTGGCTGGTATGCAACACTCATTGGGCTTGTTCTCTGGGATTACGACTGTACAAGGAACTGTGTGGTGGGTGTTTTGGTGCGTTGCTGGAACCACAGCTGGTGTACGCCAGCACCACCTTATTCTTCAAAATATGCTTTGTTATGGGAGTTTGGAGTTGTTGGAGAGAGGGGCTATGCTAGAAACACTTAGCTGCACAGTTGTGTCTAGAATCTCGATGTTTACCTAGAGTAGAAGAACTGTGGGACTGTCAACTGAAGCCGCCTGTTTGTTGAAATGGACTCCTACCATCTTCATCCTAGTTGTCCTTCTCTCTCCTAGATTGTGAAGAGGCCAGGTCATGAGGACAAGTCCCCTATGATTGGAGACAAGGTTTACGTCCACTATAAAGGAAAGCTGGCCAATGGAAAAAAATTTGATTCCAGCCGTGATAGGAACGAGCCATTTATTTTCAGTTTGGGAAAAGGTAAGGAGTGAAATGGAAATGCAGTCTCAGGGCTCCAAAGTGCATTTTCTCTGGATAATATCTGTTAGAGAGAGCGCATGATTAAGCGGAACGAACACAAGACTGGGAATAAGGAAATTTTAGGTTGTAATCTTGGTTCTGTCTCTGAGTAAATGTGGCTGTGGGTGATTCAGTCACTTTGTGTGTCTGCTCAGGACCCCATGGATGTTGAGATCATATTTTATTAGGCCCAAATTTTCAAATGTTTCCTGAAGTTGGGTGCCTCTGGAAATCTGACTGTAGGTATCTAATATCCAGCAATTTACATTAAGTCAGTGGTTGATGGTTGCACTCAGCACCCCTGAGAATCTGTCTTTGGGTGCTCAAAATCAGATCACAATGGAAATAGATATTTCCTTTCCCTCTAATTTTGTACGCTGCTTTACCCGTTCCTGCTGTCCACATGGTTATAGCCGCTTGCAAAATGGGTTTTTCAAGTGTGCTTCACGTTGAGTGTGACAGGATTTGAATTTCATACCTGCCTATTTGTATCTTTTGCAGCCAGTGGTAACCGTTATATTCCCCCAGCTTGAATAATGACTGAAGAATTCTCATGAAGTTTTAAAGTTCCTGTTGTCAGGCAGATGTCACTAGTAACATAAACGTGGGGAGAGTGGGGCTATAGTGAATTAAAAATATAAAGGAGTGATTTCTAATTATAATGCTTGCTTTTCAAAGCAGATCTTCCAGGCAATTTGGTTTTGGCCTTCCCGGCCTGACCCCTTCATGAACAATAAATGGAGTTACGCTTAGATAAATGAAATTCTACCTTCTGTTTGCTATGTGGCAGGTTGAGAACAAAAAGGAATTGTTTTGGAGCACATGGGTTTTAATTATTTTATTTTTTTAAATTAAGGACCACGATTTACTAAGGGCCTCTATTTACTAAGATTGCATCCCCCTTTATGGCCCTTAAGCTTACAGAATGGAAACATTTGCTCCTGTAATGGCTTACAGCTCCAAAATCCTTCTTTAGAAAGTGGACTGGAGAACATGGACCAGACTCGTGGATTGTGAAGTTTATGTAACTCTGTCTATAGAGTTTGGGATATTAGGCCAGAAGAACAGCTCAGTGCAATAGTCCTTCCCTCCTAGAACTCTGCTGTAGGGCCTTTCATGCAAGCTTGTGGGGAACTCGTGTGGAGCTGCCCTCTGCTCCCAGGGGGTGTCAGCACACCCCTTTGTAGCCACTCTGCGCATATCCCCTCCACAACCCCACTCTAGCACCTAAATAACACAGAGTGTTATGCAGCCGCTCTGTGTTGGGGTGAAGTTCTCCACTAATGTGGAGGGGACTGCAGCAAATTTCCATGAGCTACTTTTCTGACGTATGCTTCAGAGTGTCCCTAGATAATGATGACAGGTGGATCTGATGGATTCCTTGTAGTAGTTGAGTTGTGTAGCTGTTGTGACTCTTATTGTATTGGTTTCATGACCACAAGTAAAGACTGTAAATGCACAGATATAGCAGAGCATTTGAAAAAAGAAAACGGACTGTGTCTAAAACTTGTTTTTGGCAATTTCATGTTCTAAATCATTCCTTCATATTAAAGCATGTCCTTCTCTTAGGCCAGGTAATCAAGGCATGGGACATTGGAGTTGCCACCATGAAGAAAGGGGAGATCTGCCACTTGCTGTGTAAACCAGAATATGCGTATGGCTCTGCCGGCAGCGTCCCAAAAATCCCTTCCAATGCAACCCTCTTTTTCGAGGCAAGTATGTGTAAGAGTGTTGGTATGAAAACTTCCCTCCCTTGGGGCATGCTGTTAAAAACCAGTTCAACAAAGCAGTTGGCTTCTTGAATTGTTTTTCCCCCCACCTTCGGCAACTCATGCCCATGCTTTCTCAGAAATGTCTAAACTGGAGAAGCAGTGCCCAAACAGGATCTGAAAAGAAGTCTTAACTTGGAAGCATATGGAAAACACTGACACAAATAGGACACAGACTGTGTGTGTGTGTGTGTGTGTGTGTGTACACATCTATAAAATAGGGGGAGGGCAGGTCAAAAATGTTTTCATGTCATAAAAATCCATTAATGCCAGTGAGCTAAACCAAAATGAGAATTGGCATGGAGCAGCTGTTGGTCAGCCAAACTGAGCACAGTGTGTATGTGTTCATTTGGCAAAATCTTGCAAAAACCTTGCAAAACCCAACAGAAGTAAAGCATCTTTAGTTAATTAAGGCACAGATTGTCCCAGCTCTGGCTGCAATTGATTGTCTTGGAGAGCCATTGGCCTCAGTGTGCCTGTTTTCATTGTCAACAGGCTTAATGGCCTCTTTTTTAGTGGTGCTATGTCTGGTCAACAGAGATGGAAAAGGGCAACAGAAATGATTAGGGGAATGGAACAGTTTACATATGACGAGAGATTAAAAAGACTGGAACTGTTTTGCTTAGAAAAGCGATGATTAAGAGGGGGAGATGTGATAGAGGCCCATAAACTCATGAATGGTGTCAAGAAAATGAATAGGGAAGTATTATTTAGCCCTGTACAGAATGCAAGAGCCAGTGGTCATCCAATTAAATTAATAGGCAGCAGGTTTAAAACAAACATAAGGAAGTGTTTCTTCACACAGTGTATAGTCAGCCTGTGGAACTCTTTGCCAGGGGATGTTGTGAAGGCCAGAAATATAATCCAGCATCACTGTTTGAATTACACCCTTACAGGATTAGTAAACTCTAGTTTTATTCTTTCTTTGTGCTACTTTTCAGGTATTACGCACGTTCCAGTTTTTAATAAATCGGACCTGTTACCTAGCTTAGAGCTGGCTTTTATGGGCTTCTTCCATTTGTCAGCTGAATTGGATTGATTGGTTTTCCACAGCTATGATCAACTGTTGCTTAGGCTACCTTTTTATTTATTTATTTATTTATTTAGATCGAGCTTCTTGATTTCAAAGGGGAGGATTTATTTGAGGATGGAGGAATCATCCGGAGAATCAAACGGAAAGGGGAAGGATACTCCAACCCAAACGAAGGAGCCACCGTAGAAAGTGAGTACCGGCTTGGCTGCAGGCATAACTAAGCGCATTTTAACAGCCGAGTGCAACTATGTTGGTGAGATGAAGCCTGTGTAATAGCATTCCAGAGGATTTGCAGCACTGTAGCCATTTCTGACGACAAAGCAGGTTGATAGAGTTGTTTCTGAGGAGTGCTGGGAGGGTCATCCATCATCGGGTTGCCAGTCTGTATTTTGTTCTGTCTCTGTGTGACCAGGTCAGACCCTGCAGCTGTGCCAGAATGGGGTTCCTAAAGCACATGGTCTAGCTCAAAGACCGGAGTGTGCCGTTTGTCCAATCGCACACAAGGTATACACGTAGAGGACACTGGCCATGGTTTGTGGGGTTTTATGTGAAGACAGGGGCAGGAGGAAGTAGAAGAGAGAGGCAGTTAACTCTCAGCCTGTGAGTGTCAGCATTTAATATGTTAACACAATTCTTCCTTCCTTGGCCAATCCAGAGCCCCTGGCTCATAAGGGTTTAATGGAAAGCATTAAACCGAGGCAGCAGGTAGGTGGTGATGAAATGGCCACTGAGGTGTAACTCAGGCTCTTCTCTCTGAGTCACACTGGTCCTGCATTCTGTCAAAGGCCCCCGTCGGGCTTTGATAAACAAACCCGATACTAAATTGTGCAACCAGTTCTCCTTAGCTTGATGTGGAAACTTGGAAGAAAATTAGCGTGTACGGTATGAGAGTTCTGTCTCCTGTGTTGTCTTCCTTTATTCATTAATTTTTTTGAAGATTTTCCATTCTCGTGTTGCAGTCTGAAAGACACTGTAATGCAGGAGGGGACAGTGTGTAGGCTACTTTGTATATCCAAACTCTGGATTTTCTTGTGTATATGTGATTAAAAATCTCAGCCTCAATTTAGCTACTACTGTAGCTTTTACTTGAGTCCAATATTTATTGATTGATGCATGCATGCATGTCTTGGCCTAAACTAGGCAGCTTTCTATGTTCATAGTCCTATACAATGTTTGGGTTGCATCCATAATTCAATTAAATCTTTTCTTTCCCTCTCCCTGTGGCCAGAATACTACTGCTAACTTTGGATGGCTCTAACTGGAGGGCATAGATTAATGAGAAGGATCTACTGAAGTCAGTACTATACTATGGGCTTAACTGAAGTCCTAATTTGGCCCCAATGTAGTGATCTGAAATCCCATTCAGATTTCTTATAGCACTCTTTCCATTAATATGATGGAGTAATTATAGCTTCTCTTCTAAAGCAACTATTTGATGTGGGGTGGGAGGCTAAAGGAAGCCAAGTTTAAAGAGAACAATTGAACCATAGAATGAGAGTTACACAGCAGTTATGGCAGTCTTGGCCATTTGAATGGCTAAATTGTACATTTAGGATTAGCTGGTCACCCTTCTCCCTATATCAGAGCTTCTGTACAGTATGAGTTTATGAACCTTTTTGGGAGGGGAGAAATTGATCCAAATTGTCACATTCACCTTGTTAAGCCTGTTAATTTCAATGTCTAGTCCTTTAGCGGGACTGATTTTAGAGAGAACTCCTTTGGACTCTGTTAATTTCACTCTGCCTATGAAATGTTTTGGGTCGTGGTTATGTGCACTGAGACAAGCTTTGTGTAAAGTTTCAAGCTTGCTTTATTGTACCTACGGGCCAAGTAAAATAAATAAATAAATCAAAGTAGATACCAGTTTAATAGTTCTAAGTGCTGCATTCCTTTTTATTACTTATTTTTTGGTTTCATTTAAACATCAAAACCCATTATGTTTTTGGGTGCTCAGGAAGTTTGTAACCAGACACACAATTATCTTTATTACGCCACGAAGTAACAAATAGAACAAAGCACTGTTCTCATTTAGAGCACAATTTTTGTTTTTAATCACTATGTAGTGGTTTGATTTGTCAGAAAGAGGGAAAAAATATCAATGGTAATCAGCAATTTGGCTCTTCCTTAAGCATAGATTCTAGGGCCAGAAGAGACCATAGTGATGATCTAGTCTGACGTCCTGCATAGCACAGACCATAGAACTTCCCGAAATAATCCCTAGAGCAGATCCTTTAGAAACATATACAATCTTGAGTTAAAACATCCTGATATAGCAGTTTTTTAAAGACTCCCTCAGACCGGTGGTTAGTAGTGGGCTTTTCTCATGGCACATGATTCTAAATCCTCCTTTAATTTTTTTTTAACTACACCTCTACCGCGATATAATGCGACCTGATATAACACGAATTCAGATATAACGCGGTAAAGCAGCGCACCGGGGGTGTGGGGCTGCGCGCTCCAGTGGATCAAAGCAAGTTCAATATAATGTGGTTTCACTTATAACACGGTAAGATTTTTTGGCTCCCGAGGACAGCGTTGTATCAGGGTAGAGGTGTATTTAAAAGGTACATTTTCTTCTTAGCTTATTGCATTAATTCAGACACAGGCATAGTCAGGATAGTGGAGATTAATGCCCTCTGAGGCAGTATTGCATAACACATGCAGCCTGTGCAAGGCAGAGGTCAAGAACCGTTTACTAATACTATTCCCCAAAGTTGTGCTGTACCAGCAGTTTGGTTCAGAGCAAGTCACCAATGTGGCCTTCAGTTTCATTCTGATCTAACTAGCTGCCCAGGGCCTGGGTTTCCTTAAATGTGCTTCAAGGATAGGGGCACATTTAGACCTGGAAGCCTCTTAAAAACAGTATTTTGGTTGCTACCGTGCTCGCTCTCTCTCTCTGTGTCTCTGAGTGCCCCGCTCTAGACTCCATGTCTGGCACAAGGCAGTAGGATCAGACACAGGTAGTGGGATTAGGATGGCACAAAACCAGAAGAATAGCAATGATCTGTCATAATAATCTATTTTCAACCAGACAGCCGCCACATTTTCACTGTTCAAATATTTCCATTGAGTTCTAGTAAAAACCCCAGTATTAACTCAGAAACTAGTACAAAGGTACCTGACATCACTGCTATAATTAGACTGGAAGAAAATGTGCATTTACCAGAACTGACATCTCTGGGTTGGATTTTCAAAGGCAATGTTATTAGCTTGAGTTATAGGGCATAATTCACAGTCCCACTTCCTAAAACACAGCCTGCAGTAGAATTTTTGCATTCCAGCTTTTGTTACAGCCTTTTTTCTGTTTTAATAGGAGTACAAATTGCAGTCAGCACATCGGGTTCATGTGCCAGCCACATTCAGAACACAGCGTTCTGTGCTCTTCAAAACAAAATCGCTCTAGGCACTGAGAGAACAATAAGTCAACGCTGCAGCTGAAGTGATGTTCTGCAGCCAGGCTGGGGTTTCTTGCTGTGTAATCCAAGTATAACTGTATCCAAACGATCTGCTTTAGATAGCTCTTAAATACACTTGAAAAATGGAGCAGGAGACTTTCCTGTTGCCATTATATTTCCATATAATTAAAATGGAATAAAAACTACTGTGCTTAAAAAAAAAAAAAAAAAAAAAAAAAAAAAAAAAAGCACGCTTGAATTCATAGCAAGTCTGTGAAAAGCCAGCTGGAAGCTTCATGCCATCCTGTGCGTCCTAGTCTTAAAGCTCGCACCTTAGATCATTGTCTTCTCATGCCGGCAGAGGCTGGCAACAGATTAACTCTGACTGCCGTACTGCCAAAACCAGGGATCTTACATCAGACCCTCAGAATTATTCTGGTAAAGGCAAGGATTTGGGTAATTGGGAGCACTTGTTTCAATGAGCCCTCTTTTCCCTCTTAAGGCAGCATGGAACTGGAGCAGCAAGGAGCTCCCTCTCCGGCTCAGTCTTTTGGCTTATTCCCGACAGTGATTCCTGCCGGTTTCAATGATTATAATAACCTGGATAGCCCTATTATTGTGGTTGGTGTTTACAGGCAATAGCAGGCCAGATCTCTGCACCAAAGCAAAGGAGAAGGGAGGGTTTACGTGATACTGTAAGGTTATCAGGTTACTTGTTTTCAAAATGTAAGCTGAGAATTGGTGTGGGAGTGTGTGAGGTGCACTGTTTTTTGTTAAAGCAGAAAACCAAGGTGACTTGGCGGTAGTGGAAGAGTGTAGGTCAGGAGTCACCGTGCTTTTGGCTAGGGCTGGCTGGGATAACAAGGATTCCTTTTCACGAAAAATGGAGGTTTCAAAATCTGTTTGTGTTCCCCACAGACCTTTTGAACCCTTTTGTGAAAAAAAGGCAGGGGGGGAGGACAATTTGGAGCCGGGGCTTGAACCTGGGTTTCCCACACACAAGGACAGTGCTGTAACCACTGGGCAATTGGCTATTCTGAGGTGCGGTGTTCCCGTCTGTCTCTTGCGCTCTTGTTTTCGGACCCGAGAAACCTTCCCAACTAAAGTTTCATTAAACTGATAACATTTGCACAAAAACAACAAGGAGTCCAGTGGCACCTTAAAAACTAACAGATTTATTTGGGCATAAGCTTTCGTGGGTAAAAAACACAAAGTTTGCACAAAGAGTTTCAGTTTCACGGAATTGGTATTTTCCTACAGAAACATTTAATCAAAAACTTCCTGACCAGCTCTCCTCTCTCCAATTGGTGCCCTTTCATAGCATTCATATAGGGTCCCTCATGCAGCAGTGCGATAAGCCAAAAATCAATGGATTTCCTGTAGCTCTGGCTTGTGGGGTAGGGAACTGTGACGTTTAGGGGATCACTCAGACCAGTGAGGAGTTCTGTCACTGCCTGTCCGGTAACTGGATGCCTTTATGCCGTGCAGTGTTGGTTCAGGTCCCTCACATTGGTAGCCTTCCCACAGCAAAAGGTCTCAGCCTAGCTTCTACCAGCCTAGTTACTCTTTGCAGGATGATACCTGCAGCCCATCCAGTCCCGAGTCTCCCTAGATCCGTCCTTCCAGAGCTCTTAAGTACCAGACACTTGGACTTTTCCTCTCTCCTTCGTCACCCTTTCCCCCAAAATCAGCCACCCTGACACCGCTTCTTTTGGGATGCGTGCTCCACGCAGTTTGCACACCAGAGACCTGATTGGGTAAAAATAAACAAAAAGTTTAGTTAATACAAATCCCCCAGACTGAAAAATGAAATTGTCAGGGAAGAAAATAAACCGAAAGACGCAACCTTAGGCTTTATGCTTCCATGTTAAATAAAATCCCTTTTCTAATGCAAGTTTCCTATTGCCTGGGAGCTGTTTCCCAGTGTACCCCTAGACCTGGATGCCAAACCTCAGACACAAGCCTGCTTATTAAAAGACTTTTTTCTCTATCCATGGTGTTTCCATGTTTATTCAGAGCAGAGGAAATTCCCTCTTGACTTGATAGCTGAGGATGTCTCAATGTCTTCCGGTTAACTCCTAGTGGTCCATCATTGTCCTTTCCTAGGCTGCACAATCAGTCATTTCTTGGAACTGCGTTTGTGTAAACGCCTGGTTTAGGAGCTGCTCCTCTCCACTTCACTGCTCCCAGCAGGGCTGGGAGCAGTGAAGAAGTGGAGAGGAGCAGCTCCCAGCAGGGCCGGGAGCAGCGAAGCGCCCTGCTGCAAGGGGTAGCGGAATGTTGCAACATAGATTATGTGCAGAGTTTTGTATATACACAGATACATAAATTCATAACCACCGTCTGTGTACGTATCTCATAATGACCCTCCAGTTTAGAACACTGCAAGCATTCATAAAATACAGCTTGCCATCAGTTGGTTCAGCTGCTCATTTTGGGGAAGGTTCAATCTTACGTTCTCCCCTTGGAGTCTCTTGACCCTGATTGTCATAGGATCTCTGTCGCCAATTGCACAAAACTTGTCACATTGTGCTTTCTAGTTCAGTGACTGGCCAGCCACGCACTGGCCTGCTGTTCTAGTTGTTAGCTATAGATGAGCGATGCAAGACGTGTCCCGAGGCTGTTGGGCAACTCCAGAGCGTCATCACAATCCCTGTCCTTCTCTGCAGTATTCCAGGTGCAGCATCAGTGCTAAGGTGTGGCTTTAACCTGGTAAAGATGCATGTATCTCTCTCTAGTGATTGCATTTTGTAAAAGTTCCAGGTGCCTCTAATTGTGATTAAATGGAAACTGGATTAGTCATCCATGTTGTGGGCTGGAATTTCCCAAAACCACACAACAGTGCAGATGCAGCGATAGAGAGTGATCTGTCTCATCAGAAGGCTGTTTAACTGCTGTGTGCTGAACCGGGGTGGTTCCCGCCTGGCAGAGGGCACAAAGCAAGATAACCTCTGCATGACAGAGGTTTGCCAGCTCTCTACAAGAGAGATCAGTAGCTCTTCCTTTGTGTCATTATCTTACTCCTATTTGTCCTGTTTTATCAACCTCTGACACTGAAATGGATTCTCCTTCAGGTTGTCCTAGAGAGCATTTTAGTTTGATATCTTCTATCTGTTCCTTACCACTTGTAGTAACTTTCCTCGTGGATTGTATTTTCTAAATGGACAACCTACCCTAAATTCTAAATTACTGAGGGGCAATCTTCACTCATTGCCATATTTGCTTTCCACAACCATATAACTTTTCATGAGTGATGTACCCGAATGCTTGGATGCTAATATCTAAACTGTATTCTTAAATGTATTCACCTAAATTTGAGTTATTGCTGACTATGCATTATATATAGCTTATGACTTTAAAAACAAACTTTGGGTTTGTGGATAATCTAAGCACTATACCCAGATGTACAGCCACTGTTTTCTTAACCTGTGTACTAGATAATTTTTTAACATTAGCTTTAATAAAATTTATAAATCTATTAGCCCATATGGGAAACATCTGAGCTGGTGCAGCAGCACCTGCAGAGCACGCCTGCAGAGTGTGGTGCTGATTTAGGATCATTAGAAAGATGTGACTAGAACCAGAGAGTTTTAAAGATTGGGAAGGCCATGGAATAGATACGGTTGGTCAGATATTAGGTAAAAACACTTCTCTAACCTATTTAAAGATCAAAACTAACTTTAACTGGCTCTCTCTCCCATGGTACCGCTACATTCCAGTTCGGTATCATGTTTCTCAGCTTTCTGTATAAAACAACTTTCCTAGAAAGTTAACTTGTGATGGTGACTGGTCAATTAAACAAAAAATTTATAATTAATTATATCAATCTTTGCAGACAACTTATCCTAAGTGCAAAAAAAATGTCCATGCTGGGGAAAGCATCTGGATAGACAGATTATCCCAAAGGAATGGGATTTGACCAGGAAAAGGGGACAAGCAACCGCCGTCTAGCATGATGAAAGAACATTTCTTTAAGCTTCTGCTTCAGTGGCATCTTACACCAGTCACCTTAAAAATATATATATATACATGCCTGAATGGGGATAAACATGGGGGGGAACAATTGTGGTGAGAGAGGAGATTCTATGAATATATGGTGGCCATGTCTAGTCATGAGAGCATTGGGATAGTTTGTAACTTGGGTATTTATTACAAAACCTCCTGGGGCTTTCTAGCAAAAATGGTCCCATGAAAGGAAATGGAGAATTACTCTCTCATCTGCTGGGAGCTGCTGGGCTACTGATAGCCTCTCACTGGAAAAAGACAAATAGTCCAGCTGTAGAGGAATGGCTTAAAAAAAAAAAGGAAGGTGGTTATGGAAAAAATTAACGCAGCAGTTACATATCCATGCCAAAAAACAAAACAAAAACCCCACACCTGTCCAACTTCTTTGAATGTTAACATTTGTTAGACACGCCTGATTTGGTAAATATGTGGGTCGTGTGAAGATGCATACTTTAGGCGTAGGGTGTACCATACTATTGGATAGAGAGACCTGACGGTTACATTCGTGTATGTTTCTCTACACAGAAGCTCAGTGTTGTAATGATGATTGTTTTGTCTGATATTTACCAGTCAAGGATTTATAAACCTGTGAAAACTGCCTAAAAATCAATAGTTTTTTGAAATTATACCTGTCTCCTCAAGCTGTAAGTCAGTTTCCTTACTCAGGCCAGGGTCCTGTTGACTTCAGTAGAACTGGTATCTGATTAAGGATGGTAGGATCAGACCATGGGCAGGCTGCCTATTGAAATTCTCTCGAGGAGAGAGATTAAAGGAAAATACACCTTCAGTTACTTTCCCATTGCCTTGCTTTGTAATGCTTCTGGGCAGGGGAGAGGGGAATGTTGAACCTCCTCACCACCAAAAATCTGGTCAGTAGCTGGCTAGATTTTACATAAGCAGGGAGGAGATGAACCTTTCAAAACCCAAGGAAAGCGAACGGCCGTGTTGCATATCTCACTGCAGGCTGTGTGTTACATGAAGATAGAATAAAGGAATATATCCCTGAACGGTTCCAAAGCACCCCTCGCTGTAGTGACTGGGCGCAATAGTATGAATACACTTCTCATTGTTGATAATTTGCAAGTTGAAACCCAATCTAAACTACTGTGGTTCTTGGAGTCTCCAGACTTTACAATTGTTAGTAACTTTTATTTGAACATACAGGAGATGTTGTGGGTATTGGTACCACTTTGAGAGCACAGAACACATAAATCTTAAACAAGCAGGGAGTTCATGTTTTTTCCATAGTCTGCAGGTTCAGTCTGTTACATTCTGTTCAGCTATGGCTTAGGGACAGCTTTTCCCCCAAATGTTAATATTTTCACAAGAACTAATTTTAAACCTTTTTGCAAAAGAACAAAAACGCTTTGTTTCCCAGATTGTAGTGACGTTTACACAAAGTCCCTGACCACTAGTAGGCACCCCCTTGTCTTAAGTGGTCACTTTAAGTAATCACCAAGATTTTTAGCAGCATTGTGGTAACTGTTTAAGAGACTGCCCTGGGGGGTAGGCAGTAAACTTTTAAAAAGATCAGGAGTACTTGTGGCACCTTAGAGACTAACAAATTTATTTGAGCATAAGCTTTCTTGGGCTACAGCCCACTTCTTATATATTGAGGAGATATATATATATATGTGTGTGTGTATGTGTGTGTGTTCCATTCTATATGCATCCGAAGAAGTGGGCTGTAGCCCACGAAAGCTTATGCTCAAATAAATTTGTTAGTCTCTAAGGCGCCACAAGTACTCCTGATCTTTTTGCGGATACAGACTAACACAGCTGCTACTCTGTAAACTTTTAAAGACAATTTGGTGGTTGCTTACAAGAAGCTTCACTTTATGTATAAACAAACATGGATGCTATAGACAGGATTCTTCTTACCTGTAACCAGAAGCTACTTACCTGAGACTGTATTTGCCTCTGTCTCAAAATAGAGCTGGATTATTCCCTGAAGATTAAAAAATGTTAATCTTGTGCTTGAAGCTCTTAAGGGCAAGAGACTTGATTTTAGCTGTGTAAAGTATAGGACAAGCTTATAGCGTTATGCAGAGGAGTTGTAATTGCAATGCAAGGGGCTGTGTCTATTACAGAATCCAGTAAGTCTGTCCAGTATAGTAGAGGATGTGTTAGTCATTGTGCTTATCTGATGTCCTAACCTTGGACAGAAGGTGCATGGGCAGGGATTCAAATACAGTGCTCTCCAACACCACTAGTTTTCAGGTCCTTTCTCCCCCCACCTCCCCTCCATGAGGGGCTAATCATCGGTGTACCGTCAAATGCTGCACAGATTGACGGGCTGGCTTCCCCACACTGCTCTGCAGTATTGCCCCAGTTATAGATCTGATCAAAGATTGCTGGTGGAGTTTAGGCAATAATCACAAATGGGAATTAGATCAAGACCAACAGACTAGTTTTCTCAACCTGGTAGAACCTAGATGTCCGGAGACAAAATGCATTTCTAGATTCTTAAGACTGCCTTACTTCCCAAAGGCCGGGGGTAATTTAGAGAAGTCCGTATTTGAAACCAGTTTGCTGTGTTGAATAACAGCGCTGTAAGAGTGCTAGCAAAACAGAAAGTCTTTAATTGTGCAACTCTGTCGGCCCAGTGACACTTGTCTGGCAGTTTTGTGTGCCTTCCTTGCATCTCTTACTCTGTTTTGTTTCCCTGCAGTCCACCTGGAAGGATTTTATGGTGGAAGAATATTTGACTGCAGAGATGTGACGTTCGTTGTCGGAGAAGGGGAAGACCATGACATTCCAATTGGAATTGACAAAGCTCTAGAAAAAATGCAGAGAGAAGAATACTGTATCTTGTACCTTGGACCACGGTAAGAAGCTCTTAGCTCTGGGTGAGCAGTATCTGTCTGAGCATCTTACAGACAATCTCAGTAGCAGGCTGTTACTGAAAAGGATATGTTTTTCATAGGCTCTTCTCTACAAATGCCCACCCCTACGATCTCCTAAGAGCCACCCAGACTTGTAAACTGATATTTTCAGTTTCTGGAAAGTTTGACAAGAGCATTGTTGTACCTTTGCAAAACTCTGTCTGTGGAGTAGATAATGGCATCTAATTTGACTTTGTTCATAGTATTCATAAAATCTGACACACACACAGGATTAAGGAGAGTTGAGTTGTGAGCAAGCGCTCTTGTTCAGATATTTGTATCTGAACTATTAAAGGAGATGCACCCATCACTATCAGTGCAAGCCACAGCTTGTTTTTGTGCAGCCTTATAGCTTCCGCATATTACATAGACCAAAATCACATGCGTGGTGGTTGACGATCGGAATATCCACATGCATCCAAAGCATCCTATGATCTAGCATATCTTAATTTTGCTCTTACGGAATAAAATTATCCTATCCTGACATGTTTCAACACTGGGAGAGGGTTGGAATGGCATCCGGTTACCAAGATAAATTTAGGCCAAGACGTCCAACTCTGGTTTGCAGGATCAGGTGCCTACATATGGATTTAAGTTGCCTGCCTTTCAGAGGCACAGGGAAAAGAGCACTGCCCTAGAAGGATGACATTGAAAGAAAATGGAAATATACAATGAATTGAAGAACAGCAGAGCTGCAGACCAGGTGGGGTTAATAATTCCTAAGAGCATGGGTGATGCATCCCCTCTGAATGCCAGGGGAATAGTGTTGAATCCAGTCCTGTTTCTAAAAACAACATTGCCACTGACGAGAAACTTGGCATGGTTTCCTATTCAACATCTGGCTTGTCTCTAGGGTCTGGCGTGTAGCTCCCCATTCGTACCTCCATGCGTGCGTGAATAATCAGAATATTGAATGAAGTGCCTGATCACACACCCTTTCCTCTGACGCTTTATTTTTATGCTGTGTTTCAGATATGGGTTTGGCGAGGCAGGGAAGCCTAAATTTGGCATCAAGGCAAATGCTGAGCTTGTGTATGAAGTTACACTTAAAAGCTTTGAAAAGGTGAGAAGAGAATTTCTCTACGCACACGCACCCACACACTTTCAAGACCTACGGAAGCCGTTTCGCATTGAAAGTGTTTAACACTTTGTCTTTGGTATGGCTGTAACGCAGTCCTGGTAAAGCAGTTACATCAACAAAGATCTCCGTGTTCTTAATTTGTTCTCCTATGTTGGTTTGTTTTATTTTTTTGGATGCGGTTCAAGACTTGTTCCTTTATTTGTTCCTAGTCCTGTTCTCTTTGTACTTTTTTTTTTTTTTTTTTTTTTTAAACTGGGCTGCAGACAAAAAGGTTCATGTCCTGCCAAAGTGCTCTGAAAGGAGGGCAGGGCTGGGCTGCTGAACAAGCTGTGCCCTCTTTGGGAGGCTGGAAAATGTGCCCGTGTTTGTACAGTGTTAATGAAGAACAAGATGTACATGGGGTGGAGCAGATGCTGCCAGGCTCTGTCCCGGGGCATGTTTGTGGGAGGAAGGCATCTGTGCCTGGCTTCCCTCCCCCATCTCTTAACAGGGGAGAGGACCGAATTTCCCTTCTCCCTGTGGAGACACTTTACCCACCCCTCCGATGCTGGCTGGTGTGTTGTTTTGAATGGGGTTTTGGAGCACGTGGGGTTCGAATGGACCAATCTTGTTAAACAAGTGTCCTCTTAACTGATCTTAGGCACAGAATGGCTTTCTTTAACACGCAGCACTGACCAGACCAGCCAGTCAAGGAGAAATCCTAGACAGCTCTGGCCACTAGATGTGAAGGACTTGAGTCTCAGGTTACAGTACCAACTGCTCATTTTGACTTTATTGCCTTTTCAGTTCCTAAAGCTGAATGGATCTGGTGGACAGATCAAGGATTTATTTATGACTATAGACCCATACTTGCTCTTGTGATCCACTCCTCCCAACTGCCCCCAGTGGGCAAAGTGACTTCCTCCTGACACCAGAGAACAAACTCCTTCAGATAATGAGTGAGCATTGGCATGGCAAAGAATTGGTAATAGCAGTGTGGCTTGGAGCCAGCATGTCTTGAAATCTGGGTTTCTAGAAGACTGTTTCTGTTGTTGGGATAAAGAGAAACAAGGTGGGTGGGTGATAACTTTTATTTTATTCTGTTGGTAAAAGACCAGTTTTCAAGCTACACAGAGATCTTCAGGTCCCCTACGTAGATCGAAAGCTTGTCTATTTCATCACCAGAAGTTGATCCAATAAAAGATATTACCTCACCCACCTCGTCTATCTAGTATCCTGGGACCAACACGGCTACAACAACATGACAAACAAGTTGGGATGAGGAGCCGCCCTAGAAGTCAGGAACTCCAGCTGATATTGTTTCCTGTCTCATCTTCTAACAATTGTTATAAATGTTTGCACACAGGCCAAAGAATCGTGGGAGATGGACACCAAAGAGAAACTTGAGCAGGCTGCCATTGTCAAAGAGAAAGGGACAGTGTATTTCAAGGTTTGTAAAGACTTAGTAGAAACTGGGTCGCCAAGAAATGAAACTGGGCTTCCAGTCTAACATTTTCTTAAATTGCTGGTGGACCCTTCAGAGAAACAACTGACGGGCTTGTCAACACGGGAAGTTACTGTGCAGCAAGCTGGAGTTTGACTTGACAGTGCGCTCGCTACTCCTTGCTAAACCCCATCTGGGCACATGCTCATCGCGCCCTGAAGGTGCCTTTGTGTGCTTTAAAGTGTAATAAACTAAACTGCCTGAGGGCACTTTTAGTGTGCAGTAAGAGTGTTCACATGGGGAGTTATGCGAAGTAGCCGGCGTGCTGTAAATTCACGAGCTTGCTGCGCGCTAACTTCCCTGTGTAGACAAGCTCTAAAACATCATTGAACAGGCATTAAGTGTCACAGCTTGTCCCTCCCAAACAGTTTTAGCCCTAGGCAAGGCAAATAATGCCCCTCTCCTGCCTACCCTCCTCTTCAGATGACCAATATGGTCTATTGCAAACTTGACCTTCCCAGCTTGTCGTAGCACAGAAGCCTAAGGAAGAATCTGCAGTGTAGGACAGTAGTTTGGCATTGGACTGTTCTTGCCTGATACATGGTTCCTACTAAATAAGGAGGTACCACTAAGAAAAGATTTCTTCATTTAATACTACTGTCTGCCTTTTTGGGCACTGTATGGAATACCCTTATGACTTCCAAACTTCATACAGCTAATGCTTATTTACACAGTGCAAATTTAATCTGTGGAACTCATTGCCATAGGATATTAAGGTCAAGAGTTTAGCAAGATTAAAAAAAAGGATTAAACATGTATATGACTAGTGGGAATATCCAGTTGCATTATGCCAAATATAATTTATGGGGCTACAAACCCTCCTGCTTTGGGATATAAGCTCAACACTGAGAGGAATTGCCAAGAAAATTCCTGTATAGATTAGTTATTCTAAACTGTCTGCTGTGTGGTTTCTCACCCCTTGCTCTGAAACATCTGGTACTGGCCACTGCCATGCAGGATATTGGCTTTATCTGGTATGACAATTCCAATAGCTCCTAATAATAGTAGAGAGCATTATTGAAAGGAAGATGCGCGCTGTCTATTTTGTAAGTAAAACGAAATTACTTGAATTTAGGGACACATCAAAATATAGGTGACCTTGAAAATCAGATCGCTTCCATCAAGGTTATAGTGGGTTGGGAGAAGATGTTTTAGACTCCAGACTTTGTTCTGTCAGGAGATATCAGCATCTTTTATCTGTACAGTTAAGATTATTTGTTACAAGTCATGTTGTTTAAACGTAGTTGGCTGTTTCGATGGATTTGTATTTGAGTTAATGAAGATATTCATATCCTTGCCTTTCAGCCTTCTGCTTTCAGCTGTGAAGCTCTGTTTAATTTCTGAAACTGGATGAACACCATTGGTCCTTCTCCCCCTGTGTCACAGCATGTTTCTGAATAAGCAGTTCCCCGTTCAGTCTCTCTCTCATGAGAACTATGGGACACCCATCTTTTGGGTCCTTGGAAACTGCCTTTTGTACTCTAGTTTTGCCTGTCCAGCAGGGGAAAGGGCATAATTTTTTTCTACTCCCACAGCGGGCATCCTATCAGGTGGTGGTGGCTTGCAAGCATCCTGCCCTCCTAGCTTCAAGGGGAGTGTCTCCCTGAAAAGAGAGAGATGGCCGTTGAAAGGGAAGGACAGGAGAGAAGCACTGTCTCCCACTTGGACCAGGCTAATGCTGAGTTCATTTCCTCAGGCAGGTGAAAGCCTAGGACGGTGGGATGTGTGGGCATTCCTCCTAGCACTCATGGGAGTGGGGAGTAGAAAACAGGGCCTGACTTTGCAGAGGTGCTGAGCATTGCAGCTTCCATTACCTTCCCCTGGAGTTGTGGGTGCACGGCACCTCTGAAAATCAGCCCCCTTGTTTTTAATTTTAAAAGACTCCAGGTGGTTCAGATTGTTAAACTGTCTTTAAAACTGTTCCAGAAGCACATCCGCTTCACTTTGCCAAATAACAATCCTTTAGCCTTGTCTTCCCTTCATCCCAGGAAGGCAAGTACATGCAGGCAGTGATTCAGTATGGGAAGATCGTGTCCTGGTTAGAGATGGAGTACGGCTTATCAGAAAGGGAATCTAAAGAAGCTGAATCCTTCTTGCTGGCCGCCTTCCTCAACTTGGCCATGTGCTACCTGAAGCTGCGAGAGTACATCAGAGCTGTTGAGTGTTGCGATAAGGTAAAGGTACACCTGGCTAGAATAGGCTGTTTTTCTGTCCACTACCTCTCCTGTCTTTCTCCTCTTCCCTTACACTGAATTTCTCTACATTCCAGAAGCAACTCCCAAACTTCAGTGTCTCCTCTCTGGGCTTAGAACTGAAACGTAAGGTTTTCTGAATGTAACTTTTTTGGTGGGGTAGAGCAGTAGCACATTTTTATAAAGTTACGCACAGAGTGGTCTTGGACACATTACAACTCACACCAAATTAAAAGCAGCATCGAACAAAATGAGGGCTGGCATCAAACAAAAATCTTCTCAATTAAAATGTGAATTAAGAGCAAATTTGGCTTCTCAAATATTCAGAAGTTGATTAGTGTTTAATTCCCAAACAACCTCAGCCCAAATAACTGCACTTTGTATCTGTTTTATTTATAACGCGCCAGCCTTCGTATGTTTAGGATGACCAGCCTATCTTGTAATCAGGAAAACAAGTAACTGAAACATTCTGTGGACTTGCAGTATTAATAACCTTATAGATTAGCAAATGTACTTCAAAATCCCAGTGCTGGGATTAAATAAGATTACTCTTGTATGTATTCTGCTTTTGAAACAGTTTCTGCTGCTAGTCATTTAACCGTGAAAGTTGAAAACGTCAGAAAATAGTTACAGTAATCCATCCCTTCATACAACATGCATACAAACCAACCTATCAAAGTGTCTATATCTCTGGCTCTACTTCGCACCCTTCCAAACAAATCCTTCTTGCTGAGCCTGGCTCTGTCTAGCAATGTTGTTACAGATCATTAAACTGAAGTTTTGTTAAAAGATGGAAAATGCTAGCAGAGTGTTGTGTTACGCTTGCTGGGGCTGTTCTACTGTATACTGTTCTAACATACCAGTACTTTTTTTCATCATGGCACTTGGACAGTATAGACTTGTTTTTGTAGAATCTCAGTATTTATGTGATATTTCCTTTAAAAAAGGGGGGGTGGGGGCTAGTGCTCTTTATGGATGGACAAGTTAAAGTAAGTTGAAACCAATGTAAGTTAAGTTTCAGGAACATACAAGCATCTGAACCAGGTCAATTTCAGACATTTGATTATTTCTCTTACTTAACTACAAACACTTCTAAAAATTGCTTAAAAATAAATTGCGGCATGCTCTAGGAGTGGTGATCTCTTGATCTGTGCTGCATATCTTGTTAACCCTAGTGAGGGAATTATGTGCTCTTGTCCAGGGGAGTTTTGGTCCCAAAGATTTTAAAGGGACACAATTTTATTTTTACTAAGATGCTTTGTAATGCTGGTATAATTTTATTTTGAACAGTGTCTTTCATGCAAACTTTGTTAAAATAAAATGCTTCACAGAATTAGTTCAGGAGCTGATTCATCCAAAGTAACTACCTGGTACAGATCGGTTGGGTGGCGAAAAGCATTTCAGATGGGGGGGGGGTGGTCCCCCGAATGTTCAAGCATTCAAAATGTAGCCCTTTGGTCTTTTTAAAAAGTGTGTTTGTCTGAAATTTGGAGCCAGAGGGTACGACTTTTAGGGCCAGATCCTGCAGCTGGATCCATGTGGATAGACCCCAATGACTTCAGTGGGGTTCTACCCACACACAGCTAATTTGAATCTAGCCCCTAGGTGCTGACCTGTGCATCAGTGACATTCTTCAGCATACCAACAGCCTTTTGGAATGCCAGCATTGTCAGCAGACATGTAAGCATATTGGGCATGTAGGCAGCAATAAAGGAGTTTGTGTAAACTAGAAGCTAGAGTGTTGAAAGTTTTTGTCTTGTGCTAAGTTTTTAACTTAAACTTAACTTAGCTTAAACTTTTGTCTAAGTTTTGTCTTAGACTTTGGTGGTTAGGATTCTTGCAGACTTGATCTGTAGTATAAGTTAGTCATTTTAACTGGAAAAAAATAAAGTTGAAACCTTTAAATATCAGCTTCTGCGTGTAATCATGAGTCATGGTACATTTGTTCAACAAAGCCTTTTCTAAATGAGTCTTACATTCTTTCCATGTACTAATAATGCAGTTACTCACAATTACCAATGGGCCAGATTCTGGCTTGGGGTAGGCATAGGTGTGTGTGTAATATATAATAATATGCAAGATCAGAATCTTGCCATAGGGAATTCTATTAGAGATACACAACTAAGTTTGGAAAAGAGGAGACTAAGGGGGATATGATAGAGATATATAAAATCGTGAGTGGTGTGGAGAAACTGAATAAGGAAAAGTTATTTACTTGTTCCCATAATATAAGAACTAGAGGCCACCAAATGAAATTAATAGGCAGCAGGTTTAAAACAAACCAAAGGAAGTTATTCACGCAGCGCACAGTCAACCTGTGGAACTCCTTGCCTGAGGAGGTTGTGAAGGCTAGGACTATAACAGGGTTTAAAAGAGAACTCGATAAATTCATGGAGGTTAAGTCCATTAATGGCTATTAGCCAGGATGGGTAAGGAATGGTGTCCCTAGCCTCCGTTTGCCAGATGGTGGAGATGGACGGCAGGAGAGAGATCACTTGATCATTACCTGTTAGGTTCACTCCCTCTGGGGCACCTGGCATTGGCCACTGTCAGCAGACAGGATACTGGGCTGGATGGACCTTTGGTCTGACCCAGTCTGGCCATTCTTATGTTCTTAAGTATAAGTCAACTGAAGATAATTTTTTTTTAAAAGAGATAAAGTAATGCAGCTGCCTCAAGAAGGGGCTTAAAGCAGTGAAATAAACTTGTGAAAAAACAGACAGTGCTAAGGATTAAACTTTAGTGGGTTCTGAGAGTGTCACTTTACTGTCGTCCATGTGTGTTCCTCTGGGCTTGGGTTTGGTACTTACCCATGAATTCTTGCATCTGTGGGTTTGTTTCCCACTGACTGTTACTTTTCAGGGGGAGAGGGAGGAGCAATTATAATATTAATCAACTGCAGTATATTTATATGGATTTTTCAACCAGTACTGGAGGCCAGTGCCATTTTGTGTAGACCAGTTAGGAGCACTGTAGAGATTTCAAGCCTTTTCTGCCATTCCAATTTCGTCATAGAATCATAGAAGATTAGGGTTGGGAGGGACCTCAGGAGGTCATCTAGTCCAACCCCCTGCTCAAGGCAGGACCAACCCCAACTAAATCATCCCAGCCAGGGCTTTGTCAAGCCTGACCTTAAAAACCTCTAAGGATGGAGATTCCAGCAGCTCCCTAGGTAACCCATTCCAGTGCTTCACCACCTCCTAGTGAAATAGTGTTTCCTAATATCCAACTTAAACCTCCCCCACTGCAACTTGAGATCATTGCTCCTTGTTCTGTCATCTGCCACCACTGAGAACATCCTAGCTCCATCCTCTTTGGAACACCCCTTCAGGTAGTTGAAGGCTGCTATCAAATCTCCTCTCACTCTTCTCTTCTGCAGACTAAACAAACCCAGTTCCCTCAGCCTCTCCTCATAAGTCATGCTTGATGAGGCTTTAAAACTTGCAGTGCCTCTGAAAGAGAGACACATTCACATTAGCAGAGCGTTTAGGACCCCAGAACAAGGAGTGCTCAGGTGACTGCGTGACCTCAACATTATTGGGGTGTCTTACAGCAATGTCTCATTTTAGGAGGTTAGGTTTTGAGTTGTGGTGAAGTATTTATCCCTTTAATCTGATCTTAGTTGGAGTAACTTCAGCGTCGTCAGTGGAGGTAGACTGGTGTGAGATCAGAATCAAGCATGCCATCTCACCAAAGAGTAGCATGCGACCATTTTTGTTGTTGTTGTGCACCCTAACAGATAGCCAGGTAATGGAATTCTTCTGTGTGCGGTTTGGTGGCAGGCTGTTCTGCACAAAAATACCTGATGACACCTGTGACCATGTACATCTTTTATAAATTGTACCTGGTGCATATTTGCTAAAGTCATTTCCTCCAGCACAGTCCTTGCTTGTGTTAACTGGAATACAGTAAAGGGAAACCCCAGGGTAACTAGCAAAGCTTAGGATGGCATCCAGCATTAATGTGGAAATGTGTCTTTGCAGGCATTAGGACTGGATCAAGTCAACGAGAAGGGGTTGTATAGGAGAGGTGAAGCCAGACTACTAATGAATGAATTTGAATTGGCGAAATGTGACTTTCAAAAAGTACTGGAAGTAAACCCGCAGAACAAAGCTGCCAAGTCCCAGATCACAGTCTGCCAGAAGAAGATGAAGGAGCACAATGAGCGTGACCGGAGGATATATGCCAACATGTTCGAGAAGTTTGCAGAGAGAGATGCAAAGGTTTGTATTGTGTTGACGCTTGGAGCGCATCCGTTATGACTTGATAGTTGACTCAAGTTAAGTGGACTTTGTGATGGAGAAAGGGACCAGATTAACAGAACTGCAGATTGTATTTTTCTAACAGATGGAGCAAGAAGGGGTGTTTGACCCATTACCTGGAGGGACCAACCCTATGGAAAGAGAATCTATGTATTTTTTAATGATCCATTCTTGGTCTCTCTACAGCTGAGGCTGATATCACAGGTATCAGTTGTTGTTAAGGGTATTTGCAGTGTGAACCTTTCCCAGGGACCAAGACTTAATTTTACGATTTCCATCTGACAGCTGTTTGGTGGCATGCTCCTAGTCACTGCTGACCTGTGCTGGATTGAAGGTGTCATTCAGTTCTATTGCTAGGCCTGAAATGTCTGATAGGAGTTGGTAGTGGAAATCCACTGGATCTCAAGCATGTGTCTTGCCACACAAGACCCCATTTCCTCCATCTATAATATAGATGTCTCTTTCTTACAACAACAGGCTATGAGTTGCCTAAACAAACAAGTACCTGATGCACACACTACTCTAGCAGGAGGGAATACATGAACTATGAAACCAAATTTTTATAAATGCTTTACAGCATTACCTTCAGAACTGGTGCCTGATAAATAAAGAACCCTGCCAAATAAATAACTCTGCCAGACATTGCTACGTAAGGATCAATGAATACTCAGGGCTATTAACTTCCTCTTTGTGTCACAGTCAATTTAGCCAGTTGAGTTGCTCTCCCAGGAATAATGTTCTCCTGCTTCTGTAGTGTTGGCCCCAGGTATCTGAGCATTGGCTATAGCTCCATCCATAACTCCATGTAGTCTATCCTGAGAGGTTTTGCCTTGTTTCCCTCTTCTACTCCCCCATGTCCCCAAACATCCACTTCGGTAGGAGTTCTCAGTGATGGGACCAAATGTCCATAGAGGAGGGGTGAATCATACAACACCCCGTTCCTGTGAATTAGTTGCGGAAGTGCTAAGAGGTGAATCCAGTACCTTCTATGTACCTAATCTCGCTTAGCCAAGAGGAGTGGAGTGTAATCTGCATATGATGTACTAACTCTCCTACCCAAGAAGGTACACATTCCCAGTCTGTGCGCGCTGTATGACTACCACTGCTACGCCGTAGGCAAACCTGAGATTAGGAAGAGATTTCCGTTACAATGTGATTGCAGGGATTGTCTGTCCTCACTAAAGCATGTGAGGACCCTTGGGTTCCCTTTGTCTTTACTGCTTATGTCTCAACTAACCATGTGTGGTTTACTTGCCATTGTGCAGGAGGCCAACAAAGCCGTGGGAGAGAGCGAGGCGGAGAAAGAACCATGTGAAAAGGGGCTAAAAACTCCAGTGGCTGAAGGCAAAGTCTGAGGGGCACATCCGACGGAAGAGAAGGTGGAAAGTTGATCCTTATGAACTTGGCCTGCGCCAAAACAGGTTTCTGCGGAACTCAGGACTCCACAGTGTTTATTGTAAAGCTTGTTACAGTTTGTGTGATCGTGGAAGCAAAATGCCTAACCAGCAGCTTCACAAACAAAAATGTTTAAACAGCCCTTCTGCTGTGAGCATGCTCAGCAGTGGAGCAGAAGCAAAGGGACGGTGGGACCACTCCAAGTGGAACAAATGGTCATTAAAAAGAAAGGGGGAACGACAAAAAAACAACAACAAAGCAACAAAACTTGGCACTAAGGGGGTTAACTGAGGCGGCTCAAGTCCTGCTTATTTCAGTTCATGTCAACTTTCCGTACAGTGTCCAGGGTCCTCTGAAACGAGTTAGAATGTAGGAGCTATCAGTTGTACAATTCAGTATTGCATTTGGTTGTACTGTCCTAGCACGACACGGGCCTATGTTGTTGTTCTTTTAAAAAAAAAATTGACCCAAGTGCTACCGATTCAAGGTATCGCGCAGTACCTACTAGAACAAAGTGCAAAGCAATGTGCCATGGTTTGTGTACCGGAGTGTTATGGACTTGAAAGCCAGAAGCAGAGAGGTTACTTTCTCATGTAATTTCTTTATTCTCTCTCACTCCAACATAGACTTCAAATGGGTTTCTGTAGCACAGGGGACGGAACAATCTAGCTCTTATGGTTACATTCAGCGGTGATGAGCTCTTGGGGGTTGGGTTTCTGTCTAGAGGTTCCTTGGACGCGTTTCTGGGGATGTTACAATATGATGACAGTAACCAGCATTAAAGTACTGCATTTCATCATGACTTTCCCATTTCCTTTTCGGAAACTGTTACAACGGCTCCCACAAGTGCTGCTTCGGTTACGTTTTTCATCCCTTCCATTAGAACTCCTCTCTTTTCTTAGGGATTTATAATTTGGCTTTAAAACAGGATTTCATTCTGGGAGTTAATTTATTTACATTTAAAAAAAAAAAGTTGCACCACATTTTAAGGTTGGCGTGCAAAAGATTGTTTTCAGAAGCTGCTGTTTTCAGATGCTTAATTTACAATCTGCAGGTTTAATTTTTTTTAAATGGAGTTTACAGCTTATTAGGGGGTTGTGCAAAAAAAAAAAGCAGATGAAATATTGTGGTTCAAAACGATTATTTGGTCTCTTACTGCACATACGTGGTACCAGGAATCATAGCTTGCCAATGTATATCTTTTATCCAACACTCACTGATGTTTTGGTGAGAGCTGTATTTGTTTATTAATAACCTACAAAGCACAGAAATTCGTTGTGAATTACAGATCTGACTGGGAATACACATTCTCAACGTACACCATTATGGCTCCTTTGAAACCTAGTATGTACTTCTACCTTAAAGGGACGCTGTCACTACCTTTTTAAACCAGCTTTTAAATTTTTATTTACTCTCCATTGTTTGTAATACCCCCTTTTGAAGCTTGAAAATAAAATTTCTTTTCCTATCAGTTTTGTTCTCCATTTAGCAAATACCGGATTTTATTTTGCTCTTTCTTCTTTAATGCTGCAGAAACCAACGGGCTCTCTCTCTTCACTTCTCAGTCTCTCCACCTTGCATTGTGACATGGGGAGTGTGCATGGCTGATAATGGAACCAACCTGAAAATCTGTGTGACCCTAGTGATGGAGTCTGTTCATTATATAAAGGCATAGGCTAATGCTGCCCTGGTGTATGCATGCAAGGTGCCATTGACCATCACTGGAAGTTGTGTACCTGAGGGCAGAATTTAGCCTCTGCTGTGAGCATAGTAGAGGGAATTGGTTGTATTTAATTGTATTTTAGTGTGATCCCAGTAAAATGGAAAGCAGATTTAAAAACTCAACTTGGTAATGGATTTAAACAATGTTAAATATATTTAGAACTTAAAGCCTAATCCCCACTTTATAGACATTTTAAAGTAGTCTGAATTTTTGTCCTGAACAGGAAAGCAGTGCCCCTTGAATGAATCAGCTGATACGCTAGAGGGTCCATCGGGAGGGAAGACTCGGATACTTTACCTGCACTTGCCCTTTTTCCTTACGACTGTATTTTAAAATACAGAAATAAACCACCTGGCGCCATGAAGCAGGACACTTAAATAACGGGAAGAGCTTAACCTCAACCCACGAACCAGGGAAGATTAAAATCTGTCCTTGTCTCCTTTAAACCTTGCTGGGATTTGAGTGAATGTTCCATCTACTGTATGGTAGCCCCACAGTGAAGTACATTCAATATAGCATTTGAGTCTGAACACTGAATGTCCTGCCTCTTGTGTCTATTTAGTCAGACCTTGTCATCTCATTTGAATGTATTTTGGGGAGGCTTTAAGCATCAGTTTGCATGCTTTTGGACAGCAAAGGTGATTTGACCCGGTGGATGGGTGAGCAGTTTGGTGCTTGGAAAGCTTTTCTTGCCACTGTAAAAGGACTTCTACTTCTACAGGGATCTGCAAACTAACTTCTAAAGTGCATGGGTGCATTACGGTTTTTGTTGTTGTTTATTTGCAGGTTTTGTGGGGCGTACGAAAGGGGCCAGGCTGGCAGACTTGAGCCTTTGTTAGCAAACCTACCTCTTGCAGACAATGGGTGTCAGCAGCTGGTGCGGCTAAATGAGTGGTGAATGCAGTGTAGCCGCAAGAGATGGGAAAGACAAACCATGTTTGGCTGAATGTAGATTTTGTCCTTGTCCGCATGTGCAACTGACCTCAGTTTGCCTGTTGCACCACAGGAAAGGTTTCTAGTGTAGACAGGGCTTTGGAGACCAATTGTTTGTATCCAGCCAGGCAAGCTGTCCCTGCCCTCCCCCCTACTCACAGTCCTTCCAGTATGCCTAACGTCAACCTGGCGGTAAAGGTACCATCTTTAGGAGTGAGGGGGGAGGTAAGACTCCTTGCCCATTCCGTACTGAATCTTGGATGAGACCAGTGTGCTTAAGTGACCATTTGGGATCTGGCCTGGACGGACTGATTTCCTAGAGGGCCAAACAGTTATCTGTTACGTATGTGCAAATGGGCCACGTTTCAGCTAGGGAAGGTGCTATATCCTATTCTCATGGCCCTGGGACACCCAGCCCTAAATGCCATGCTTGTATTCATACATAGCCCCGGTAGTTGGATAAGTGGGCTGTAGCTACAAAAATGAAGGTGACTTGGGTCACGTGGTCACACATCACTTCTGTAATAGGCACAAGATCCACCCCCTTCCCCATTCTCATCTAAATCCCCTTTCTAGGGTAACGGGGCCTCTTACTTAATCCACTTGCCTTATCCTCTGTCATAAACTGCTCCCCTAGTGTCCTCCTTTGCTATCCAAAGCCCCTTTGCCCACAGCCAACGTGGTAGCCCTGATCAAATCATCACTTTTTCCCCGCCTGTCCCTTCTGTATCAATATTCCAGTCATGTGAATTATCCCACCAAGTCTGTGATGCCAGTTGTCACAATTGTGATTATTCATGAACGTATCTAGTTCTTCCAGTTGATTTCCCCCATGCTTCTTGCATTCGTATACAGACATCTAAGATGTTCATTAGATTCCCCTCTATCATCTCTCCCTGCTATGATTGCTCATGTTCCTCCCAGACTCTGACCCTTCACCCAGCTCTCCATGTGTTGGATTTACCTGTGGGCTGTTGTCTCCTGCCCCTGTTGAATCTTGTTTAAAGCCTGCCTCACAAGGTTACCCAGATACTCTTCCCCTTCCATGATAGTGGACCCCATCTCTGCTCAGCACTCCCTCTTCTCAGAATATGTTGTTCCACACAGGCTGCTTCATCCAGCCTGTCCCTGCTGCAGGCCATAAAGAGAGTAGAGAGCAGGAAGGGAGGAATTTATTGTATCTGTAAGTGGTGGTGGTCTGTCTTCCTGTACCCCACTGCAAAGGCTGTGGGAGTCCAGACCCCATCACCTTAAGGGAGAGCGTAGGCCAGATAAATTCACCATCATTCAAATGCTGCCTGAGGCTGCAGTATCTTTCGAGCTCATCTATTGTTTCACCTGCTGGAAACTTCCCCAGCACTCAACCTGGCCTCTGGATCCTCCATGCTACTGTAGGCTTGGTGCCTCGGGGAGAAGGGGAGACACAGTTATGCAGCCACAAGTGACCAGGCAGCATCCTTGTTTTGATAACTGCAGTAGCCTTGAATGAAAAAATAAGAGTATCTGGATCTTTGAGTCCAAGGCAGGGTTCCTCCACCGGGGGGGCTAGCAGGGCTGTATTTATGGCAGATGCTCCTGGTATTACAGTCCGGGGAGCCTGGTCAAAAGCATGTGTGGTCATCCATTTACATCATAATAAAGATGTAGCTGAAAGCAAAGCAAACCCTCTTCTCTTTATTTTGTGAAGCCAAAATTGCAGGATTTGAAGCCAGCGTTACTTGGACAGCTAATAAAAAGAAACTCCAAACGAACGTCGCCAGTCGTTTCCCGGCTCCGGCTGCCACGCCGTGGACTGTTGTGCAGAGAGCAACCTAGATGTCTTTCAGTTCAATATATTGCAGCAATACACAACCCTAGTGTTCTGCTCCTCCTGTGAGTGGAGAGTGCCTCGGCTTGGATGTGGTTTAATTTCTATTGTGGTAAAGAATGGGCGGCCTACAAGTCCATGTCCCTTCCCATTGGTGCATATACTGTGGTGCTGAGGGAGATGGTTCTAAGGGAGGTTTACTGCCAACTCTCTCCTCCTCACTAGAGGGGCTGCAGGGCTCTTGGCCACGCCTGTTAGTGTTTTTAAAGCATTTATTATTCTGGGGGGATGTTGTATCCTTGGGCACGTCAAAGCTTGAAACACTCATCAAGTTGGACAGTTTTTCTGTCCCTTCGTTGCTGTCTGTATCCTGCAGCAGCCGTCTGGTGTCCTACAACCACCCAGCTCATCTGCAGCTCTCCTGCACAGGAAAGGCGGCTGTGCCTTCTGTCACTCTGGCTCCACCTTCTGCATCTGATTCTCCTTTCGCTTTCCTGGCTGTCACCCTAAACTGCTCATTCTCACCAATGGGAGAGGCGGTCCGAGCCACCAGCAGAATTTTGAAGCGTGGATCAGTAGAGCTCAACCTCTCCAGACTTTTCTCTGTTCCCCTTTCAAAAGTCTGATTTGTCTTGTGTACCCCCAAGTTTCACTTCACGTAAAAACTTACAAAATCTGACATACAGATACAGAAGTGTCACAGCCTCTATTACTGAAAAATTGCGTCCTTTCTCATGTTTACCATATAATTATAAAATAGATCAGTTGGAATATAAATATTGTACCTCCATTTCAGTATATAGTATACAGAGGACTATAAAATAATTGTCTATGACATTTTAGCTTGTACTGACTTTTAGTGCTTTTTATGTAGCCTGTTGTAAAACAAGGCAAATATCTAGATGTGTTGATGTACCCCCTGGAAGGCCTCTGTGTTCTCTCAGGCGCACACGTACCCATTGAGAACCACTGGCATAGATCCTGACCTTCCTCCCAGTGTTTTCACTCCTGGTATATCTATGCTCCTTAGAAGCCTGCCTTCTACCTGCGGTGTTTCTGTAGATTGGTTATCACCCTGCGGTCGCATCCTTGTCGTGCATTGCACCAGTGTCTGCTCTCCAGTTAGGCTGGGATGTTGAATTGTACATCCTCACGCTGTAGAACTGCAGTAGCTCCTACTGCTATTGCTATTCCTGCTGGAGGTCATGGGGCTTCCCCCGCCAGCTAGGGAGTACCTGGCAAGATTTCAGCACCTGTTCACAGCTCTCTCTATTTGCCACAGTGCCCTGAGGTGAGCCTAGAAGGGGGAGGGGTAGCATGCTCCCTGTAAAAGCAGATTGATTCCCACCAGGCAGGCATATCTAGATCAGCCCCTTAGCTGCACAGTATCTTTCCTTATTTCCTTCTGTAAATGGACTGTGGTTCTCTCATGCATGTCTTTGTGGAGGAGGAGGGGTTGCTAAGAAACCAGCAGCTGGATGACAACAGGATGGAACTAGAAAGTGATCTTGAAGCCGAGTGTCCCTCTTGTGAACCCTTTGTTTGGCTCCTGACATGGCTCAGGCAGAGGAAGAGGGAGCCCCTTATTGCATCTGGTTATAGCTCAGGGATAGCTCAGTGGTTTGAGCATTGGCCTGCTAAACCCAGGGTTGTGAGTTCAATCCTTGAGGGGGCCACCTAGGGATCTGGGGCAAAATTGGTACTTGGTCCTGCTAGTGAAGGCAGGGGGCTGGACTCGATGACCTTTCAAGGTCCAGTTCTTTCCAGTTCTAGGAGATAGGATATTTCCATTTATGCAGCGGGGGAGAAGGCCTAAGCGCAGAAATTTCTAATTACCCCAGCTGACCGGCTTGGGCCCTGGACATTTCCTGGGTATCGTTGCTATCTCTTGCATAAATGCAAATCTGATTCACACTTACAATACGATCAGTCTTTGTTGTAAAGCTAGGATATAAGATTTCTTTCTCCCCACATTCTTCCCCCCACAACCCTGCAGGCCACGAGGGTAGAGACTATGCCGAGCCTGCTGCCAAAGAGTGTTTTCTTGTATGTATTATTTACTGTTCAGGAGTTCTATATGGCACCTAAGCACCTCTGCCTGTGGAAGTGGGGTTCTCGACACTGGCCACCCACAATCTGCTAAACACTCTTCTAAGCGTCTGCTGCTGTAACGTTGCTGACTGCAATCTTGTCAGTTATCACAAGCTAAATAGGGTTTGGCCTGGTCAGTATGTGGATGGGAGATCGGCAGGTACACTTGGGTTGTTCAGGTAGTGGCGTTGGTTATTCAGCACACGGCTCTCTTCCCTTGGGCTGCTGAATCATAACCCACCCCACCCCACGCCACCCCCCATGGCTAGGGACGCTGTGCTGCTAGAGGCGCTAACTTGCAGATGATACAGTCAGTTTCTTGGCTTTAATAAATGTGGCCAATTAAAATCTTTCTGTACCTTTTTGAAGAATAGGAGGTCTGGGCACCAGTGTTCTGGCTCATTATAACTTGCCTACAGAGAACTGCCCCAGCATTCATTGTGAATGGTTGCAGAGGTTTTCTGGGCCCTGTTCAGAGATGGTTGTGTTACCAGGAAGGGGCAGGATCATGGAAGTGCAGTCGTACAGCCTGGCAGCTACCTACCAGTGCACAGCAAAGCTAGGAAACTGTATAGGAGAGGAAGTGACGAAAAATCCTGTATTGAACTGAAACTGCAGAGGGGAATTTAAAGGGGCCAGGATGTGTGGGGCCAGAAACTGGAATTCGGACAGGACCTGTTAGCTCACTGTACGGCTGCTCTCAATGACTAGAGAGTGTGACTACCACCGTCAGGGAAAACACTTAGAACCACGGCACAAAGCCCAAACTGGTTGTGAGTCCTACACTTGGATTTCACAAACCACTTATCAAGTGTAAATCCTCATGCACTAGAACAGCCTGAACGTGGAGTCACAGACAGTCCCCTTGGGTACTCTGATCTCGCCACCCAGGTGAGCATTCTTTTGTGATCAATATAGACCCTTCCACCAAGGATCATAGCAATGTTCAGGTTAGTCCCAGTCCTAAAGGACCAGTCAGTTACCCTAGATCAGTCGCACCTTCGATCTCTCACTAAAGACAATTCTTGTAGCCAATCTTATAATAAACTATATACAGAGTGATTAATGGGAAAAGGACATTGAAGAATATTTACAAGGTTAAAGCTGGCAAAGGACACAAATGAGTTCCAATATTAAGTTTCTAAAGGTCATAGAAGCTTCTAGGATCTGCAAGCTCTGTGTGTCCATTAGGGCTAACCCAGGCTAAGCAGCTGAGGATCTCTTGCTTATGCCTAGAAAACCCTCCTGGAATCCAAGCAGCATAGAGATAATCAGTTCCCTTTTTAAGGGGTTTTATTCCCTCCCTGCCATGTACCCAGAGCTGCAACCTCAGCTGATGAGGGGAATCTGCTTGCATGACTCACTTTCAGGGGAGGAGGGCAGAACAACACAGCCTTTTGTCCTCTTGTTGATGGCATGTAAGGAAATGCCAGTTCCACGGGATACAGGTGCGCTAAGTGAGATTAAAGCGTGCAGCAACTCACACGCATTCAATAAAGTCTAAACACGCCCTTAGAAGGCTGATACCTATTGGAACGATGGTAACACACAGGTGAGCCAGACAGATTCCAGCAACGTATTCGTCAGTGTTCAGTTGAGACATGGGGACTTTGGCATAACCTGGCACCCGGCCTGCCAGTGTCCCATTCACATCCTGTCTCATGAAGAACGCCATGTGATCTTTATCAGAGGGGTAGCCGTGTTAGTCTGGATCTGTAAAAGCAGCAAAGAGTCCTGTGGCACCTTATAGACTAACAGACGTATTGGAGCATGAGCTTTCGTGGGTGAATACCCACTTCGTTGGATGCATCCGACCAAGTGGGTATTCACCCATGAAAGCTCATGCTCCAATATGTCTGTTAGTCTATAAGGTGACACAGGACTCTTTGCTGCTTTTATGTGATCTTTAATGACTACATGTGTGATCGAGACCGACTCTAAGAGATGTGACTTCCACCAGCATGGTGCCACCTGGCACATTGGGGCGGTCCAAACTCAGCGGAGAGGCCACTAACTCCATGAGACCTTCCACCCAAGTATTGACAACAACTACACGTATCCCAGTTTAGCTGAGAGTTGACAAACTCCTAAAAGCTTCCCAACCGGTCAGAGTCTGCTCTTCAAAATCATGCAGCTGGATTGGATGCCTTAGCATGAACAAGGCGCAATAAGCGATCTTGTTAGTGTTATTTCTTATATATGACATAAGAAATGCTTTGCCCATAGTGCCTTTGCGCTGAGGCTGTCTATGCCCTTCACCAAATACAAACCAAGCTTCACAAGCTGTAGAGGTGGGGGGGGGGTTGCTGCTTTGTCTATATATGGGGGCCGAGAAGGCACAGAGAGTGAATTAACACAGTGAGCCTGAAATGGAACTGGGACAAAACCCCCCAGACCTCTTAATTCCAGTCTCTCAACTACTGACCTGGATTCCCTCCTCTATGATAACCATGGGTGACGGATCAGTTTGACTCAGTGCTTGAAAATACAGGTCAAAGCACTGGCTTGTCACCATTGTACATGATATGGGTCCTACCTCGGTGTCAAAGCACCTAAGAAGCACTTCGCTACATGCTACGCTCTGTAAAACTCACCAAGCTTGGGGGGAGAGAGGGCTTGTGTGTCAAGGGAGAACATCTCATAATGTGACTTGTTACTTAATTATAGCAAAACTGTTCCTATAGCGGCCAGCTGTTCCTACATTGCAAACAGTTTCTTGGAGGTGTATACGTAATGACTGTAAAAATAAGATCAGAGGTGAAACTGAACCCACGAGAGGCCGTGCATGCATGGTTGGGTTTTACTTGTGGTTGTCTGTTTTTACTAAGCATTCGGGTAATGAAAAATGAGTGTGTTGCTTTGCTGACCTCGTATAACTCGAGAACTGGTCTGTGTTTAACTGAACATTTTGCAGGGTGCTGAGACAGTCAGTTGAGCTACGGCCTGTTGGCTGTTTTATTAATTATAGCTGTCATCGGGGTGAAAAGATTCAACCGTAAAGGAGCCCAGTGTTTTGAAAGCTGTGTCCAGCGTCACCCACTGCTGAAATGCAGCTGCCTCTGGGGCGGACTGTATAATGATGCACGGCGGCACTACACAGCAGTTTTAAAACGAGACGTGAAGGAGAGAGTTAAGCAGAACGTATTTACGCATAGGATTGGAATCCGATCAGGATGCCTGGGCTAACTCTGTTACTCTTGTGCAAAATATTATGGGTGTCTAATGGCCATGGCTGCTTAGCTCTTCGGTTTGACATCCCATGCTGGAGGAGACACCGTCAGCAGAACATCGCTCTATTGGCATGCCGGGCAGTTGGCTCAGGACTGAATCAAAAGGGAGAGCACCCCCTGATTGTTAGCGTTCCTGCAACGCCCATCTTTATTGGGAGGCTTCTGGGGAAGAGGTGGGTTGGAGGCACTGAACATGAGGGAGCTGGGGTAGAGGTTTCTGTGCTCTGACAGAGGGCTGTGGAGAGGAGAGACGTGGAGGAAGGATTCTGGTGGCAAGGAAGCGAGTGTTGGAAAAAGGATTTGAAGGAGTGGGAGGATGTTGTAGGTGAAGGAGCCACTGGCTTGGAAGCTTGCCAAATGCCAGTCAGAGTGAATCGCTTGCTAAGAATAATGCATTAGCCTGGTCAAAGAATAACAAAAGCAATTGCTTTGCAGAGGATGTTTGATGTGGAGGGAAAGGGCTTACACACCACAGTCTTCCCTCCCTCAGCCCATCACACAGGTCCCCTTTCCTCTTCGAAACCAGGCATATTTTTGCTCTTGACATTCAAATAGATAAATGGTATTGTGGTGCCACCTAGTGGCACACGATGCAGCTGGCTAGGAAATAAGACCGGGCAGAACACACCATGAGCATTAAGTAGGTTGGTTGCTGCAGATAGGTCAGAGTTGTACTAACCAGGGGATCAGAGTTCAACTCTAGGCGCTGGGTTCGAGGGGGGATCGTGGCCCATTCTTGGAAGCAGTGCTGCTGCGAAGCTCGACTCCAGCGGAGCTGAGGAGACTTCGAGAGCCTCACTGCATGCGTTGCGTGCTCTCAACGCTTCCTGTCTTCGCCACCCTTGCTGTTACCTGCGCTTCGTTAATAAACCATCACTGCCTTAGCAGCCAATGGTCTTAGCATCTCCCGAGTTCTAGAGCCCCTGTATTTTACCAAATGTTGCTTGTAGCAATATGGGCACAGGGGAGCATTCCCCTCCAACAGGAACGTTCTTCCTCCAAGTTTGTTTTGTTTGTTGAACCGTTTGCATTCTGCCCCAGCATGCAGGCAGTCAGACTGGAACTTTAGTGATTAGCAGATGGGGCCCCATTCAACTCTGACTTACCCCTGTGTAGATCAGAAGTAACTCCACTGAACTATGGCTCTCCCGAGGGAGCAGCTGATCCCATTCCTACAGCTCCAGTTCGGTGACAAAGCCTCTGTTACCTTGAGAAGTAGGAATGGGACCAGAAACTTACCTCTCTGGCTAAACAGATGGGGAAAGACAGTGGCTAAGTCCCAAATTGTCTGCCAGGCTCCAGATCCTGGAAGGTAAAATGGAGAAAAGAAACCAAAATCTGGGGGTGAAGCCACTGCAGGAGTTGAGCGGGAAATGACTCAGGGAGCCGTTCATGGTTTGGTAGTGGAAATGGTACAAAAGTTTCCTATTCTAACACATTCAAATGAATGAAACCAACACAATTTAATAGCGGAACGGCTCAGGATAAATTAGACTTGAACAAGTGCCTGCCATTTCTTTACTCTGGCCATTGCTATAATAGGGGAAGAGTTTATCTCCAGTGGACAGACATTTGACTCTGCCCGCCCATGACCAAGGCCTTGGTCTTCAGAGTCACAGCCAGAAAATTCCAGGGCGCCCAACTCTGGACATCAGCAGCCAGCCCTGAGAGACGATGCATGGCCTGCTGAATGAAAAATCGCTCACCAGTGCTGACAATGAAACAGAATACAAGAGATTAAGTGCAGTGACTTGATATCTTGCATCCCTGCGGTCCTCAGGCTAAACTAAGGAACTTTGGCACTTTCCCCATAGCATTTCTTGATAAATGTTTTGTTCTCAGTAGGTTTCAGTTGCACTAGGAGAATGTTATGCAGACCCTCAAGTGGTCACAAGAAACATACTCTGACTCCCAATCAGATGCATGTGGCTGGAGCCCTGCTGATTTCGCTGGAACTCTGCGCAGGCACAAGAGACAGGATCAGGGCCTGACTTTCCGTTACCACCAACTGAAGGCTGCACATGCTATAGATTTCACCTTTCAGTCTCTTTCCATCCCGTTTCTCTGTAAGTTTATACCATCTCTTACTCACGTTGTGCTGTGTGTGCTGGCTTGGTGACTCAACAGTGACAGTCAAGTGACAATGGGAAAGTCAAAAATACAATTGATCTGTCCTGACAGCTAAGTTGCATCAGATTTAAAAACCAAAACCTCAGTCAACTCAACAGGTAAAAAGACCCAGTGACCCTGCTCAGTAGGCAGAGATGTGATTGCTTGCATAATATGCAAGCGAAGTAACTTCAAAGGGAATGTCAGATGCTATGGAGTTACACACCTATAAATATAGAGATGGATTAGATAGTACAGCCAGCTGCTAGCAACTAGCCTGTCTGTTCTTCAGGGTTCTCGGTAATGCTGTTACACAGGAAAGAGGGGAGAAAGTCCTGTCTTTAATCAAAGCACTGAATGGTTGTATCACTTCCTGGGCTCCATTCACTCCCCGGGTAGAGAGGGATGGAACCCTGTCAACCATCCTATCATCCACGTCAGTGGAGGTGTTCACACTGATGGAGGGCAGGCACTGGTACTGCCGCTTCCCAGGGGTTCCAGGCCTGGAGAGAGCCCTGTTCACGTAAGCCGATTCAACTCATTGTATGGGTGCTCTGGCCCAGTTTCTGGGTTGCTCCAGCTGGCTCTGAGCCCCAGGTTGGAGCAGGGGGTTGCAGGATGCCTGTGTGGCTGGCAGGGCAGGATTAAGGTAACAAGGGGCCTAAGGGGGGAAGGGCCTAAGTATGAATGACATATTGCAAAAAAAAATTATGAAGTCATCAAACATCTCGCTACAGATACTTCTGAGTAAGAGGTAGCACAGGGGATGCTACACTGTCCTCCTGGGCCTCCTTCCTCTGAGGAAGTGGAGTGCTCATCTGTATGAGGATGAACACTGCAACATTCCCCATCCTGCTCACCTCTTTCCACCTTGTACATCTACCCTCAGCTCTCCACGTGGCACAGTGCAAAGCCAAGCCCTGCAGGTGTTTTCCCCCAAGCTATGGACTCTACACCACACACCCTATCTCACTCTGCCCTCTGGGAGGCAGCCAGCTCTTATTATGTAAAAGAAAAGCACTCGGGTGTAAAACCCACTGAAGTAGAGGAAGTAGGAGTAGGGAAATTACATTGGGTGGCATTGTATTTTAGGCTGTCTTGCTCTGAAAGCTGCCTCCCAGTGAGGCACTGGTTGAGGACAATGAATTGAACCCAAATATTTGTGGGATGATACCCAGTTTGTGTAGTTAATCTCCAGTGATTCACCACATCAGGCCACTCTGTCACCAAGCTCTGCCACAATTAGAAGCATAGAATAGAATCATAGGACTGGCAGGGACCTCGAGAGGTCGTCTAGTCCGGTCCCTGCACTCATGGCAGGACTAAGTATTATCTATTCTAGAATGTGTGATCATGTCAGAGCTACTGCGGTTTTTTAAGTATGAGTTCTATGTGCACCAGCCCCCTATGGTTTGCATTTGTTTGTAAGAAAAAGGTACCAACTAGAAGTGACACAGATCTTTAGATGGCTGTCCAGTCGTAATATTTAGCACTTCTGTACCATGTTAGCTCTTCAAAATCACTGTATAAACATTAAACGGAATCTAAAGCCTTTCTGCTTTTGAATGACATGGGGTATGTCTACACTACGGGATTAATCCGAATTTAAAGAATTCGATTTTTGGCAACAGATTGTATAAAATCGAATGTATGCAGCCACACTAAGCACGTTAATTTGGCGGTGTGCGTCCATGTACCGGGGCTAGCGTAGATTTCCGGAGCGTTGCACTGTGGGTAGCTATCCCGTAGCTCCCGCAGTCTCCTCCGCCCATTGGAATTCTGGGTTGAGATCCCAATGCCTGATGGGGCCAAAAACATTGTCATGGGTGGTTCTGGGTACATCCTACCCCTCCCTCCGGGAAAGCAACGGCAGACAACCGTTTCACGCCTTTTTCCTGGGTGAACAGTGCAGACGCCATACCGCAGCAAGCATGGAGCCCACTCAGCTCAAGACAGCAGTCATGAACATTGTAAACACCTTGCGTGTTATCGTGGAGTTTATGCTGAACCAGAACCCGCAAAACCAGGCAACGAGGAGTAGGCTACGGCAGCGCGGCGACGAGAGTGATGAGGACATGGAATTCTATCAAACCGTGGGCCCGGCGCTTTGGAGATCATGCTGTTAATGGGGCATGTTATAGCCGTGGAACGCCAATTCTGGGCCCGGGAAACAAGCACAGACTGGTGGGACCGCATAGTTTTGCAGGTGTGGGACGATTCCCAGTGGCTGCGAAACTCTCACATGCATAAGGGCACTTTCATGGAACTTTGTGACTTGCTTTCCCCTGCCCTGAAGTGCCAGAATACCAAGATGAGAGCAGCCCTCTCAGTTGAGAAGCGGGTGGCGATAGCCCTGTGGAAGCTTGCAACGCCAGACAGCTACTGGTCAGTCGGGAATCAATTTGGAGTGCGCAAATCTACTGTAGGGGCTGCTGTGAGGCAAGTAGCCAAAGCAATCACTGAGTTGCTGCTACTAAAGGTAGTGACTCTGGGAAACATGCAGGTCATAGTGGATGGCTTTGCTGCAATGGGATTCCCTAACTGTGGTGGGGTGATAGATGGAACCCATAGCCCTATCTTGGCACCGGAGCACCAGGGCAGCCAGTACGTAAACTGCAAGGAGTACTTTTCAATGGTGCTGAAAGCACTGGGGGATCACAAGGGACGTGGCTTTTTTTTTTTTCCCTTAAAGTGCGCAGAGCTTAGGGGAGGAAAGTGAATGAGATTCTGCTTATACCAGGTGTGGAAAAGCAGAAGAGACCCAAATCTATTCTTGTGCAAAATTCTGTTTTCCCTGAAGTCAGTAAGGCTACACAGGTGTAACTGTCATCAGGAATTGGCCTGTGTTCCCGTTCCCTTCTCGAATTGCATTCCAGGCTCACCCAATATTTTCCACTTGGGAAAGAAGTTAGTTTGAGTTGGGGCAGAAAAAAGAGGACTAACTTCAGGTTTATTTAGCTTTAAGTTTTTGGAATGAAACTCAAAAGAAATTAAATGTGAGGTACTTTTATGATGGATTGAACTGCTAGAGAACCAGCCTTTAGCCTATTCAGCCAGTCTTTCTATCATAGCCTGCTCTGAAGTGGATTTAAAATCCTTGAGGGAGAAGGGAAGGAGACCTCTAACATTGTGTGCTGAGCTTCCTCCAGTGCTTTTGCAATCCCTTAAAAATACAAAGATGTGTTGGCTTGTGGCATTAGGCTGAGCATAAGGAAAGAACTTGGTGGCCTGTGCATCTAAGTACAGAAAAATACATCAAAGAAAAAAAATTGGAGTTCTTTGATTTTTAGTACAGTTCAATACAGTGTCGAACACAGTGCATCATACATCTGAAGCCCCTCGATTGAAAGTTCTGTAAAAGTTAAAGGACTGGTATCCAGAATGGGAGGTTTTGTTTTGTTTTTCCTACAAATGTGTGGGAATTCGTTCCTTAGACATGGGAGGGGCAGTAGTTCTGGCCGGAGCTGGATAGTGTATGCAGGTTCTGTGCAAGCTCCCGCCCCCACCGCTCTGGTACTGCCTCTTCCCCCCACCACCCCCTTGCCCTGCCCCCACACAGGCACTCACCCGTTGTCCAGAAACGGGACCCAGCACACATAGAAGATGACGGTGACGGGCACTAGGACCCAGGAGGCAGCGTCCTGGAGCTGCCTGCCAGCCTCGCCCAGGAGAGGGACAGAGGGGAGCCTCTTCCCTCCTCTTCTTCCCTCCCTGGCAGCTAAGCAGAGCTCCGGAGAAATCAGGCTGGGGGGAGCTGCGGGGGAGGGGGCAATGCCTGCTCAAACGACACCCACGACTGGCACGGGTTCCCGTGATAACCGGATTTGTAGTGTCCGGTCACCAGTGTTAACCGGATCCCTGGCAGTGTGTTTCTGCAGCAGGCGGCAGTCTGAGCTCCTTCCTAGCCACAGGGGGCTGCTTTGCCTTTCCTGATGGCAGGAGCGCTCCAGCCGGGCCGCGTGAGCAAGTTCGCTCCCGGCCTCGGCCGCACCCCCTGCCTGACCAGTAGGGCCTAAAAAGAGCAGGGTCTAAGGCTGTAGCCTTATTAGCCTGTGGGTTAATCCGGCCCTGGTGGCTGGAACCCCCGTGCAGACAGACTCATTGTGACCAGGCCTTGCAAGCTCAGCTTCTGCTAGCAGAAAGCGGGGGCGGAATATGCAGAGTGCTGAGCACGGCATAGTTAGGCAAAGGGATTAGCTACACACAACCGGGCCCCCCACCTGCGGGGTTTGAAGCTGTAAAGCAGCCGGAGATGCAGTTTGTTGTAGCCCTGATGCTCTATCTCGTGCAGTTGTGCACGCCAGCCGGACTCCATTCCCTAAGGATCTGGGGTAAGGCACTGCAGGACCAGGCCCCACAGTATCGTCTTCCACAGCAATTCTAGGCCACCGGGTCAGGACGGAGTCTGTGTGCCAGGGCAGTTACGTCAGGGGCCCAGCTCAGTCAGGTTGTGTATCTCCTAAGTAGATCAGGGTTGAAATCCCTGGTCTCCGAGGCTGAGCGATGTGGGGCTGGAGTGCCCAGAATAGCTTGCCCAGCCCCCTGCTGCCCTCTCATGGCATCAGCCCACCAAAATGGGGGGAGGGAGGGCTCACGTGGGTGGAATCATTAGTGCTGACTACCCAGCAATGCTGAGGGCTTTGTCAGCAGGTAGCCAAGCTAGAAGGAAGCCAGCTTGGCTGCAGCCACACCTCCACTTGCACTGTGGGCATATGGGGATGGGGGTGTGGTGTTCTGTGAGGCCAGAGAGGGCGAGGCGTAACTGACCCAAAGAGATCCTAGGCCTGGTTTGCCTCTTGCACGGGTTTCATGCTGGTGGAACTCCATTGAGTGTCAGTGGTTTATTCGGTGTGAGTCAATGGGGAGGCAGACCGGACTCTCAGTCGCACCGTGGTAAACTCCGGGAAATTATGAGCCCAATGCAGGAGCTCAGACAACCTGTTCAGAATGGGCTCTCTGGCCTTGAAATCTACGCAGCCAGCCTGTGCCGCTTTAGCTTCCCGGCTAGTGCTGCTCCAGCACGTATCCCTCACAGGCGTGTACAGCCTGTGCTGCTGCTGCTGTTATTGGAGCGAACAAGATGAAGGCTAGTCTGGTACTACGCATGCTGCAATCACGCCTCGGATCGCAGTGGAGACAAACACACAGCGACCTCTCCCCTGCGAATGGCCCGACTTCTATAGCTGATCGTATATCAGACTTCAGCTCCCTTCTCTTTCCATCCCAGCCTGGGGTGGGCCCCACCGTGCCCTGCTCCAGCTTTCGTTCAGCACAGAGAGGTGCCATTGAAACTCTGTGTGCTGTGCACACGCACACTCGCACCCACTAACTGTATACGCACACACGCTGTCCGTCTGTGTGCGTCTCTCTCTGGGCACGGCACACATGCGTTTTACACTCGCTCATCCAGAGTCGCAGCGGTATATTGTGTGATCCATCAAGCTCCCTTGGCCCCTGTTTGAATGAATTACTGTGACAGCTGCTGCATTCTGTAGAACCTCCCAGGAGGCCTGGCTGCCTGGCCATGAGCCCCTGAAATCCTATTACCGAGTTTCAAGAGAAATAAAAAGTTAATCGTCTCTGTGGCTCTCCGCGGCCGCCGAAGCACTACGCAGACCTGCCTGCGCTGAAGGCTGGGCCGCTGCAGTGCTGGTGGGTGCCAGAGAAAATGAATTTGATCAGCTAATCAACTTCATCGAAATAAGCGAATGTTGTGAGGCTGCCCCAGGATTCTCTGGGGCAGATTAACAGGCAAGCCGGAGCAGGGATTCCCCAGCCGAACAGGGTCAAATCTGTGGCTGGTCACGTCTTGCATTTAAAATCCACCCGGTGTGTGTGCGGCCTGTGCCGGAGTGGAAGAACATCTGGACAAGGAGCAGAGAGCGCTCCAGCTTCGCACCTGCCAATAAGGTGACTTTGTGCTCCAGGTCTGGGGCCCAGCCTCGCTTCCCCGTGAGCCAGAGCCCCGCCGGCCGCTTGCCATGCCCCTTCAGTCGGAGATCCTGCGTGAGGTGTGGACCTCAGACAGGTGAGTGTTCGGTTCCTTCTGCCCCGGCTGCTCTCACACATTTGACATGGTCCTGGTTGTAGGGAGAAGGTGGGGGTGGGAGGGGTTAGTTTTGTCTGAAGATCAGGCTCCAAGGTCACAGTGGAATATTGCAACCTGGGTTTCTAGCCTTGGAACTTCTCCACCTCTGAGCAGTCAGGGAGCATTGCCTCGAGCAAACACAGACGTCTCCCTAGTGTAGACTCTACCCCTGACTTGGAGGAACGTTGCTCTCCAGGAAACCAGTCTCTCCATGTTCATTCAGGGCCTCATCCAAAGCTTATGGAAGACGAGAAAGGCTTTCCCATGGACCCCAATGGGAGCCTACCTTTTAGGGTTCCCCCACAGTCTATCTCAGTCTTGCCCTGGGGAGATCACATCCCACTTTCTCCTGTGGGGAGGGATACTCTGCAATCATCAGTCAGCAGACCTAGAGTTGGCCAGCGAGGGAAATTTCCATTCTGTGGGAAATTTCAAGATTTGGGGGGAGGGGGGGGGGGCTATTCATTTGGAATCGGAAGAACAAGATGCAATTGGCCAGAGAATGAAAATTCTAAAACACGTCCATTCAGGGCCATCAGAAAGTTTGTTTTCAATCATGTCAGAACATGATGCTGTATGATATAGATATAAATATCACATTACCATTCATATTCGAATTTACGAGTCTGAACGGAATTAATTGAAATGATGCCGTTGACACAAAATGTGTTTTATCGACTTTGTGCCCGTCGAAATTTTCATTGAAATCAAAACAGGAAAGGTTTTGGTTTCGACTAAACTTGCCCCGTTCCTAACGGAAACCCTCCCGTTGGAAAATTTCCACCAGCTGTTAGCAGGCAGAGTCTGTTGAACAAAGAGTGAAGAACGGGGATTTCTCGGGGGGGGGGGGGGGGGGGGCGGGGGAGAACTGCTCCGGGGGTCTCCTGCTTGGGAGGGGTCTGGCGGGGCTGGCTGCATGGAAACACTGTGCCAAGGTATCTTTGTCATCAGGCTCACCTACCAGAGAGGCTGGCTGTATCTGGGAGCACGGAGCTATTACCCGAGCCCCTACGCACCCCAACGTACACCCTTAGAGTCACTGGCATGCTCTGGACGTGTGCTTTGCTGCTGCCTTAGCCAGCGTATTCCTTGGACTCCTATATGTCCCCCAGGAAACGCTGCAGCAGAACACTGGGCATTTCAGATGGCTGCTCCGATGGACTGCAGACGTCTGAGTTAGACGAGAGGCCTGCAGAATTTTCTTGGGCCAGCTGATGGCTTTTTAGTCCGTTCCAAAACGAGCAGCAATCTGTGAGAATGCAAACAGATGCTTGCTCCAAAACCCAGGAGGGAGTGAAGCTAGTCATCTGACATTCACCATCTCGATTAGCCACAATGGGCCAGAAAGGACCAAGGGTTGGCTATCGCCTGCCGTGTCAGAGACCCGAACATCTGTTCCTGGGCCGGCGATGACCGAGATTTTTTTCAGGGATCAGCAACACCCCCTCTGGCATTGCCAGGCTCTGAAAGGGGATCTGTCCATCCTTGGCTGGAAGGATCGTCACAATTCAAAAAGGATGTTGACAGATTCGGGGGGGTGGGAAAACTACAAGAATTACTGAGCTCTGGAAAACCTGCCTTTGCAGCGAGACTAAAGAAGCTCAATCCATTTAGCTTAACAAAGTGGTAGGTTCAGAGGTGACCTGATCACTGTCTGTAAGTACCTAACGGGAGAGAAGCTTTCTAAATCTCGCAGACACCGATCCAATGGCCAGAAGTTGAAGCTAGACAAATTCAGATTAGAAATGAGGTGAAATTTGTATCTATGTATTGATTATTTTACCAGTGAGGTAATTAACCCCTGGACTATCTTACTTGGGGATGGGACGGGGTGTTTAAATCCAGGCTGGGTGTCTCTTTCGAAAAGATCTGCTCTGGCTTAGCCAGCACTCGTGGGCTTGATGCAGGAATCAGTCACTCGGTGAAATCCTCTGCCTGGGTTAGGCAGGAGGTCAGACTGGTTGATCCCTTCTGGTCTGAAAATGCACGAAAACATGCTGCCAAGGGTTCCTCTGCCTGACCACTGGCCGCAAGCCTGCCAAAGGATCCCTCCCCCCAACAGCCATTGCTGTGTGTGTGTGTGTGTAAAAATTAGTATTTAACAACAAACATTGCTAGCTACATTGACAGGCTGCAATGCCATCTGCTGGAATGAGAGGGTCACCTCTCCAGAGGACAGTGGCAATTTCTGCTCAGAGATGTTTTACCAATGGTGCCGTGGCAGCCTGAGCACTGCTGGCATGTCCCATCTGCCATCGCCCACCCCACTCCGCATCTCCAGCTCTGAGCAGCATTAGGACTTTCTGGGCTAAACTAGAAGCAGAATCTCCCTCCCTCCCCCTGAGAGCCTTAACAGTTGATGCAGTTGTTCTGGGTGTCCCGAAACTACCTTGTTGCGCAGCTGGGTTTGCTAGGGGTCTGTTTGCTGGTTCTTCTATTGTAAATGCTCCCAAATTCTCTGTTCCCGTGACAAACAGTCACAAGTCCTGGGAGCAGCCAGAAAAACAGCAAGGATGGGAATGGAAATTGAGACCCGTGGGAAATAAAGGAGATAGGAAACAGCATGTGGCAACTTGGAAGGGCACACAGGGTGCCTCTGTGGATTGTCCATCTCTTGCTCAGAGATCCTGTGTTAGTGACCTGTAATACACCAGTCTACAGAATGCCCTCTTGGTACAGAGTTGTATTCCCTCTAGCCCCAGAAGAAAGAAGTGGGCAGGGAGAGTATGGGGGAGTGGGAGCAGGCAGTGGATTCTCTCTCTCTCTCTCTCAGCTGGGATTGATGTAAACCCAAGGGTCAAAGTTTGTGTGTTTCCCTCTCCACGATTTTCTAACGGGACTGGTGACTTCGGCTGCTTCCACTGTTGGGAGCCCAGCTTGAGGCATGCTGTATGAGACAGCACTGAGCATCCATCCACTGACAATCAAGCCCCTTTAAGCAGTGCTTAATTTGTAATGAAAGCAGTGCCAGGGCTCAAGCAATTTTTTTACATCCATAACTGATGCAGCAAGCCCAGCGGCGCCAGGGCTCGGAACTGCCAGGCCCAGCGGCGCCGGGGCTATGACCAGCCAAGCCCTGGAACAAATTAAGCACGGCCTTTAAGGCCACTCCAGGTGGGCCCTTGAAAACGGAGCCATGCAAAGTCACCGTTGCTTTTGGAAACGCAGGCCTTCATCTCATTGCACTGTTTTTCCCCCCCACAGTGTGAATGAGGAACCCGGGAGCCCTCAAAAGCAGAAACTTAACAAGCAGGTAAGAAAATCTTCCCACTCTTCTCCTGCCTAACGCTAAGCCCCTATACATCTGCCTGCCTTCGGTTTTCCTGTGGCTCCTATCACAGCAGTATCTCAGGCAGTTTCGGAGAGTAGCTGATGAGAATGTAGGAGATTCAGACTTGCCGTCTGCTTCGGGTACCGATGTGTGTTTGTGTTCCTGGACTGAGCCTGCTGGCAGGGCTGGGAAGATAATTATGACTGTGAAGCTGCTTCACAGAGATGGGCTAGACTGTGGGTATGGGTTGTGAGCCCAGAACTGAGGGACTCTCCAGTCTCTTGTGCTCAGATAAAGCAGTTGTGTTTGTATACGAGGCTCTTAGAACGAACGGTGAGTTCTGGGAATGATACGCTGCCCTCTCTGGAGTCTGTACTAGGGGTTCTACCCAAACACACCCATGCAGAGTGTGGCCCCAGCTGATTCCCCTACCCCACCCGCAGCCAAGACTTTGGCTAAATTCTGGTCCAGCTCTGAACTTGGGGCCTGAGCGGGCCCGTGTAAACAGGGGTTCAAATGGTTCCAGTGGAACCAGGCATGTACAGAACCCCATGATTTGTTTTGTTTTTTTGCTCTTTCCTTCCAACAAGAGCCCCAAATGGACCATTCCGAGCCCTCTTTAATGCTTTGCAGATTTCATTGCCCTCCACACCAAAGCAGGGCAGCGGATTACCGAGGTTATTTTAGAGAAGCTGAAAAAAGATGGTTTAGATATGGCTGATTGCTGGGCCCAAAGCTATGGCAGAGCTCACGTGGCTTCAGCATACAACTGTGTTTAAAATCGAATGCAGCAAGGAAATCCGTCCACGTCTTTCATCCCACATGCTGCCCGCTCACTGAATCTTGGTCAGCAGGTGTTCCCCAAGTTGTCCCATTTTTGTGGAATCGTTCCAAGATTTTAGACCCTTTTTGCCACTTCTGTTCGTCACAGGGAAGTGTTGAAAAAGCATCTTAGCATTATATTAAAGTGCCAAAGCACAACCAGATGGTCAGCAAGGATCAGGGCGGCCTGTCTGCTACAAGATCAGGTCAAGGGTGTTCTCGCCACTTTAGATGAGAACAACGCTGGTTACAATCTTATGGCAGAACTTAAGTTGGAAGCTGATTGCTTACAAACCACCATTGCAGAGTTTTGGTTTCTTGTCGTGGCTGAGATGTGGTTTGCTGTCTTACCAAAAATTAACATTGTGAGCAAAAATGGTAGAGTCCAGACCTTGGCGTGCGAATGACTTGTGGTTTACTTGGTGGCCTTCGAGATGCTTTATTGGAATTAAGGTCTTCTGGATTTGTTACGTGTAAGGATGGAAGCATGTAGTTCAAAGGGAAAGGTGAGGAAAGTAATGCCAGGCAAACTTGCAAAGGACAAAAGCTCATCCAATCCCAAAACAGTTTTTGGATGCGAGGTTTGCTCCTGTCTTGCACGCAGTATTAACCCAATTGGACGCTAGGAGGCCAAAGTACAATGGAGGTGGAGAAGTATGAGCAAGAAACTGGGACGTCTCAGCAGTGAAGTCCTAGAAAGGCACGCTTAAAACATAGCAAGCAGCTACCCTGAGATTTAAACTCTGAGGTTTGAGAACGAGATTGAGCACTTCACCGGGTGTCACCAGCGAATCTTTATGGATGATTTGGAAATGAAAATGCCCATTGATCTCCTTAGCTACATTTGCAAAAGGTCTTTAGATGTGAGTTTCCCTAACACAGAAACAGCACCGCGTGCATTTTGCTGTCTTCCCGGAACCGTGGCTGCTAACGAAGGGAGTTTCAGCAAGCTAAAATTAATCGAGACCTATCTAAAAATGTCCATGTGGCGGGAAAAGTAAGGGTCAGTAGGGAAAATACTCCCCTTTGTTACACAAGAGCCACTTTTATAAACCCAAATATTTGGGTTGTTTTATATGTTTATAGCGTGAGCCGGAGATGTTCTCTAAGGTTAAAGATCAGGACCAGGAGTCAAGATGGAGTTCTAGCCCCAGCTCTGACACCAATGCGGCGCGTAGCCTGAGGCAAGTCACATATACATGACTCCTCAATGGGTAGAACGGTTTCTGATCCCTGGCAGCAGCAGCTGGCAGCCCCATTCCGGTGCTTACGGGTCTGTCAGTATTTCTGTGACGATACGCTCCTCTCTCCAGCGGTTCGTAACAGTTGGTTTACAGCTGAAACTTGACCTGGAAGGTCTTATTCCATGAAGGTAATTGTGTTCTGCCTACCAAAATCTCCTCTTCTGTTTGAACTGTATGCCATGGTGGATAGAGCAAAGACAGACAGGGAGCTGCTTTTCTCATTAGGATCTGACTGTGATCTTCCAATTTTCATCCAGACGGAGCTTGAAGAGTTTCTATCAAAATCTTTTTAAACAAGTGTATTGCATATGTATAAACTCTCTGGAATGAAAACTCCGAGCAAAGGCCTTATCTTCTCAGTAGTCTGGATAATATCGTCCTCATCACTAGCGCTACAGAACTAGTTGGAGCACGAATTACTTTGCACATCCTGCAAGGGCGACCACCTCTGGGGTGCAACACATCTGCTGTTTAACAGCACACAGCAACAACAACACATGGCAGTTTGGGGAAGGAGAAACCGGTAGCCCGTTGAAGCTGCAGGGGAAAGTAGGGAGGCAGATGTAATCTGCCAGGGCAGTGGAGGTCACACCCCTTCTCTTGCAAAATGTCCCAGGAGGTCGTTAATTAGCACAATATGGTGCTATTTCATTGAAGTGACTCAGACCTACTCTGTTTCCTGTTTCGTTTCGGTATCAATTTATAATTAGCCCCAGCCCATGCAGCAGCCCAGAATGAAACCACTGGAGCGCAGCTTGTAGGTGGGGACATGAAAGGTGATTTGATCTAATGGTGAATATACCAGCAATCCAGTGAGAGGCTGCAGCCGGGTATTACTTACATCACCTTGCACCAGGCTGCGGGCTCTAAATCAGCACCTACTTCCCAAATGTTTATTATCTAGCTAATTGCCAAGCCATGTGGTCTGGATCTGATGAATCCTCATTATTTATAGCCCTGGCTCAATGGGATTAGGTGCGGTACATCTAATCCATCTACTTCCTCTGTGCTCTGGCTCTGGGTGACCTCAATCCCAGAGGAACTGGTTCTCACAAGCTATTTCTGGACACCTTGCAGTCACCGAAATCTCTTTACCTGCCACCACTTTTCCAGAGGACCCCAATCGTCTTTAGCACAGGCTCCTCCTGTCACTCCCGGGCTGCGAAGCAAGATGCCTCCTTCACAGTCTCCGCCGTAGATGAACGTGGGAGCCTGGGGGAATGGGGGACATGATCCTGGCCAACCCATGCAGAGCAGTGCTTTGCTGTTTTAGAGGAGGGGTGTGAATTGGCCAGCTGGCATGATGGCTCCTGATTCTTCATCCCTCCATTGCCCCATCAGGACTTTCTTGGCTCTTTCCCCTTCCAGCATCTTCCTGTTTGAAAAAGAAATGCTCCTTTCCCAGCTGCTGCCCCCAGCCCCAATACTAATGTTCCAGAGGGGATACCATGTGCACCCCAGCTGCTCACACAGCCCTAGCCCTGTCTCCTCCCGAGAGGTGGCCTCCCATGCTCACCTGTAACACCCACATGGTGGCCGGGCCCGTGTTCGTTACAATACATGGAACACACCTGAGAAAGCATCCTGGTCTAGTGAGTGGCTGAAACATCCTTCCCAGGGAAGTTATCCCTTCTCTGCCAGGGGTTGTGTAGGTGAAAGAGCTTTATTAGGCGAGGCTGAGGATGCATTCCGATTTCCTTCTCTCCTGACTTGAATAGAGCCTTGGCAGGACCAGCTACAGTACCTTACCACCTGGTACCATACCACCTACAGACCTCCCTGGAGCCCTGAATGCAGATGGAACCTGAGTACACCATGCTCTGTATCCCCTAGCTAGTGATCTCTCCACTTCCCATCCCCTGGCTGTTTACCAACTGCCTTTTCTCTTTTTCTCCCTTTTGCTTCCGTTCATTGGGCCACTTGGTGGTAAGTCATTCTGCTTTACAAACCATTGATTCAAAACTGTTATTTTAGAGGCAGGTAAGAACCAGCCCACAGATCCAGATGCCCTCCCCTTCCTCCTCCAGATTCAGGTCTGTTCCAGTGCCAGCACCATTCTACTGTCTAGCAGGTTGGGCTGAAACCCCGGATCAAACCCACCTGAGCTTCGGGGACATTCTGATCCAGGTCCAAACTTTGCAGCTTGGGCCAACCTCTGTTGTTGTTTAAATTCAGTGACACCTTGGTGAATGGCAGCAAAGATTATCCAGGGGGCAGAGGGAATGTTTGATGAAGAAAGGCCTGAATTTGGACCCACGTGGCCAGCCAACAGGTATGCAGATACCTAGGCCCAGAGCTTAGCAGGCTTCAAAGGAGGACTGGATTGTTATATGGGTAATGAGGCTATTTAGATTTAGAATAGTTTTGGAATGGCTATCAACCCTCCTGCTTCAGGGCCCAGGCCAACCTCTAACCATTGGGGTCAGGAGGAAACTTCCCCTAGGGGCAGGTTATCCCATAACTGCCCACTTTAGAATTTCTTGCTCCTTTCTCTGACGCAGCTAGTGCTGGCCAGTGTTGGAGCCAGGATCCTGAGCTAGATGGTCTGATCAAGTCAGGTAGTTCCTATATTCTTGAGGACCCACATGTTGAAGCAGAAGAAGATAGAAGCCCACCTGCTCTGAGACCTGGGTGACATGAGATTAGATTAGATATCCAGAGAGCCTCCTTCCCTGAGAAAAAAGCTCGCTGAACTGTCAACTAACCTGCAAGAATTTGAAAAAACGTGAAGAGCTCTGTGTAAGCTTGAAAGCTTGTCTCTCTCACCAACAGAAGTTGGTCCAATCAAAGATACCACCTCCCCCACCTTGTCTCTCCCATGTCCTGTTGGGACCAACATGGTTACAACAACACTGCACAGAACAAATCTGCAAAGAATTGTAGAAGCTGAGAATTTAAGGCAAGAATGGAGAATTACCTCAAAGCTCCCAACATCTCTGCCTCCATGGTGGGCGAGGTGGGGCTGTCCTTCTGTGAAATAGAGACTCAATTTGCTTGATGGGCCAAAGGGGTTTTCCATCCAAAATTTGTTTCTATGGTTTTTAAAATGTTGTGCCCTTGATAGAGGTAACACAAATGTAGACACTGTCACTACAAACCCATAGCTTAGTTGCAGGGAGCAGAAGAGAACATGAGCCAGGATTCCTGGGTTCTGTTCTTTGGGATATGGCTAGAGCTGGGTGGTCAGTTCTTGGATGGGAGACCTCCCAGGAAAACTCTGGTGATGCTTCAACAGGGGAAGCATCCTGCCCTGCCTCAGTGCTGACTCGGTTCCCCTGCACGTGGCTGTACGACGTTTGGATGAGGTCTGTGTAATCAGTAATAGACCCATGGCATGTCTCCGAAGAGTGCAGGTGCTACATAAGAACGGCCATACTGGGTCAGACCAAAGGTCCATCTAGCCCATATCCTGTCTTCCCACAGTGGCCAGTGCCAGGTGCCCCAGAGGGAATGAACAGAACAGGTAATCATCAAGTGATCCATCCCCTGTCATCCATTCCCAGCTTCTGGCAAACAGAGGCTAGGGACACCATCCCTGCCCATCCTGGCTAATAGCCATTGATGGACCTATCTTCCATGAATCTATCTAGTTCTTTTTTGAACCCTGTTATAGTCTTGGCCTTCACAACATTCTCTGGCAAGGAGTTCCACAGGTTGACTGTGCATTGTGTGAAGAAATACTTCCTTTTATTTGTTTTAAACCTGCTGCCTATTAATTTCATTTGCTGGCCCTTAGTTCTTGTGTTATGAGAAGGAGTAAGTAACACTTCCTTATTTACTTTCCCCACACCAGTTATGATTTTATAGACCTCTGTCAGATCCACCCATAGTCGAATCTTTTCCAAGGTGAAAAGTCCATCTTATTAATCTTTCCTCATATGGAAGCCATTCCATCCCCCTAAACATTTTTGTTGCCCTTTTCCAATTCCAATGTATTTTTTATTAAGATGGGGCGACCACATCTGAGGCTCATTAACTCTTCATTTAATCACATTTGTGAAGTAATGCCTGCGTTAGAAGGGGAAGCTGTTTGTAAAGAGCTCAGAGACCCTCAGAGTGGGCAAAGAAGGGCAGGCAGCTATTCGTGCTGTGATAACCAGATGAGCAAAGAAACAACAGGCCTGTGATTAGAACAAAAGCCAGAATATTCCTTTCTCCAAAGAGTCCTTCCCTGGCAATCAAGCCCTGTTGGTTCCCAAAAACTAAATTTGTGCCACTGGAGGGGTGCACAGACACACATATAGTCTGTGCTTCACACACCAGTATTATTTTGCTAGCAGGTGCAGTGCAGAGGCAGGAACTGGCCTGGCTTTGGGGCAACACTGGTTTTGTTTTGTTCTGGGAACGCACCCAGATACTACTGTGATGGACGCAATACAGACTCTGACATGAGTAAGTGTCTCTCAGACGCCCCTCCCTGCTCTGTCATTGTGTTGTTGAGTTAGAGACGGGCCTGAGCTTTTACATCCAGAGTCAGGATTCCCCAGGAGCTGAGCGAGCTGAGTTTAGGCTTGGACCCGTTTCTATGCCGTCCTCTCTCGGCGAGGGAGAGAGCCCTCGCTAGCGACTGGACACAAGGCAGATTCTACCCTCAAAAGCTTTCAGCTGCTGGGCTGAGTTTCAGCGCTGACACGGGGACTTAGACACACAGCTCCTGTTCATTTCAATGGTACATAAGAACAAACATAAGAATGGCCAGACTGGGTCAGACCAAAGGTCCATCCAGCCCAGTATCCTGTCTACCGACAGTGACCAATGCCAGGTGCCCCAGAGGGAGTGAACCTAACAGGTAATGATCAAGTGAGCTCTCTCCTGCCGTCCATCTCCACCCTCTGACAAACAGAGGCTAGGGACACCATTCCTTACCCATCCTGGCTAATAGCCATTAATGGACTTAACCTCCATGAATTTGGCTAAACCCCCTAGTCCCCTTCACCTTTATTTTAAAGCAAAGGTATTGCCAGCCCTGCAGACTGAAACCCTCCCTTTATCCCCTGAGTAGACACAGCACAGGTCCCAGAGTTGTGAATTTCTACCACCAAGGTGCCTCTGTGCGCCTGGAGGGACTGCAGAGGGGAGCATTATCTCCAGGAGCCAGGGCCAGCTGCTGGGTGTTGAGCTGTGGACACCTGCTGTGAGAGCTCCAATTCCTTTCACACACCTGTTTCCTTATCACTCCCACTCCTCTCTGCACCTTTAATGACCCCCCCCCCCGCCCCAGCCTCTGTTGCTCTTGTCTCTGGGGATTGGCTAGTCACATGGATACCAAGAATATGCAGCGTTACAGCTTATCCCACGCTACTTGGCACTGGTGAGGCCTCAGCTGGAGTCCTGGGTCCGGTTCTGGGTGCCGCACTTCAGGGAAGATGTGGACAAATTGGAGCGAGTCCAGAGGAGAGCAACAAAACGGACAAAAGGTTTAGAAAACCTGACCTGTGAGGAAAGGTTAAAAAGTGGGCACGTTTAGTCCTGAGAAAAGAAGACTGAGCTGGGGGGACCTGGTAACAGTCTTCAAATATGCGAAGGGCTGTTATAAATAGGATGGGGAGCAATTGTTCTCCACATCCACCGAAGATAGAACAAGAAGTAACGGACTTAATCTGCAACAAGGGAGATTAGCTATTAGAAAAGCTTGCTAACTGGCAGGGTAGTTTAAGCTCTGAAATAGGCTTCCAAGGGGGGTTGTGGAATCCCTGTCATTGGACGTTTCTAAGAACAGGTTGGACAAACCCCTGTCAGGGCTGGTCTAGGTTTACTTGATCCTATCTCAGCGCAGTGGGCTGGACTAGGCCTCTCGAGGTCCCTTCCAGCCCTGCATTTCAATGTTTCTGGAAGGGATATTCAACGTCATGCTTTAGAGGTGCCAACCTCTTAGAGACCAGGATGAGACCAATGCTGGGGGCATGTTATCCCACCTCTGCCTCCTGCAGGGTTCTTACATCTTCCGCCAAACAGCCAGTTCCAACCATTGTCGGAGACATGATACTGAGCTATATGGACCTCTGGTCTGCCCAGCCTGGCAGTTCTGGAGTTGAGTAGAGAGACGTTTCACCTGTAGCCAAGTCCCATCCGTTGGCTTAGTTCTTCACTCTTTCCCCATAAGAACAAACGGCCATACTGGGTCAGACCAAAGGTCCATCTAGCCCAGGGTCCTGTTTTCTGACAGTGGCCAATGCCAGGTGCCCTGGAGGGAATGAACAGAACAGGGAATCATCAAGTGACCCATCCCCTGTCGCCCATTCCCAGTTTCTGGCAAACACAGGCTAAGGACACCATTCCTGCCCATCCTGGCTAATTGATGGACCTATCCTCCATGAACGTATCTAGTTCTTTTTTGAACCCTGTTATAGTCTTGGCCTTCACCACATCACAAATTGTTTGGCCCATCCCGCGAAGGCATATCCCTGGTCCTCCTGGCCCTGGCTCTGACCCCATTACCACCACTTTTACACTGAGGCAACTCCCTTGGCTCCAGGGAATCTGTCCTGACTTACACCATAGACTTTAAGGTCAGAAGGGACCATTATGATCATCTGGTCTGACCCCCTGCATGCTGCAGGCCATAAAACCGTCCCCACCCCTTCCCTGGACTCTGCTGCTGAAGTCCCCAATCCTGTTATTAGTGACTTCAATCGGCAGAGACCCTCCTGCTAGAGATCCCTGCCCCATGCTGCGGAGGAAGGCGAAAAACCTCCAGAGGCTCAGCCAATCTGCCCTGGAGGAAAATTCCTTCCCGACCCCAAATATGGCGATCAGTAAGACCCCGAGCATATAGGCAAGAGTCTCCATCCTGACCCCTTTTAGCCATTATGCTATTTACCTACCATTGCTTGGTTTTCCTTGACTACTATGTTTTACCATTAAACCATTCCCTCCATAAACTTATCTAACTTAATCTTAAAACCAGACAGGTCCCTCGCCCCCACCGTTTCCCTCGGAAGGCCGTTCCAATATTTCACCCCTCTGACGGTCAGAAACCTTCGTCTAATTTCTAGCCTGAACTTCCCCACGGCAAGTTTATATCCATTCGTTCTCGTATCCACGTTAGTACTAAGCTGGAATAATTCTTCTCCCTCCCTTGTGTTAATCCCTCTAATATATTTAAAGATAGCAATCATATCCCCTCTCAGCCTTCGCTTTGTCAGACTAAACAACCCAAGCTCCTCTAGTCTCCTTTCATACGACAGGTTTTCCATTCCTCTGATCATCCTAGTGGCCCTTCTCTGCACCCGTTCCAGTTTGAGTTCATCTTTTTTAAACATGGGAGACCAGAACTGCACACAGTACTCCAAATGAGGTCTCACCAGCGCCTTGTACAACGGAAGCAGGACCTCCTTATCCCTACTAGATATACCTCGCCTAATGCATCCCAAGACAGCATTGGCTTTTTTCACCGCCACGTCACATTGTCGACTCATAGTCATCCTGCGGTCTACAAGGACCCCTAGGTCCTTCTCCTCTTCCGTTACTTCTAACCAATGCGTCCCCATCTTGTAACTAAAATTGTTATTAGTCATCCCCAAATGCATCACCTTACACTTTTCACTATTAAATTTCATCCTATTTCTGATACTCCAATTCACAAGCTCATTCAAGTCTCCCTGCAGGATATCCCTATCCTCTTCCGAATTTACAACGCCTCCCACCTTCGTATCATCCGCAAACTTTATCAGCCCACTCCTGCAATCGGTTCCGAGGTCAGTTATAAATAGATTAAATAAAATGGGTCCCAAAACCGAACCTTGAGGCACTCCACTAGTAACCTCCCTCCAACCTGACAGTTCACCCTTTAATACGACCCGCTGCATTCTCCCCATTAACCAATTCCTTATCCACCTCTGGATTTTCATATCGATCCCCATGTTTTTCAGTTTAACCAATAATTCCTCATGGGGTACAGTATCAAACGCTTTACTGAAATCCAGGTATATTAGGTCCACCGCATTTCCCTTATCTAATAAATCCGTTACTTTCTCAAAGAAGGAGATCAGATTCGTTTGGCACGATCTGCCCTTCGTAAAACCATGTTGTAATTTATCGCAATTGCTACTAACCTCCAGGTCCTCAACTAGTTTCTCTTTCAGAATTTTCTCTAACACCTTGCACACTACAGATGTTAAACTAACAGGCCTGTAGTTACCCGGATCACTTTTTTTCCCTTTCTTGAAAATAGGAACCACATTAGCTATTCTCCAGTCTAACGGGACCACCCCCGAGTTTACAGATTCATTAAAGATTATCGCTAACGGGCCTGCTATTTCCCGTGCCAATTCCTTCAATATTCTCGGATGAAGATCGTCCGGTCCTCCCGACTTAGCCCCATTAAGGTGTTCAAGTTTTGTTTCTACCTCGGATACGGTAATCCCCCATCCTGAACGCCCCTCTGTAGCGGTGCTAGTATCCCTAATCCCTTCATTGGCCTCATTAAACACCGATGCAAAATATTCATTGAGATATTGCGCCATGCCTAGATTGTCTTTAATCTCCTCTCCGGCAATAGTCTTCAGCGGTCCCACTTCTTCTTTCTTTGCTTTCTTCCTATTTATGTGGCTGTAAAACCTCTTACTATTGCTTTTAATTCCCCTCGCTAGGTCCAACTCTACACGGCCTTTGGCCTTTCTCACTCTATCTCTACATTCTCTGACTTCACTTAGGTACATTTCCTTACTGATCCCTCCCCTCTTCCACTCTTTGTACGCTTTCTGTTTTTTCCTAATCGCCCCTTTGAGTCGGTCGCTCATCCAGCTCGGTCTAAATCTCTTGCTTAGTAATCTTTTTCCCTTTTTTGGAATACAGGCCTCTGACAGCTCATGCATCTTTAACTTAAAGTAATCCCAGGCTTCTTCTGCCTTTAAATCCATTAATACGTTTGCCCAATCCACTTCCCTTACCAGTCCCCTTAATTTGTTAAGGCTGCGGTGCTCCCTTTCATATTTACTCTGGGCATTTCACCAGCTAGTGACACTATGTGATCACTAAACCCTAGAGACTGACCTGCATTAACTCTCCAGAAGATCAAGTCATCAGCGCACTGGGCTCTTGGCCAGCAGCCCCTCGTCACTCTCCTCTGACCTCTGTATCATATTGGCTTTGGGCAGGGGCTTGACATGTCATGAGATTCATGTTGTGTTGGGGAGATCGCTCCAACGTGCTGGTTCTGGGGCTGGAGGCAGTTATTCTTACTGCCAGTTGGCCTGCTCCTGTAGCGGACGGATGCTGCCTTCTCAGGAATTCCATTCTCCAGCAGAAAAGATTTTTTGGGAAACTCCAACCTGACGACTTTGGAAGAAGTATAATCCACACCGCCCTCTACGCACAAGAAAGACTTGCGGGCAAAGTACAAAGTTCAGCGGGAGGATGGCTTCTTAGGAATTTTGCTTAAAAAAACAATGTTGGCAGGAGAAACTTTCAGAAGAATGTGGCCCAATCTGATTTTTCTTTTGTTCTTTGAAGCTGTTTCCCTGAGGCACAAGGAATTCTTGGAAGGATATTGTTGGATTGTTTAAAAAACAACCACCACCCATCCACAACAACAACAAAACTGCAGCTGGAGCAGGTTGAGCGAGACAATGAAAGAGCACAGAGGTGGATGGTTTCTGCCAGTCCAAATCATGGCAGTTTGGTAGTGAACCAGAGGGTTCAGTGGTGTTGTAACCAAGTGGCTGGTTGTGAAATCAGTTAGTGGCTCTGTTTGGCTCTAGTGGATGGGTTTCTAAACAGACATCACCCCCTCAGTTGGCACTAACTGTCCATCTCAACACAGAGGTAAAAGTCTGGAACCGGAGCGCCCATCCAAGCCTAGGAATGGCTTCTGGAGATCCCAGTTGGGATGGGGTGAAGGCAGCATGCGTGGCTGCTGACCGCACCGATTGTGGTCTGTAGCAGGATATCGGTCAGTCTCTAGGACTGGCCATCTCTCCCCTTATGTCAGCAGAAAATCCACCACAAAAACAGTGACCCACGGTGCAGTTCCATCCCCATCCGTAGGGCAGCCTATGAAACAAGACAGGGAAAAGAACATAATAAAGAGGCCTGGTTTGAGTTTTGGGCGATTGTGCCTCTCTCTGGCCACCATCCCCGGCTGGGAAAGGCTTGCCTGGCTCCTGGCTCCCTGCATGTCCCAACATCAGCCTGCGGACAGAATGACTGTGAAGGAAAGATCCAGGTGTTAATGTTTAGCTCTTAAAGGAACATTGTCAGATTAAACATCCCATTAAAAAAAAAAAAAAAGGCAGAGGGGTCCAGACCTGTGTTTCTTTTAACCCCTGATATGGTTTAAAATGGGGGGAAATTTTAAAAATCTAATTCTCTTATTTGGTGGTGGTGGTTTCCTTTTTGACATTTCAGATCAGATCATTTCATTCTGGCTCCCAGGCACTAGCACAACGGGGCACTGTTTGGGTTGTAGATGGTGCAGGGGCACGTTGAAAAGAAATCCACGTTATTATACAACGAGGCTTTTCATTTTGTTAAGAAAGGGGGGAACGGTAAAAAAAAAGGAGAAATCAGTGTATTAAGATTAAGTTTTATTGTCTTATTTTCCCCAACAAAACTTTAAATTTAGGACCAGCCTGGCAATGTCTTTTTAAAATGGTGAGGGGAAAATGTTACTGCTGAATAGAGGACTTGAGAACGGGAGAAAGCTATCGGGGGTGATTCTGATCTCATTCACACTGCTTTTACATCAGTGTAACTCCATTTACTTCAGCAGAGTTACTCCTGATTTACACCTGGCTGGGTGAAATGGGAATCCGGCTCTAGGTGCTGAAGGAGGGACCCACTAAGGAGAAACTGCTTTTTTCAAGCAGCGAGGGGGATGTCTAGGTTAGGGATTTCTTCCCCTAGCCAGCTAGGTCCCTTCTCTGCATGCGCTGTTAGCCCCCTCCACCTGCCCCTTCATCCCTGGCCCTCCCCTTTGCCAGTGCTTCACTGGAGCATTTCTTTAAAATCTCTGCTTAGCCAGTGGGCGAGTGTGTCTGGTTTTGAGTGTGTCAGGGTGCATCATTCTTCTCATCCTCACCTGGCAGCTCTGTTCCCTCCTAGATCTCCCGCCTCAGTTTCCCCTCCTTGCACGTCCCTTCTCTCCTGACTGCTCCATGCCTGTGCCCACTCCAGCCTCTGTCTGTTCTGCCCACTGTGGCCTTCTCGCTTCCTCCTATCGCCCCCCCCCCCCCCCCCCCCGCTCCTCTCTGAGGCTCTGTGGAGACCCACTTGTCCTGGGAAGTGTTCCAGTTATGCAGACTGCACCCCCGTGCAGAAGGGTGCTGGCCCCCTCGTGCGTGTTCTGTATTGCAGTGGGTTGCACTGGACCGGGCCTGTGGACTGTAGGGTTTCCAGGGCCAGGGCTCTGTTATTGGGTCTTTTGTACGCCTGTAAATGATGTGTCCCTCCATTCAGCGCCTCCTGCCGGGGCAGAAGCAGAAGAAGAAGCGCCAGGAACCCACGCTGGAAGCCAAGCCCAAGAAATCAAAAGTGAAAAAGTTGGACAACCCAAGCCCAGCAGAGGAGCCCAGCACCCCCTCTCAGAGTAAGAGACGTGAGCAGCTCGACCACAGCTAGGGACAGGCAGCCCCTGGGAGTTGCGGACGGGGGAGATAAGAAATCGGGGAGGGTTCTGAATCTCTCACACACACCCCCATACCTGCTGCCCTCCCGGCTGTGCATTCCCTGAACAAGTTACTCTTCTGTGCCGGCTTCCTGCCTCTCTCCTCTCCAGCAGCGCTGGGACAGCCAGCAAAGCCCTGGGCTTGTCCCCAGAACAAGGCACCGGCCATCTCTGTGTGCCAGTGCCCGTGCTGGGACTGGGACTCGAGAATCCCAGCTGTCCGGCGTGCATGGCCCCTTACAGGGCACAAAACCAGCTGCTGGTAGAAGAGGTTGAGCCCCTGTCTGTGGTGGTGCCTTGCTGTACTGCCCACAAAGCAGTGCCAGGCCGGCCGTGCACACAGGCAGACACCTCCAGGCATTTAGCCTGGCACGGTGCCTAAACTTTGCCTCCAAGACGCAGGCCTGTGCTCTGGGAGTGACCCCCGGAAAGCGTATTTGGACCTAGACATGAGCCAGGGCCAACCCCACCTGTATGCCCGTACAAGCCCCTAAATATAGGGGCGTCCCATGTATGAGCTCTCCCTCCCGGCACACGTAGCCTCCCCTCCCCACTCTGATCCACCCCCTCTGGAAGATCACCTCGGGGCCTCACTTCCATGGCCTCCAAGAGACAAACGGCCCCGCCATCCTTCCCCAACGAGAGACACCCCCATCCACTTCTCCCCTCCTGCAGTGCGCTACGGGGTAAGTGGAGTCTGACTTCATTCCAAGCCGCACCACACCGAGCATGTGCCGTTCCGCCCCCACTGCCAACTCCCTGCCTGTCCCGGTCTGTGTTTCTGTCCTCACTCTGGCCGCTCTCACCGCATGCAGCTGTCAGGAAACTGAGGAAGAAGAAGGAGGAGGAGGAGAAACTGGAGGAGGAGAGTGAAAAGCAGCCCTACCCCAAATCCACCAAAGAGCCCAGGAAGAAGAAGGAAAGTCCCACGTCGCATTTCAGTGTGGCCAAAGCCTCGAAAAAGAAGCAGGGTAAGAAGGCGTTGGGCCGCTTCCACCCATGGGGTCTCTAATGCATGCTGCACACTCTCACACCCGCCACACCCAACCCTAGTACACAGCCACGACCAGACACACACCAGCATACAGGCCACAGGCTCCTGCCTGTGTCACAATCCAGCCACACACACTCGCAGCCCAAACACAACAGCCAGGCCTGCACGCCACAACACAAGTGCATCCTCGCATTACCACGGCAATCCAAACACAGCTTCACCACGCATACCCGGCCAAACACAACCCTTGTACACTGGCGTTGTGCTCCCAATCCAACACACTGCTTTGCACTCACAACCCGATCCAAACAGTTACGCCATGGAAATGCAGTCCACACACACATTCATTCATTCATTATATATATATATATATATATATATATATATACACGTGGCATTCACAATCCAGGACACAGCCCTGCACATATCCCACAATCCAAAATTCACTGCAACACAATCTCCATCCAAACACAAAACAGCATCGTGCGTCCCAGTCCAACCCAGCCCTCCCACACACACTGTGCACTTTCAATCCAAACCCATCTGAAAGCCTGCTTGAAAATGCTCTCGGCACCACTGACGAACCGACCCCCTCCACCCCTAAAAGGCAATGAAAGGCCGCGTCCTGGGAAAGTCCCCAGCTCCCACATAGGGTGAGTAAGACCCGGCTCTGCTTTCGGAGGACAGCTGCACAGATCGGGCAGGTGGCTGTTGCAGTTTTCGGCCCCATTCTAATGCCTGTCCTCTAATGCATGCCAGGCGAATATTTCACCCACCCTGACCCACCAGCTCCTGTTCATTGGTGGGGGTCTGTGGGCAATTGCTCCATTCCTTGTTACTGTCTCTCCAGGGGAGGGAGGAGGCGAGGGATAAAGGAAAGGACTCCCTGTGGGATGCATTTACTGCACAGACTCCTAGGAAAAGCCCAGGAGGCAAGACAGTCACTAGGTGGCAGCCTTGTACCACACGCCCCCCCCCCCTCCCCCACCACCTCCACAAACACACAAATTCTCTCTCTCCTGCATAATACAGTGGCCTTTATTTTCTAACCTGCTATTTCCTACAGGGTAAACTCCTGAGGTAAAAAGCTCTAGAGCCTGATCTACACTGGGGGAAACACCCCAGCATTTCCAACCAGGTTTGAAACTGGTTCAGCTGGTGTAGTGTAGTCCAGACTGGCCAAACTGGTTCTCAAAGTGGTTTGAATGTGTGTGTAGGGGGGGGGGGGGGAGGGGGGGGGTTTCCCAGTGAAGTCAGAGCAGCCCTCCGGACTGGAGGTTTCTACGAAGGTTTTTAAGCACACTTTTACACTTTCTTCTCACCCGGATTGATCCCATTTACACTGGCTGGCCAAGCCAGTTAGAAACCAGTTTTCCAGGAATCGTGATCAAATTTGGTTTGAGCCCCAGCACGGATTAGACTCCCAGATACTGGGTGAGTGAGGTGTAAGCAATGGGTGACATATGGCAATGGGTAGGTCCAGGTCCAGAGGGCCCCAAGCTAGTCCCCAGTTGTGGGGAAAGTTCCTCTAAACAGGGCAGGCGGAGCCGTCGCCACAGTCACGTATTAACGTGGCTATGTCCATTTTTCTTTAATCTTCTTCTCATCCCTGTTCCGCTCCCCCCCCCCCCCATCCCCGCACTTCCAGAGGACTCTGAGGAGGAGGAGGAGGCGGAGAATAATGACCCACCGAAAAAGCCAAAAAAGAAGCCCCCCAAAGAAATCCCAGCTGGAAAAAGCAGGGAGAGAAAACCCAAGCCAAAAGGTCAGCAGCTGGAACCCCGGAGAAGGGGCTGGCATGTGGAGGTGAACCCTGGGGGGAGTGAGCCCTGCTGCGTGAGTGAGTGAGAGGAAGGATGCTCCAGCAGTGAGGGCGCTAGACTAGGACTTGAGGGAGCTGGGTCAATTCCCTGCTCCTCCGCAGACTCCGGGTGTGACCTTGGGTAAGTCACTCCCCCTTTACGAGCCTCAGTCCCCTCTCTGTGCGATGGGGACCATAGCCCTGCCCGGTCATAGGGCGTGAGGTGCTCAGATGCTATGGTGAGGCAAGGCCTGGTGAGGTCCCCTCTGTCACTGGGGATCTGTGTGTATACATCAGAATCCCTCTCCTGGTAACGCCCTAGGGGACAGGAGTGGAAGGATCCTTTTGCTGCATATTTCCATTTCCCTGTCAACTGAGGCAGCTGGGCTGGAGCTGGTGTTTCTTTGCCTGGCTTCGGGATCCCTCCTCTGCCTCCGCCTTGCGAGCAGACAGCCCGGGAGTCAGATGGAGCTCAGCATTCAGAGTTGTTTGCAGAGCTGAGCTTCCGAAGCCTGAGGATCCACCGCAGGGCATTGAGGGGCGGACGAGGCTCTTTCCAATCAAGCACCCTTGAGACTAAACCATGGGGGATTCACTTCTCCCAGATGGAGTCCGAGTGCCTCGCTGGGGACTCCAGCGTATGGCTGAGGGAAAAGCACCTCCGCTGAAAGGGTGTTCTCTGCATTGTCTTCCAATTAGCAGTCTCCCAGAGGGACCAAGAGGGAATCTCTCTCCCTCGGGTCAGTGGAGCAGGCTCAGGCTGGGTGTTACGGGGGACACACTGCTAGAGAGCAGGAGATGGGGGCCTGGGACGCAGGCAGGTCATGGAGAGGGCAGCTCTGATCCAGGGAGAGCCAGGGCTCGGGGCTGGCCTGAGAGAAGCCCCAGCCAGAGATGGCGGGTTGCAATGGGTGGTTATTAGGGAAGTCGGCAGGACTAAGCGGTTAACACCCAGGCCAGGAATGAGCAGGGAGCACTGGCCAGCTGAGGCCCCAAGCCTCCTGGGAAGTGGCTGAGGGAGGAGGGCAGCAGAGGGCTGGGGCTGTCCTGTGTCTCCAGAGGTCCTGAAGTCATGTCCCTGTGTCCCCCTTCTCTCTCTCGTCTCCTCCCTGCCCCTTGCTCTCTCCCCTCAACAAACCTGGCTTTCCACCATTCCTCCCATTCCCTCTTTCCTTTCTCCCGGGCTTGTCCCCACTCCTCCCTGCCCTCTCGCCCTCCCTGCCCCATCTCTTACCCCTCGCTATTCCCTCTGCCCTCCCGGCTTGCTGCCCTTTCTCTCCCCTCCTGTCCTCACACTGTCTCCTTTCTCCCTCCCTGTAGGAGACAAAAGTGATTGCGATGCCAAGCCCAGAGCTGCCAAGCCCACGAAGAAGGAGCCAATGTCCATGTTCCAAGTGAGCGGGGACAAGAAGGAGAGAAAAGGCAAAAAGAAAGGTGAAGGGCGACAGCTGCCCATACATCCCCTGGGCCCCCAGAGCTCTCGTCATCCACAAAGGGTGCATGAGGAGTCACCACTGGTACCATGGGAGCCTTTGGGATATGGCTAGAGCTGGGTGGTCAGTTCTTGGATGGGAGACCTCCCAGGAAAACTCTGGTGATGCTTCAACAGGGGAAGCATCCTGCCCTGCCTCAGTGCTGACTCGGTTCCCCTGCACGTGGCTGTACGACGTTTGGATGAGGTCTGTGCAATCAGTAATAGACCCATGGCATGTCTCCGAAGAGTGCAGGTGCTACATAAGAACGGCCATACTGGGTCAGACCAAAGGTCCATCTAGCCCAGTATCCTGTCTTCCCACAGTGGCCAATGCCAGGTTCCCCAGAGGGAATGAACAGGACAGGTAATCATCAAGTGATCCTTCCCCTGTCGTCCATTTCCAGCTTCTGGCAAACAGAGGCTAGGGACACCATCCCTGCCCATCCTGGCTAATAGCCATTGATGGACCTATCCTCCATGAACTTATCTAGTTCTTTTTTTTACCCTGTTATAGTCTTGGCCTTCACAACATCCTCTGGCAAAGAGTTCCACAGGTTCACTGTGCGTTGTGTGAAGAAATACTTCCTTTTGTTTGTTTTAAACCTGCTGCCTATTAATTTAATTTGCTGACCCCTAGTTCTTGTGTAATGAGGAGTAAATAACACTTCCTTATTTACTTTCCCCACACCAGTTATGATTTTATAGACCTCTATCATATCCCCCAATAGTTGTCTCTTTTCCAAGCTGAAAAGTCCCAGTCTTATTAATCTTGCCTCATATGGAAGCTGTTCCATACCCCTAATCATTTTTATTGCCCTTTTCTGAACCTTTTCCAATTCCAATATATCTTTTTTGAGATGGGGCGACCACATCTGCAGCAGTATTCAAGATGTGGGTGTACCATGGATTTATATAGAGGCAATATGATATTTTCTGTCTTATTATCTATCCCTTTCTTAATGATTCCCAACATTCTGTTCGCCTTTTTGACTGCTGCTAGCCAGATCTTGACCAAATCCCACCCTGAGTAACTCCGTTCTCCTGAGCGAAATATCCCCTTGTCATGACAGATGTGTACGGTCCTTAGCTAACGTCTCTCGATGGCTTTGAGATCCTCAGACGAAAGACACGAGCGTTAGCACAGGGATCCGTAGCCCCTCTCTTGACTGATTCCTCTGTGCGCGTGTCTGCCCCCATAGCCCCAGCTCTCACGAACAGCGAGGCGGAAGACGACTCTGATTCCAGCACCAAGCCAATCAAACCCGACACGAAAAAGGACACGGCTTCCATGTTCCAGGCGGGAGGAGACAGCCACAAAGAGAAGAAGACCAAAAAGAAAGGTGGGTGCTCCCTGAGTGGGGGGTGCACCATGGTGGGCTCTGGGCACAGAAGGGTACAAGTCCCATTGCTCAGGGCCAGCAGCAGGGCAGCACATGGGCAGATACCAGACACCTGGGGTTACAAACTCTTCCATCTTCGTCAGGTGGGGGTATTATTGTGAGTCATATGTTTGGGCTCTAGAGGAGGAGGATGTATTGCCCCCTGCTGGCTAATTTAGCTAGTGGAATCGGCCGTGTCCTTTGACTTGCCTTGTGCAGAAATGCCACAGTGGCCGCTTGCCCAGGCCTGGCCAGCAGTTCAATGTGATCGAGTTAGGATCCCTCCCTTTGCTGGCAGAGTACCTATCACATTGCTTCAGACATGACCTGCCGCCACCGGTTGGCTGTGCAGGTCATTTAAAATGCTCTGCTCCCGGACGACAGGTTGTGCCGAGGGTGGCCGCTGCCTCTATAAATCAATGCACCAGCGCCCTCCACCTGCCAGTGCACTCAGCTCCTCCCCGCCATCCCGCTGGGTTGACGGGTTCTGGGCCACTTCTGGGCAGCAGAGCGGGCAATGCCCATTGTGTGTTTCTGTCTGCAGCTCTTCCCAAAGCCGCCGGAGAGGGGAGCGAGGGAGAGGCCTCGGAAAGCCCTCAGAAGAACTCCAATAAGAAAGGGAAAGGGAAGAAGTCCAAGAAGGTAAAAGGCCGGCAGGTCCGGGCTAATGGGCAGCGCTGGGAACGGGGGTTTCCTCACGGCTCCCTCACTCCTGGGTTATGGCAGCCCCAGAGCCAAGTCAAGGGGCATTTGCAGCAACTTTCTGGTGTTAATGCTGAAGGAGGGTGGGAGGATGCGCAGGCAGCCCATCTCGCAGAGCAGGGCCACGGAAAGAATAGAGGGTGGGCCTGCCTAAAGAGGCCCCCAGCAGGTTCCCGCAACAGCTGGCGGGAGGGGGTTGCCCCGGCAGGTCCCCACAGTGGCTGGGAGGAGGGGGTCGCCCTGGCAGGTTCCCAAGGTGGCCAGGGGGAGGAGGTTGCCCCGGCAGGTTCCCACAGTGGCTGGGAGGAGGAGGGGGTCACCCCGGCAGGTTCCTGCAGTGGCCAGGGGGAGGAGGGGGTCGCCCCGGCAGGTTCCCGCAGTGGCCAGGGGGAGGAGGGGGTCGCCCCGGCAGGTTCCCGCAGTGGCCAGGGGGAGGAGGGGGTCGCCCCGGCAGGTTCCCGAGGTGGCCGGGGGGAGAAGGGGATCGCCCCGGCAGGTTCCCGCAGTGGCCGGGGGGAGGAGGGGATCGCCCCGGCAGGTTCCTGCAGTGGCCAGGGGGAGGAGGGGGTTGCCCCGGCAGGTTCCCGCAGTGGCTGTGGGGACTAAGTTCAGAGAAGGGAAATGCTCAGGAGCCTGGCACTTGACTGGCCAGACCCAGGGGAAATGAGGAATATGGCCCAGGGAACAGCTCTGTGTCTGGACAGGAAGGGAAAGGTACCAAAGCGAGATGCGGCCGGGCACACGTCACGCAGTGGTGGGTGTGTTTCTGGCTGCTAACTCTTTCTTGCCGGAAAGCCCTAGAGCCTGAAATGAGCCCTCCCTAAAGCCTTCTCCCCTTTCCGTTCTGGGTGCCGGGCCACAGAAGGAGGAGAGGCCGCCATCCCCCATCATCGAAGTGGACAACCTGGAGGACTTTGTGCTGCGGCCGGCTCCTCTGGGGGTGACCATCAAGTGTCGGGTCACTCGAGACAAGAAGGGGATGGACCGGGGCCTCTATCCTACATATTACCTGCACCTGGACAATGAGAAAAAGGCAAGCAGTGAGGTCCCAGCATATTAGACTGCGGAGTATCCCTCCCAGGGGAGCGGGGCAAGCCCCTCGCTCAGAGTGAGAGCTCAGTGGGGAACAGTTTTCCCACGGGAGTTTTTGCACAATTTTTCCCACCCTGAAATGAGGCGAAAAGTCCCCGTCTCAGAAAACACGGTGAGCCTATGATCATCTCAACCAGCATCAATCGAAGTCTTCCTTTTTGAGACGTTCGAAACGTTTAATTTCCACTTGGACCTTGTAACTTGGTTTTTAACCTGGTGTTAGTTAAATTGACAAAAGGGAAAGTCATTTTGAATCGTAAAGTGAACGGTTTTGTTCTGGACCTATGGAATCGGCCGTCCTGGCAGCCTCAGCATGTTTCAAACGTTCTTCGAATCGGGAGATTGGTTGAAACCGACCTTAGCTCGGGCATTAAATTGACAAAAGGGAAAGTCATTTTGAATCGTAAAGTGAACGGTTTTGTTCTGGACCTGTGGAATCGGCCGTCCTGGCAGCCTCAGCGTGTTTCAAACGTTCTTCGAATCGGGAGATTGGTTGAAACCGACCTTAGCTCGGGCAGGAAAAACTTTTTTGGGGGAAATCCCTACCAGCTCTACTCAGGACACTTAAAGCCGGACAAAGCACTTGAAAATATACTATAGAGATGAACACTGGCCTAATGGGTCAGAAGCATCCCTAGCGTAAGCCTGAGGCAGCCACTGCAGTTACACCAAGGCTGAGTTTGTCCCAATGAGTCTGTCCCATCTCTACCTCCTGATATTCCATGGTGGTTTCCCCTCTTTGCTCCAGACTGAGAGCAGTGTTACGAACCCATGCAGCTGTGCCTGCGTACTGATGAGAGAAGGGTGACTGTCAGCACTCCTATTCGATTCAGGCCTACTGTGTCTGCCTGAAGATGCACCTCTCCCAGGAGCTGATGCCCCATTTCCAATGGTGATGCTGTTTCAGTGGCGCAGTTTTCACACTGCTCCTGGAGTAGGGCTGCAGCTTGCGATCTGAAATGCGTTTGTCCGCTGATTGATCTGTTCCCTTCCATCCATATTCCCACAATCCCTCTTGGGAGATACTCCAGGCTCTTTACATCCAGTGCAATTCTGTCGCTCCGCAGGTGCAGTTAGAAAGCCCTAGCCACAGCGGGTACGTCTACACTGCAAAGAAAAACCCATGGCTGTCCAGGTGACTTGGGCTCGGGCTGCAGGGCTGTTCCATTGCTGTGTAGACTTTGGGGCCCTTCCACCTCGCAAACCCTGTGTAGACATATCCTGAGAGCCCAAGTCAATTGACCCAGGCTCTGAGACTCTGCACAATGGGTTTTTCTTTGCTGCATAGATATACCTAGTGTGTGAATACAAGGCCCGGCACAGAACCGAACTCCCCAGGCTTAGCCAGTGTCTTTGAGAGTGTCTCCTTTTGGGAGACCCATAAGATGTCATCACAATCACAGCCCGGTGACATTGGGCCGCCACCCTCTCCCCTTGTGGCATGGTGTTCTGCTGCAGCATGGGTCATGTAAATGTCACAAGACTGGCACTCACAAGCTTGTCCTATTGCAGAAGCCAGAATGTCCGAGAGGCCTAGAGCCACTGTCCCCAGAGACTTTAAAAAGACCCCCCGAGGAAGGTAAGGATCCATGGAAATCTAAGTCTCAGACATGAGTCTAGCAGTTAGTCTGGAACATGGTGAGCTCCCTAGTCGTTCCCATCTCTTGTGGCAGTGGGTCTAGGCCCAGCTCCTGTGAAAGCTGCCTCCTGCGCTCCGAGCTTCTCCTGTGTGTTGACAGTTTCATTGTTCCAGGGAAGGCAACTGTCACAGGTGGTGGTGGTCATGGAGACAGAGACAGGCGATCTCTATGGTAGCTAAGGCCAGTCACCAAGGGGGCTTTGAATATCAGGACAGTGGCCTTGTACTGAGCTCTGTATTTACTAGGGAGGTAGTGCACTGCATGTTGTATTCCCAGCAGCCTGTTAGCAAGCAGCTTGAGTGTTTTGTGTCTGGTAGAACTTCTTCAAGGTGTGCGGCTTCAGTCCTACGTACTGTGAGTTGCAACAATTGAGCATCCCCCGCTCAGCCCCTGTAATCCAGCCCCCTCCTTCCCGTCTCTGACAGGTGTTCCTGCTGGCTGGTCGGAAGCGGAAAAAAAGCAAGACCTCGAACTACCTGATTTCCATTGATCCCACTGATTTGTCCCGAGGCGGAGAGAACTTCATTGGGAAGCTGAGGTACGAGAAAAGCTGTGGCACTGGGCAACACTGAGTCCTGGGCCACCTCCCATTTCCAGGAGTCCAGAGCAAATTCCCAGTAGGTGACAGTGCCAGGGAGTGAAGTGAGAATAGCCACTATATTGCAGCGTCTGCCCTGTACATCTGGAATCATGCCAGCCTAGGTCTCCTGCTGCCTGGGCTATTTCCTGCATTCTGCTGTTCCTGCGGCTCTGAAGCCCGATCTGCTGGGATTTGTGTAAAATCGTGGTTTAGCAAACGCTGCCGCACAGTGAAGTGAACGTTGGGAGGGACGGGGTGCTTGCACATCTAGGTCACGGGTTCAGATCCCATCCTGGTCGGTAATGAGTGAAAGTGGTCACCAACCGAGGGTTGTTCGGTGGCCTGCGTGCAGTGATTTGGTGGGTCCCAATCCTGTTCTCCGGGGACAGCTGTTCATATAATGAAAAGGGCCTTCGTACTTGACACGAATCAGCCCCCGGGCTGGCAGCCTCAGCGGAGCATCCAGGGATGGTCTGGGCCATTGGGACAGAACTCGTATCTCGGCCCTAGAGGGGTCCGTCCAGAGCAGGATAGGCCCATGGTGGGTGCAGTGTGAGAGCAGCCAGCCCTGTCCCCCCCTGGTCTGTCCCTGCTGCAGAGATACAGGGAGGACTCAAGTCTCCAGGACTGTCCATCTGGCTCCTTTCACTGGCACTAAATTGATGTCTAAAAGCTATCAGGAAACAGTGGGCAAGGGGTGATCCTTCCACCCCTGCTCCCTCACTTCCCGGGCTCAGGTGCAGTTTTCCCGTGTACATACCCTCCTTCCTACATGGAGATGTGGCCCACACTGCACCATTCAGATTTCTCCCCCCCACCCCCACTCCCCTATTCAGGCTGGTTGGCTTACTACCTACTGTGCAGGCACCACACTGATACTGCACGTAGGGTGGAAACTGGTCCTTCGATGGCTGACGTGGGGAGAACATGTCCCCCACAGACATGGGGAATGGGTCTTGCACTGAATCCCTCAGATGGAGGAATGAGTCCCACACAATTCAGCCCCCAAAAGAAAACTGTTGGAGGGAGGGGACCCAAGATTGGTGCGCATGCTGTTTAGGTTGCTGCTTCCCACTGCAGCCCAGCTGAGTCCTTCTGACTTTGTAGCTGGGGGTCACAGCTTTTCTGGCTGGAACTGGAGCCTCCTGTTACTAGATCTGGCTTCCGGACTGGCGCTGGGGGAGCAGGGAGGGGAGAACTGGCTCGTCCGGTTCTTTCGGAAGCAGAGAAAGGTCACCTCTTGACAGTGCTTTCAGCGAGGAGGAGTCCTGCACATCCCAGCTGCCTTCGCTGTGGGCCAGATGCGTTCACTGTGGTCTGTTGGAGCAGGGAGCAGGAGGTAGCTGTGTGTATGGCAGTTCAGAGACGGGTTCCACCCTATGAGCACCCTACCCTGTCGCATAAATGACAGGATGTTAGCTCAGAGCAAGTCAGTAGATATCGGAGGCTGGCTACCTCAGGCGTAGGCTAAACACAGAGCTGCCCAGGGAGCCAAGACCTGTTCTACCTGCAGAGTTGCACCAGTTTACCTAAAGGTGTGATTGTAAACTGATTTTGTTATACCAGCGCAACTCTGTGTGTGGACGCTCTTCGGTCAATGCAAACCTGTCTTCTTACATCGGGTTAGCATGAGTGAGTAACTTTGCAGGTGGAAGTTACAGAGAGAACCAGTTTAAACCCATATATGAGTGTCCACATGAGACTTTGCATCCCTTTTTAAACCCTTTTAAGTTAATCCAGTGCAAATTCTGTGCACAGACAAGCCCCTACTTATATGGGGGTGTAGCAGAGCCAGTGTGTGGGTGATTCCCGTGGCCTCTAAACTGGCCAGCGTCTGTGACATGCTATTCTCCCGCTGCAGATGGTTTTGTTTCTGCTCAGTTGTGTGTAGCAGGCACCTATCCAGAATCTTACCGACAATGCCCCTCAAAGCACGACAGCCCTGGTGTAAAGGAATCTGGGATGCACTTGCAGTTAGGAGACCTGCTTGGTTGCTGCGTTGGTGAAAAGGGTCATTGGCTAGCACGGTGGGATTGGAACCCCCAAGTCCCCTCCTTACTAGATCCGGCCCCACTTTGCTGGCATTTCCCTGGATAGCCATCTACACAAATGTGCTAGGCAAACTGATGGGCGTGATGGACCAGGGGAGCCGTGCACAAGGGGCAGCTGGGTCTGGAGGAAGCTAGGGAGCACTTCCATGCCTTGGGGTCTCATGTGGCCGTACAGAGCCTGGCCTGGTGCAGGTTGTTCCCTGTGCAGGATACAGCCCATGCCCCTCCCACCTCCCCATTAATCAGGTGCTTGTCAGTAAGTGACTGTCCTTGACAGACTCTGGTGGAGGAGAGCTGCTCCTGTCGCTCCCTGCGGAGAGATTTGGGTTTTGGGACCACTGCAAAGACCCCACGTCCCCTCCTGTTTCTTCCCTTTGATTGTGCTGCTGTGGAGCATCTGCTGAGATACCCTGGTGCCCCGGAGACCCCTTTCATAGCACCACAGAGGGTAACCTAAGGAAGGGCAAATAGAGAATCAGAAGAGGGGTGATGGTGCCACATACACCCCCCCTTCCCCAGGTCCTCAGCCTGATTTCTGTCTTTCGTTGTAGATCCAATTTAATGGGGACTAAGTTTACTGTGTTTGATAATGGTGTGAACCCCGACAGAGCAAATGCCGACTGGTCGAACGTGCGACAGGAGCTGTCAGCCGTCGTGTATGTAAGTAACAGGTGTAGGCTCTTTCCACCCCACCCCCACCCCTCCGGTAGAGAGCCGCCCTCGCTGGGCAGCATCCCACAGTGGCTGCCCAAGGTCTCAGACTCCTGTGCCCATTGTGGTCTGTGCCAGATCGGGAGAGTCCTGGATTCATTGCCAGTAAGCACGGCTGTCCTGCATCCTGTCCTGGAGAGCGGAGGTCTGTTGCTCCACCGGGCGGCGGCGGGGCGAGGTTCTCCCAGCTGCATGCACATCTGGATGGGAGGCGGGGCAGTGTGGAGCACTGCGTATCCCAGTCACGATAGGGAGTCCCAGACGCACGCTGCTGGTACCAGTGGGTCAGGAAACAGCTGCTAAGTCTTGGAGTGGGATGTTTGTTCTCCCTGTTCAGCATGCGTGAGCCTCTGGTGACGTACTGTGAGACCGCTGGGGTTTCTGTTTCAGGAGACAAATGTTTTAGGGTTCAAAGGACCCCGGAAAATGACCGTGATCATCCCTGGAATGAATTCGGACAATGAGCGGGTGCCAATCCGGCCCCGAAACGTAAGTCGGCGCACCAGCCAGCAATGGTGGGAGCAGGACCCCCTTTCCTCCGTGGCATAGCCCACTTCTTAGCAATCCCTAAGGGAGGTGATACTTCCCCACCCAGGCACTCAGATACCACGGGGACAGGCACAGTATAAGAACTAGAACAGAATGGCAGAAGCCTACAGCTTGGAGATGATTTAAAGGGGCATGGCCAGCTCCCCTTGATGTCAGGAGTATGGGGGTGTGCACACATGGTACACAGCCTCATACGGACCCCGCACACCCCGGGAAATAGTCGCAGGGACTCCTAGGGGTAGAAAGACTCGCTCTGCCTCCTGAGCGTGTTTTCTTGCTGGTCCCAGGATAACGACGGGCTGCTTACGAGATGGCAGAACAAGAACATGGACAACCTCATCGAGCTGCACAACAAGGCCCCGGTATGGAATGACGAGACCCAGTCTTACGTCCTGAACTTCCATGGCAGAGTCACCCACGCCTCCGTCAAGAACTTCCAGATCGTACACTGCAACGATCGTAAGTCCGTAGGGAGAGTCACCCCGCAAGGTCGATTTCCCCGGTCAGGGAGCAGCGTGCGAGACACAGGCGATTCCCGCCAAAGGGGTGGGGATTGTCAGTCTGGAGGAATCTCACGCCATCTCTCCGGCTTAAGTTTTGTGCTTGTGAGCTTCGTTCTGGTCATGGTGAGCAGTGTTATCCTGGAGGAGAGTTGCTGTGTCCGTGGGATATGAATGGAAAGCTGATCTGGGTCTTGATTGGCACCAGATGGGAACTGGGAGGATATGGTGTCCTCAGCAGCTTTTCATGCTGAGGTCAGGAGGTGGGCTGCTGCGGTCTGTCCCCAGAACACAGTCCTGGCGCCCTGCTCTGGGGCTCGCACGTTACTGACATGGCAGCTACGGTGCTGGGCACGCACCTTACTGAGCACGGTCACTTCATTCGCCCTTTCTGCTCCCCGGGCGTAGGTAGCATCTGAGCCAAAGCGAGTTTCCGCTCCTGATGGTCACAGGGGGTCAGCGGAGTCTGCTCAGCTTCAGGCATCAGCTGGAGAGTCAGACATCCAGTGGTGGGGGCAGAATCTTTACCTGGGGGAGAAGGAACAGTCCCAGCAGGCTAAGTGGGGGGATTGGCAGCTAGAAAGGTCTTGTTCCCGCTCAGAAACTTGCAGTCCATTTGAACTGAGAGGAATCCTGGTGGGAGTTTCCGGACCATAATCTCACTTTAAATAAGGGGCTACGCTCTGCAAGGAACCTGCTCGGAGGGAGCGTTGGGCCCATTGCGCGAGCAGAATGGTACCCCTTAGGAGCCTTGCTGCTCACCGCCCTGGGCCCATGGCGGGCCAAATTCCTGCTCTGTGTGGATCGTGCTGGAGTGGAGCACCAGAGGGAGCCAGAGGGCCAGGCAGATTGTACTAGGGGACTGGGGCTACGTGGGTCTGGTGGACGGGGGAGCTCTGCAGTTCGGACGAAGTTCTGCAGTTCCCCAGCCTGGCTCGTGCAGCTTGAGCCTGGAACCTTCCTTGGGCACGGTTCTAGCGGCAAGGAAACTGTTCTCCTCTGGGCCTTTAAACAAGGGCTCTGCCTTGCCGTGCTCCCGGCTTAGCTTCTCGCTGCTGGTCACTGGATGAATAACTAGAATAAGGCCCTAGGATGACGCTGTCCAGAATTCCCCAGCCAGACCATCCGTGCCGCTGCTCACTCCTGGTGGGGCCCCCGCTGATGGGGAGAGCTCCCGGAGCAGGTCACTCCACCAGGGCCCCAACCTGGGCCAGCTGGGCCCAAGCCCGGAGCTGGGGGAGGCGGGACATGAGAGGCAGTGAGCACCCCCGCACCGAAACCCATTCGATAAGCTAAGTGTAGAGCCCGGAAAGGCTCATGGACCAACTCTAACGCTGGTGTAAGCAAGCCCAGCTCCCACTGATGCCAATAGCTGAGCGTCTGCCTACACCAGCGTTACATGGGCCCCTTTTGTGGTTGGTTTTGAATCCATTGCATCTGAACTCCCCGTATCCCATGTATGATCATAGAGGGAGAAATTCTAGGAATTATTTGGGGCCAGTTCTCTGGGCCTGTGCTCTGCTGGAAGTCAGGCTAGATCAGGGGTAGGCAACCTATGGCACTCGTGCCGAAGGCAGCATGTGAGCTGATTTTCAGTGGCACTCACCCTGTCCGGGTCCTGGCCACCGGTCCGGGGGGCTCTGCATTTTAATTTAATTTTAAATGAAGCTTCTTAAACATTTTAAAAACCTTACTTACTTTACATACAACAATAGTTTAGTTATATATTATAGACTTATAGAAAGAGACCTTCTAAAAACGTTAAAATGTATTACTGGTATGCGAAACCTTAAATTAGAGTGAATAAATGAAGACTTGGCACAGCACTTCTGAAAGGTTGCTGACCCCTGGCCTAGATGATCACCATGATCCCGTCTGGCCTTGGAATCTATGAAAACTCACCTCTGGGCAGAGTCCCAGCGCAACCACTTATGTCCCCCAATATGCACCACGTAAGTCCTCAAAAATCAGGCCTGTGGGGCTTAAAAGAGCTCAGGGCTAAATTTTCAAGCACTCAGCACCCACAAATGGGGCCCGGCGCTTTGGGAGCTGAGCTCTTTGGGAAACCTGGCCCCGAGCGGGGGGTGGGGTGGGGTGGTGATGGCTCCTAGGTGTTCAGCAATCCACAGACCTTGTTCAGCCTCTGCTCGGGGGAGTGAGTCTCACCCAGAGGCCGAAACAATCCTGTGTTGGCTCCGTTCCGAGGCTGATGCTGGAGACAGAATGACATTTTACTTGGTTGGCTTCATGAGTTGGCTGGATTTGGAAGGTCCCTGAGGATCAGTCAGAGGGTTCGAAGTTCAGACAGCTGACTGCTTGGGGACTGTCGGGCTCCACCCACCCTGTACCCCAGACTCGCGGCAGAGACCACCTGCGAATATCTGAGCGAGGGCAGCTCAGCGGCTTTATGAAGCATGCAAAGCAGCGAGGGACTCTTCTGCCTGTCACCTGTCCAGTCCAATCAGGGGATGTTCGTGTCCAGAGTGTTGGATTACAGGACAGAAAGAACCTGTTGGGGGGCCCCCCGGTTATTTTTACAGATTTCCTGTCACCCTCGCTGGTGTAACAAAAGGAAGCCACGGGAGAGGCTGTGGGCTGGGGGAGTGCCACTGCTGTGCTGAGAATGGTCAGGTCAGGAATTCTAGCAAGGGATCAGTTTCCCCTTGGGAGAGGCAGTATTTGGGGCTCCTGTGTTCTCTTACCCTATCGGCGCTGAGAGGGGAAGGGCTGGTTCTGCTGATTAAATGGCAACGCTTATTGTCAGGCAGGTGGCTGAGTTCTGCCCCCACCCTGCTCAGTCCCCTCCTGTCTGCTGGGTTTGACATTTGAGCGAGAGCCCCGCGGCCTTTCAGTCCACCATGGCACGGTGCTTCACTCAGCCACAGCCTGGGAGCTGGCAGCAGGTGCAGGACCCACACATTCAAACTCGGAGACATGACGCATTGCTTCTTTGGAAGGTCACCTTCGATGGACAAACTGCAGAGGCTGGGTTCAAGCTGAGCCCCTGGGCATCCAGATCCCTAGGGGTACGACTTCAGCCACTGGGAGCTGAAAAACTGAGCTGGAAATGTCATCAGATGGACTTCCTCGTGGGTTTTCTGGCTGGGCTGCTGGGGGTAACAGCACAGACAGGAATTCAGAGGTATAAAGGAGCACTTCATCCGGTGCCTCCTCCTAGTCAAGGATCTCAAAGCTTTGACATGCATTAATGAATCAAGCCTCTCAACCTGTTTAGTTATCCCTGGGTTACTGATGGGGAAACTGATGCAGCTCACGAGGTTCAAAGTGACTGGGAGGGACCAGGACGCTGGAGATCTGAATTCTGTTCTGGGCTCTGCCATAGACTGCATAGCCTTGGGTAGTCTCCTAACTTAAGCCAGAGTTTTGGCTGCCTGGATGGTTCGAGGGTGTGGGGCTTTGACCCTTGGCACTCAGATTAGCCCAGGAACCTGTTCGTGTGCGTTTTTGCGCTGATGGTCTCTTATCTCCTCTCTTTCAGCTGACTACATTGTGATGCAGTTCGGCCGTGTGGCAGACGACGCTTTCACCATGGACTATAACTACCCCATGTGTGCTGTGCAGGCTTTCGCCATTGCCCTGTCCAGCTTTGATGGGAAGCTGGCCTGTGAATAACACGCCTGGGAGCCCTACGTCCCTGACTTGTACTGAGCCTAGGCCAGTCGGAGGGGCAACGTTGCCAGTTGGAATGGCTGAGCAAGGCAGGGGTTTGCCTACAATACGGGGATCTGTGCTGACGCTCGAGAACCCGTGAATCACACTGCGGATGTGAATAACAGCTGGACTGGTGTTACTAATGTTACCTGTCCACATCTGGAGAGTGGAGCTGAATGAGACCAAGTGGAGTCGTTAATTGCAAATACGTATCCACTGATTAGGGTGTAGCAGGTCAGATATCACACAGTCACCCTTCCGTCTTCCTCAGCTTCCACCCTGATGGAAGAGATGGCCCCAAGCACTGCAAAGACGCTCTTTTAAGCTATAGTGGGTTGGATCGTTACTGTAGAATACCAGAGTACTCTTTGTACTCTTGTCTCCATTGAGTCTCTGGGTGGTTCAGAACTGGCCACTTGTCCCAGACTACAAAGCAGCTATATATTTAGCAGATGAGCCCGACAGTTGCTCTGACATCATCCTTTCAGGAAGTTCCTCAGAATCCCTGAAATACTTTGTTTTTTAGATTCTGTTTTATATATTGTAGCATTAGGTTTAAATGACACAGGTGGGGGAGCAGGTTGTTTTAATTTGTTTTCTTTGTACTGATAATGGTCAATAAATGAAGAACTGTGGGACAAGTCTCTGTTCATTAAAAAAATGAAATTGAACTTCGTGCTGGACCAGAGTGCTTTCTATATCCCCAGAATAGGTACAGCAAGGGAATGGAAGGGTAAGTATCCCTCACATGCACTGTCCAGCCAACGTGATTCCTCCCTCTCCAGGCAGAAGATATATTGGATTCTTGGAGAGCAATACTCTGACCTCTAGTTATGCAGCAGACACGGCTGGTTCATGGAGAGCACCAGTCTGGGATGTACTTGTGAAGGTGCTTCTAACCAGCACCGGGCACAAGCTTCGTCAAGAGCTTATCTGGATTTTGTAGGAGCAGAGATGGACCTAATTCCAAACCTATGCATTACCATCTCCCCTGTGCACCCATTGGGAAGTGGACCCTTGTGACTATCTGGGCCCACATCCACAACACCAGCACCACCTGACGGGTCTACTAGTAACTGGAGTATTGGGATAAAGCCTTATGCTCCACTAAAGGTACCACCCGCAGGGACCTGATTGGAGAAGCTCCGGAATCCCTGATTTGGCCAAGTACACTATTTAAGCTAGAAAGAGACACAGTAAGTTGTCTGTACAACAAGGTGGATCCTGGCTTGTTGCTACCACAGACCCTGCCATCTGCTACCTGACTTCCAGTCTTGTTCCCAATCCTTGCCCTGTTCCTGGCTCCTGCCCTCAGCCTCATCCACTCACTGAATCCTGTCACCCTGGTTCCCAACGGCCCCAGCTCTGACCCTAGGCTACAACTCCTTGGATTCCGCTGGCCCTCGGCTGTGACCTCGACATTGGCTCTGACCACTGGGTGTGGCTGCCCAAGCCCCTCTGACACTCCTCCTCCCTTGCTTCTGACACCCAGGGCCTGATTCTCCATTGCCCTGTGTCTTGCGTAGTCATTTATAGCAGCGCAAACGGGATATAAAATGCTGCCATTGTGACTGGGTGGCGTTGGGCACTTGCTGTGCCACATAAAATGCTGGGCAATGGAGTCTCTGTCCATGCTCTGAGGTCGTTAACCTTTCCTTACGCTCCAAGGAGTCAGCCCTTGAGGAACTCCAAATCCCCTCTGCATGGTGTATGTAATCTCCCTCCTCCCCTCCCTACAGGCCTTTCTGAATGAGAATGGCCCCAGAGCCACTTGCTTTGAGTATCCAAATCTTGCCAAGGGGTGCAAATATTGAAGCAACCAGATGAGGCCATAGTAATGTAAAATCACCCGCATCAAGTGTGTGGAAGGTAAATGCAGCCGGGCTGCTCCATAAAGGAAAGATTCAGAGCCAGCCCCCTCCTAATGGGAGGGGAATCTTTTAAAAGACAGCCTGTGCCTTGAGTTATCTTTATTAGACGAATAGGAATTGCAAACACTCCCACCCCTCTCTAGCCTCCCTGCCTAGCAGGCAGTGCAGCCTGCAGCCACACAGCCACTGGCTGGGATCCGGTTCCACCGGACAAGTTGAGCATGATTAGGTTGGGTCCTTACTCGGAGGAGAGACCTCAAGGGGAAAATGCAAGGTGCTACAAGGAAGTGCTGGCAGTGACTCAGAAGGCGTGGAGCTCTTCCTTCTGAGTCAGTACTTATGTATTGATTAGGGCTGTGGCCTTGTCTCTCTGAAAAGTCCTCCCACCCCAGCCTTCTGACCACTCATTTCAGCTCTCCAGGGTGTTTTCTGGAAGAGCAGGCACATTTGAAATTTGGCCAAGACACTAGGGCTAATTTGGGTAACTAGCTTTTGCCTACTGAACAGTCTCCTTTCTGCTTCAATTGGCTGCCATGCTATTTTTCACTTCCTGTCCTAAACTGCTGCCCAGTGCTGTGGGGTATCATCCGACTGTTGTCTGTCAGTGAATCACGCAGGCAGGGCCGGCTTTAGGAAATGCGGGGCCCAATTCGAACATTTTCGGCGGGGCCCCAGCAGGGATGACTATAAAAAAAAAAATGTCAAAAAAGCCTTTCATTACTTAGCAACCGATTCCCTATAAAAAGTTCTGATTTAAGGGCTGTGCCACAGTATGTATTTTTTGTACCAATAGGGTTACCATACGTCCGTATTTCCTCCCGGACGGCGATTTACGAACCAAAAAGCCTGACATGTCCGGGAAAATATGGATGTATGTTAACCCTACCTAAAGTTATTTTTTAAAACGATGGGCCTGAACTAGAAATGAGCTCCGTTTCACATGTGTGGGTCCCCACCACTCCCTGGGGGGGTGTGCACATGTGTGGGTCCCAGCTGCTCCCTGCCCCCCTCATTGAAGCAGGTGTGCAGGGTTATGCCCTGGGAACTGCAGGGCACCACTGGACATGGGGCTGGCTGGAGGCAGGGCAGGGCTGACTGGAGGTAGGGTCTGGCTGCAGGCAGGGCAAGGGGTGCGAGTCTGGCTGGAGACAGAGGAGTGCGGGACTGGCTGGCTTCAGGCAGGGGGGGTGCGGCAGGGGTTGGCTGGAGACAGGGCAGGGGGTGCGGGGCTGGCTACAGGCAGGGCAGGGGGTGCAGGGCTGGTGCGGGAAGGGGTGTGTGCGGGGCTGGCTGGCTTTGGGCAGGGCCGCAGGGGGGTGCGGCAGGGGTTGGCTGGAGACAGGGCCGGGGGTGCGGCAGGGGCTGGCTGTGGGCAGGGGGTGCAGGGCTGGCTGCGATCAGCGGCAGGGCAGGGGGTGCGAGGCTGCTGCAGGTAAGATGGGGGTGCAGGGCAGGGGGTGTGGCAGGAGCTGGCTGCGGGCAGGGGGTGCAGGGCTGGCTGGAGACAGGGCAGGGGGTCGGGGCTGGCTGGAGACGGGCTGGCTGCGGGTAGGGGGTGCGGGGCTGGCTGGAGGCAGGGCAGGGGGTGCGGGGCTGGCTGGAGACAGGCTGGTGCGGGCAGGGCAGGGGGTGTGGGGCTGGAGACAGGGCAGGGGGTGAGAGTCTGGCTGGAGACAGAGGCTGGCTGCAGGCAGGGCAAGGGATGCGGGGCTGGTGCGGGCAGAGGGTGCAGGTACAGCGGGCAGAGGGTGCGGGTACAGCCCACCCTGTACGGTAAGTGCCCCCTCCTCCTCCTCCTCCTCCTCCCTACCCCACCGGGGTAGCAGCAGCAGCAGCCCGGGGCTCAGGGCCTATTTAAAGGGCCCGGGAATCCCCTGCTTCCACCGCCCCAACCCTTTCAATAGCCGCGGGAGCCCTGGGGAAGCGGCGGGGCTCCAGTGGCTATTTAAAGGGCCAGGGCGGTAGAAGCAATGGGACCCCCGGACTTTTTAAATAGCCCCCAGAGCCCCGCAGCCCTACCCCAGGGCTCCAGCAGTGGGGCTCTGGTGGCAATTTAAAGGGTCTGGGGCTCCCTGGGGAAGCCGGGCCACCCGGGTACAGCACACTGGCTCTTGCCGGTACACCGTACCTGGGCTTGGGTGCGGGGCCCTCTTAGGGGCGGTCATGGCCTCTGATCTCCCCCAGAAAAGCCAGAGAGGCAGTGACCCAGTGCTAATTATAGAATCTTAGAAATGTAGGGCTGGAAGGTACCTCAAGAAGTCATCCAGTCCAGGCCCCACCACTGAGGCAGATTCAAGTAAACCCAGCCACGCAGTGTAGTAACGGGGTATAAAGTACCTCCTTACTGCTCATAGCTCAGAGGGGAGAGCAGGCTTTGCTGAATCACTGCACCCATTGTCAGGGGCAGGTAGGTACCAGAGCCTGACTTTCTACCCCTCCTGGGCTGTGCAGTTATAAGAAGTATGACTAATGCATAGTGATGTTTATGGTCCCAGATGACTGATTTTTAAAGACAAATTATTAAAAAACCAAACCACTGCTTCATGGTGTGCTTCAGAGGAACTCCCAAAGAACTGCCATCTTTCACAACGGCCATCCTCTCCCCATGTTCTCAAGGAGAGTGGGCCCACCAGCTGCCATCAGCCGCCCTCTGGGGTTGATCCCTGGGAATTCTTGGAACCATATGGGTTCTCTTTGCCAGTCAGGCACAGGGCGGGAGGAGAAGGGAGTTACAGCTGGAGAAGACTTTGTAGAGCTCCTCTGTCCCAACTCCTGGGGCCCAATGCAGGATGGCCCCTTACAGTATTATTTCCTAGTGTGTGATGTCTCAGCCTCTCTAAATGATGGTGGAATCTCTTGCTGAACATCCTGCAGAGCTCACATCAGGTGTCTGAGGCACTAGAGGGTTTTGTAGCTCATCCCCCTTTACCAGGATGTAGTGGATTGTCCCCATCTGTTGCCTTGTTGCATCAGGAAAGGTGTGGCCTAAGCATGGAGGAGATGGTGGGGATAATTCATCCTACCACCAACAGGCAAACTGGACACATCCAAGACTTATCTCCTACAACCACACAGTGAGAGCTGAGGACCTCTTGTGTGGTTAAAAAGTGAAGCATTAGGCAGGTCAGACCCCTTTGCTCCAGATCAGAGCCTCTGTCCCCATTACATTCACTGTTCTTCTGTGCCTGCAGCCTCTGATTAGGGATAATCAAAGCGTAGAAAGTAAGAACCTTCAGCCCAGATTCCAAACTGGAACCAAACTGCTGCGGAGACAGGAAAAAGTCTGGATACTTTCTGAGGGTGGGTTTTTTCATGTTCTTCTTGATTACCTGAGCATAGATGGAAGAGGAAGAGCCAAAATTCACCAAGAACAGCAGTTCAGTGCTATTTGGGTCCATCAGAAATGGGGCACCTATAAGGTCATTAAAAGGCCTGGTACAAAACTTTGCCTAGAGTTGGGTTTTTTGTTTTTGTTTTTGGTGGGTACCGTCCAAATCAAACATCTGAACCTTTTCAGTTTTGCCCATTATTGTCTCTGATCCCCAGAAAAATATTGTTTTACCTAATCCAAATACCAGCCCAACACAACCTAAACAATTATTGTGACACTACCGCAGAGAGCCAACACAAAGCTAACTGAAAAACAGAACCCCCCGTATATAAACAACGAGCACCTTTCAGAATTACTTCAATATGTACAATTCTAGCAACATATGCATGTAGCCAACAACATGCACGCACGTGTAATCCCAAACTCGGGTACACTTACAAATAATTAAAACTGAAACCAACTGCAGCACAAGAAACAACTGAAAACAATTTAGTAGGGCAGGAGATAGTTGGTCCTTTGTTTGCTCCGGCTGTTAGTGCCAGAGACAACAGAAGAGAAAAAGGGTTGAAGCAGTTGAAATGTGCATCTGTTTTGTGCTACCGAGAGTGTGATGGATACAAAGAAAGACCAATGTGTGAAGATGGTGGGAGGGGCAAAAGGAATGTTTGCTGCAGGGGAAGATGAAAAAATAAGAGACCTTATCAACTTCATTTAGGCTTAAAATATTTTTTCTTTTAAAGAGTTTTACAGATTTCACCCCAAGTGAAATGCTCACAGCTATGTTAATTGCATGCCTCCTTAGCCCATTAGAAACACAGAGCATGGAGCGGGGGACAGCATCATTGTTTGTCCAATGAACCAGTAGGGCGATGCATTTGAGTTTCACAACTCTGACAGTTGCACGCAATGGAAAGTGGAAAAAAAATATTACACCCTAAAGTAGGGTAAAGCCTTACCTCCCAGGTGCTGGTTAATCAAGGCTCCTGCTCTTCTAGCCAGTTGGCCACAGGGTCACCCAGAACATTGTTGTTGGAGTCCCCAGTAGACGCTCTGCCTATCAGGCAAATTTCAGCTGTACTAGTAATTGGGAGGGGTTGAGTTCAAGCCCTGATGCTCATAGCCTGCCCAACACTAGAGTTGGTTGTGATTGGCCTGCCACTGTGCCTGGGTCCTGATGCTGCACAATCTCAGCATATTGTGGGCCATAGACAATAAACAGGCCTCTTTGCTTTGCCCAGCCTACATCTTGGTCCTCAGTTCTACCCCTGCGCTGCCCAAACTTCTCTCCTGGTGGCTCCTGCTTGTCATTTGCCCCCTTTTGGTGATGCTCCCACACCACCCCCGTTCTCACAATCATCACTGGCCAGGCTCCTTCCTGCCATTGGTTAAACCCTGGGCCACAAGGCCTGTGTGCATTAGTGTCCTCACACAATGCCATCTAGCACTCCCTGTGTTAATGGTTCAACATGATGGACAGGAGATATTCCACTGCATGAAATACATGAATGAACAGGGGTGGCATCTCCATAAGCCTGAGGCAGGTTGAGGAGAGGCCTGGTTCTCTCACACTGGTGTACATGAGGAGGAATGCCATTGGAACAAATGGAGTTAAACAGGCGTAGGGCAGAGGGACTGTGTACATGGGGAGAGCAAGCTTGTCCTGCCATTGATCGTGCGGTACCTGCTCTGTGAATGGACAAGCACTTGATTATTATTGCTACAGTAGCACCATTGGGCTGGGTGCTGGACATACACATAGTCCCTGCTCTGAAGAATTTAGTGTCTCAATAGATCAGACAAACAAAGGGTGAAACAAAAGCCCAGAGAGGAGATGTGAGCGACTAAACTCACCCAATAGGTTAGTGATAAAGGCAGGATTAGAACCCTGGTCTCCTTAGCACCAAGCTAGTGCCTGCCCCCACTAGACCATGCTGTTTCTTAGCAAGCAGGTATCTCACTCCAGTACTTTTAACCAGGGCTAAATGTTAGTGGCCGTGTTTTTGTGTTGTTTACTCTGGTTTGTCTATTTTAATATATTTTGTAATTTAAATCCTTAGAGGAGGAAGGGACTCCTCTGGCAGCCAATCTTGAACTCTGGCCTTCTGGATGATTAGAGTAATCTCTTCCTCTTTGCCATGAACTACCAGGACTAACTGGGAAGCCAATGTTTTGTTACTGACTTAAAATACAATCTTTTTAATCGATTCAGGACAAGTTTGGTATTTTTACAATGCTGTAGCTAGTCTTGGTGCTTTGCCTAGATTCGGATGTTCCAGCCATAGGGAAATATTATTTATGGCTTTATTGCTTGCAGCTCTTTTATGTTATAATTTGGAAATGGAAGTGACTGTTTCCCACCAGTGGAAGAGAAATAGTAGCGGCAAGTATTATGGGCTTCTGACACACGACTGGACCAAACCACTGCATCTGAATTTGCCTCATTCTATAAGGGGCAGATCCAAACAACACAGAAGTTTCAAATTGGTTCTCTAAACAAAATAAGGCCCCCAACCAGTCATGCACGTGTTTAACTTTACACACAAAAATAGTCCCATGGCTCGTCCCATGCACAAAATGACTCAGGTTCTTAAATTTTGCAGGATTAGGCCTTTATTACACTGCTTGGGCCAGATGCTTAGCAACAGGCACATGCAAAGGGCAGGAGAGTTTGATGCCGTTTTATTCATCATGCTAGATTGCTGAATGTGCGGGATGGCTGTAGCTTAACAGGCCTTGGTAGTGCTTATCTAGTCCTGAATTACTCAAATAAAACAAGTTCTAAATGAAAACTAAAAAGCAAAACCCAAGTCTTATAAACTGACAAGAAATTGTGGCCTGAAAAACACAATCTGTGAGCAGTCATTTAACTGTGAATTCTTAACAACTACAAAGAAGGGGTTTACAATTACTATTTGTATTTTGGTAGTGCCTAGAGCGCCGGTCATGAACCAGGACTCCATTGTACTAAGGGCTGTACAAATACAGAATAAAAATAAAGTCCCTACCCTGAAGGAACAATTTGTATGGGGGGGGTGCTGAGAGCCATTGAACCAATCTGTAAACCCTGTATGTGATGGAAACCACTTCAAGCCAGAGAGTGCTGCAGTGCCCCCAGAACCCCTAGTTCCAGCACCTATGCCCTGCCCCCAAAGACCTTACAATCTAATTAGACTGCAAGGGTTGTATTTCCAACTGCTCAGCACCTGCAACCAAGGCCAGATTTTCCAAAGAACTGAGCTCCTATTTAGGCACCAAAATAAGTGGCTGGGTTTTCAGAAGAGCCCAGCACACTGGGGGCTGAGCTTTTTGGAAAAATCTGTCCATCGGTCCCACAGTGGGAGCTGCTGTGTGCTTTTGAAAATTTGGTCCTTTATTAAAGTGCCCAAATGGGAGCTGGGCCCTGGAAGATCCAGCCCCACGTATGGGTGCTGGGCCCTAGGCAATATGGCCCTAAGTGGCCCTTGAAAACCTGGGTCCATAGTGATATGTTAGTAAGATGGTGTGTGGGAGGGGAGGAGAACATGAAGACGAGACCAGGTGTCCTGCACTGGCATAATGGTAAAAAAAAAAAAAGTAGGTAAACTAACAAACACCATGTTCCCCAAATGAGAAGTGGGTCGGTAAACAGAATTTATCAGGGTTTATCCTCAGTGGTGTGCAAGGAAGAGCGGAGGGGGCCCAACAGCTAAGTAGATAAATAGGTGGGTGCTAATCAGTGCAGAGTTTTGAGGACAGAGCCAGGGGTCTGGTTCCACATTGGGGTGCCATTTACTTGTGCCCAGTGGCTGCAAAATGGGATACGCACAGGTGCCCTACCCCAGGTGCGCTCAGGGGAGCCAGGCCCTAGGAGTTTAACCTTGAAGCGGAAGGGGAAGCCAGCAGACTGTGGTCAGAGCAGATGCCAGGGGAAATGACAAGGCTCCCGGGATCAGCTCCCCCAGCCTGAAACCTGGGTAAGGGGCGGTAGGGTGACCAGACAGCAAGTGTGAAAAATCGGGATGGGGGTGGGGGGTAAGAGGAGCCTATATAAGAAAAAGACCCCAAAATCGGGACTGTCCCTATAAAATCGGGACATCTGGTCACCCTAAGGGGCGGAGAATGGGAACCAAGGCCTGAACAGCTAAACGCCTCCCTCCACTCTGGCTCCAAGGCTACTAGCTCCATCCCCGGCCGGCTGGCTCCCCCAGGGGGCGCTGCAGGAGGAGGCTGAGCACCGGGGCCTGGCGTAGCCCGGGGCAGGCGTGGGCTGGGGAGCCAGCCCGTCTCTCTGGCTGGGAACTGGGGCCGGGCGCGGCTCCAAGTCTGATGTCAGCAGCGCAGTCCGAAGCTGTGATTCGGGGGCAGGCGCGAGCTGTTCTGCCGTGCAGCAACAGCAGCAGCCCCGGGGCAATGGCCAGGCCTGCCCCCCCCCCCCCCCCGCTGGCAGGGCGGGTCTCTGCCCCCTTATGCTCCCCTGGGTCCTTCCCTGACCTCTCCCCCGGCAGGAGAGCAGCCCCTTCTCCAGCGTGGAGAGCCCCAACCCCCACCTCCCATGCATGAGAGGATCCCCCCTACCCTTCCCCAGAGGGGAGACCCCTTATAGCCTATCCCCTAGGAGGGGTCACTCCCGTCTGACCTTCCCCTGCTCCTAGAGGTTCGCCCCAAATAGCCCAGCTTCCTTCCACCAGAGGGGAACCCCAATATTCCAGCAGACTTCCAACAAGGGGGCCCCCAATGCTCCAGCCCTTTCCAGCAGAGGGAAACCCCAATCCCCCACACCTCAGCCCCTTTCCACCAAGGGGGACCCCCGTCCCCTCTTTCCAGCAGAAGGGAACCCCAGTATCCTAGCCCATTTCTAGCAGGGGGAACCCCAATACCCAGCCCCCTTCCAACAAGGGGGACCTCCGTTCCCTCCTTCCAGCAGAAGGGAACCCCAGTATCCCAGCCCATTTCCAGCAGAGAGCTCCAATACCCCAGCCCCCTTCCAACGAGAGAGGGCCCAACCCCCCTCCTCCGGCTGGCGGAGCCGGTCGGGGGGGCGTCCCGGTCCCTGGCCGGGGGAGGGCCGGCCGGGGCTGGAGGCCATGTGAAGGGAGGGGAGGGCCCAGCCCAGCTGCCTCCTGATTGACTCCCAACTTTCTGCTCCTCCCTTGTACAAACTTTCCCTTCCCTGCGCCTGGCTCCGTGCGCGGATTCCGGAGCCAGCCGCGCTCCCCGCATTCCTGCTGCCCCTGTCACCCCCACCGGCTCCGGCACCCCCAGCTCGCCCGCAGCCGGCCGAGCGCTCCGGAGCACGGAGCAGGTAAGCGCCCCCCCCCAGCCCGGGAGGGTCTTTCTTTGCTGTAAGGCGCTTTGCCCCCCTCCCCCTCCGCCCCGGGGGCCCACACTCTTCCTCCCCCCAGCTGATCGCTCTAGGTGGGGAGGGGCTCCCCCATGGGACCCCACTTCCCCCCTGCTGATCGCTCTGGGTGGGGAGGAGGTTCCACCAACACTCCCCTCCCCCCAGCTGAGCTCGCCTGTCCTGGGGGCCCTGTCCTCAGATTAGTTTGGGGGAAGAGCCCCCCCGGAATCCCTTCCCCGAAACTGCAGCTGCCTGGGGCAGCCCTTCCCACTCTGCCTGGGAACTTGAGCTGCTTGGGTGGGGGGGCCTGGCCTGGGAAGGGATCAGCCCCATTGGAACACTAGAGAGGATGTGGAGGTGGAACTGCCCCCAACCCCTTCTCCCCACCCCCAGTGGGTTTGAGCCTTCCCCCCCGCCCCCGGGGGGCTAGTGGGCGCAAGGGGGTGTGGGTTTCACACTGTGTTAGCTGGGGTAGCCGGTTGCAGTCCTTTGGTTGTGGAAGGACGTATCCATGGCCCTCTCTGCTGCCGCCTCCCACCTCAGTGTTTACCCTCAGCCTGAAGGGGCTCATTTCCCCTCTGGTTAGTGGATTATTATTTTTTTAATCTCTCCTCCCCCCCCCCCCCCCAATAATTCAACAGTTTTCAGTTTCAAAACATCCAATTGCTTCCTCGGGTGCTCTCGCTTTCTGCCCTACGCCTGCCTCTCACTTCAGTTTAAGTTTTTAAGTCAATGGCCTGTGATAGATTTGAATTTATTTTTTTGGCTTCTACTTTGTATCTATGGCCTTTGACCATGTGATTGCTGGAGCTACAGCTCCAAAGAGGCCTTGCGCGCAATATATGATCCATCGATAGCGTGCGTAGAGCCAATACGTTACGTTACATAAACTGCCTCCTTTTCCCTCCAACTCGCTGTGGTAGCGCCCCAAATTTAACTGCTTCCCCTTCTGACTCTGGAGGGCATCATGTGTGTCTTTAGCAACTGCATTGTGTATATGCATGTACAACACATCCATATCTCACACATACACTGGAAGATAATATGCTGGCTGTATATTACACGCTTTGTGACTAGTCACACAGTCACAGTACTAACGAGTCATTAATTAGATGCATAATTTTCAGCCATGCAGCACATTTGCAATATTTTTCATGCTCTTGCTTTTTCCGGGGGATGGGACCCCAAGCAAAACACACTTAGTTATATGAATCTCCAAAATAACATGCTTATTTGTGTATGTGGTTATGTAGGTAACCATGCAGGTTTGGGTTAACTTTGTGTGTAAATTAGGTTGAATACACAGAAAGGGCACAGTGAGTGTCATTTTGGACTCAGGAATGAAAATCAATATTTTGGGGCACGGGGGGTGGTGTGCCGGGGGAAGGGAAGGGAGATGCCTAGAAACATGGCTTTGGAGGCACCCAACATTGCTTGTCAAAAAACCCCCACCTCCACAGAAAATCCAATTCAGATTGATTAGTTCTGGGCAGCTGACCCAGAGTGCTAATGAATTAACAAACAGGGAAATGGCGAGCACAGAGGGCAGGGAAGAAAAGTGTGAGGTCCCAGTGGGTCTTCCTTTTGTCTATCATAAATAAGAGCAATGGTAAATAGGTGGCAGGGCTGTGGCGGTCCGTTCCTCCCCCAGAAAAGAGAGTCAGTCTAAATTGGATAGTTTTGAGGCAAGTGGCCGTGGCCCTGTCCCCCATCTTGCTGCCCATCTGTGGTGAGTCAGGGTTTTTAATGCTGCAACAGAGAACATCTTCCCGGCTCTGATACCCCCTGCTTGTGTGTGGGAAGGGAGTGTTTGTGAGGTGGCTCTAAGGAGGCACATTGTAGTGGTGGTGGCTGAAGTACTTTGCAATGGAGGTGCTGCCTTGGGGGAGACCTCGCAGCCAGGTTGCCGCCTCTATAGATAACTGGTCACGGCTCTGTAGGGACGTATTGCCGGTCGAGCAGGCCCAGACACGCAGGCACTTGTACCATGCAGAGAATGCCTCTCTAGAAAGCAATAGCTGGGTCACACTATATGCTGCTTGTCTTTAGGAGCCATTTAAAGGAGTTTGTGTTGTTTCTCCCCCCCAGTGCAAACCCTGTTGTGACAAAACATTCACGCTTTTCTCCAGGCACTCTTCTGCCTTTCCACCTCCTGTGAGTTAGGCTGGTATCATGACCCCCATTTTGCAGATGGGAAAAGAGAGGGAAGAGACTTACCCAAGGTTAGGGTGACCAGATGACAAGAACAAAATATTGGGACACGGGGGGGGGCCGCTGAAGAAAAAAAAAAGCCAGAGTGCAAAATATCGGGACAAATGGCGTACATTGGTCGGGATGCGGGACAAACAACTAAATATCCGGATGTCTGGTCACCCTACCCAAGGTCACAGAGCAGGTCATGGGCTGCTGTGAGTAAAACCCAGGTCGGACTCCTGGGCCTGGGCCTTATCCACACACCAGTCTGTCCTTTCTTAGCTCTTAAAATGGATAAATGCTAATAAACCACCATAAGGATAGTGTTAGGAAGGATCTCCAGCATGTGCCATGCTTCATAACCCCTCTCAGCGGCCGGAGTATAACTCTCCTCTAGAAGAATCAGTAGTATAAAGTAGATATATTCTATGTAAGTAGTCACACAATATAATTTAAATACTAGGTAAAGATAAGAAGGGGCGTGTTTGTATATATCTATATCTTGTATTTATAATATAATTTCTAACCGCTAAGGGCAGGTATCGTTCAGCCTGGCAATTTTCATACCAAAATGCTTTCAAGGAAACCACCGTCTCATAGCATCGCTCTCACCCTAAAGAAACTCTGGATCTGAACTTAAGCATATAGACAAAGATGATCAGATCATAAAAGAAAGCAAGGTTTGGCCGGGCCTTTTTGTTAATGTGCTTAGATTGGGGGAGGGAGGAAGGGAATGGATACAAAGGAGAACTAGATAATTCAGGGCCTTGGCATATAGGGATTCAGCTCCTTTGGCCTCCGTGTCATCTAACTATCCAGCCAAGCTGGCAGGGAGCGACAACTTGCCTCCATCTGATGGCAGTATGATGGCCTTAGTGAAATAAGTTGCAGTTGCAGCAGTGAGCCCAAGGACTTGCTGTGCCATGGAGACTGGAATATCTTCTCCCGGCTACTAGGGTCTTTGGGGCTCAGGGTTTGCATGTGTGTGTAGCTTCTTCTGCCACTGCCCATGCTGTACCTGCCCTGTGGAGAGACCACTCTGTTTTGCCAGGGCTGTCAGGCTGGCACCGAATACACCTTTAATAAAAATAACTCTAACAAATTGGGGGGAGGGGGAGAATCGCCCTGTATGTCCTGGGTATTTCTGGTGCACCCGTCACTAGGCCCTGCCTGTCTGACTCTGGTGCTCCAGGCCACGTGCAGGGCTGTTCTTCTGAGTCTCTGTAAATACCTGGCATTTCTTTGTGGAAATATTGAGTGTCTGTGACTAGCTGAGTGTGCAGAGGGAAGGAGGAGGGGTTTGGCCGAGGTGCTGGCAGGTGAGGAAGTGCCAGTGGCTTTGTTTGGAAAGGTGAATGCAGATGATCCCCTCCCTGCTGTGCTTTGAAGAATCTACCAGCATCTGCTTTACACCTGGTACCTTAAAACCCCAGTCAGCCTACAGCTGGATTGTACCAACCACCCCTTTGCTCCCAGCCATCAGAGGTATGAAGCTTATCTTTTTGCTGCGATAGCGCTGCCCATAAGCAGCGATGAATAGGAAGCAGCACCTCCTTCTGGGGACAGCTGGAAACTGTTGCTGCTTCCGCCAGTTGTACCAGGCCCGTGTCGACCCAGTAAGAGAGGCGCATCTGAAAGCCTAATTGAGGCTGTGACACACTGCTGACAGTGGGAGGTGGTGCAAGCCGCGGCTAGCAATACAGTGGAGGGAAAAAAAGATTCTCAGCCAATGTGAGAACAGGTTAAAGCTGCACTTCCTGGGAGGTGAGGGTGGAAGTGGGCAGTCAACCATAATTAATTCATTAAAAATTAAGTAACCACGCAACTCCTGTCGAACACACACACCAAACACGAGGCCAGCTGCAGGGGATCCCTTGTGCTGGAATGACTTATAGTACAGGTCTGTTGTGAAGAGCAGAGCTGGGCTATGCCTGATCCTTCTGGGCAGGGGAGAGATGTGGATCTCTGCCTCCTCCTTACTGCATATTCTTAGTCCCACGGAGGCTAGGGGTGAGTGACATTTGGGGTGGGAGGTTCCTGTGATATTTGGGGCACCGGAGGAATACCACACGGGATTTAAGCCCCTATGATCTGCCCTTCCAAACATGGGTCCTGCTACAATGATTGGTGTTTATTATTTGTATTATGGTAGCACCTAGGAGCCCAGGTGTGGCCCAGGACCCAATTGTGCTAGGTGCTGTACAAACACAGAACAAAAAGATGGCCCCAGCTGCAATCTCCTAGAAGTTCCTTTAAGTGTTTAATAAAAAAGGGTGTCTTGAGCCTGAACCCAGTGATAAAATTCTTACTGGGAGCTTTAATGGGAGCTAAGTGTTGGTCAATCAGTCAGTCCTTGCTGGGAGAGGCATGTGAAAGGTGGCTGAGGGACATCTGATTGACTGATCATGTAGTCTGTAACCCTCTGAACGCCCTTCGCTATGCAGCAGACTCAAGCCACCCCAAGGACTCCCCTGGTGCTCGCCCCATGTATTGTGGTAAATTATTGACCTCCACCATGCAGAATCAGGGAACTGACTCTCCAGGCAGAGCTAGCTGCGCCAAGGGATCACTACGCTCTAATGTGAGTATGTGCTGCTCTCCCAGTCCTGGATTTGAGCCTTGACTTTATAAGAGGCATTATTCAGTGTGGGTTCATTAGACAATAGATGCAAAACTTCCCTTTGTAATGGGAATCGCACCTTTCCTGAGAGTCGGTTAGCGTGGATGTCTGGGGTGTTGGAAGGTGCCTGGAGTGTGTGAGCACCCAATGTTTCTGTCACGTGTTGGTGTTGACTTATGAAACTTTTTGGACCGAGGGAGGGAAGTTAATGATGGGTGAGGATCGTAAGCTGTGTTGTCACTGAGCCTGTAACTCGCACGTGGAAAGATGGCCTCATTGCTAAAGCACAAAAGAGCTGGGTTCTGTTTGGATTTGGGCAAGTCATTTAAACCCCTTTGTGCCTCAGTTTCCCCCTCTGTAAAATGGAAGTGATACTGGTCCTGCTCACTGATACTTGTGAAGCACTTGACGATCCCCTGCTGGAACACAGCAGAGCAGTGCAAATTGCTATGGAAGTATGATTCTGAAAGCACGGTAATGCACCCTGAGCTGGTGAGGGATGGTTTATGAATTACTTGGGTGGGGACGTGCTCTGTCTCCTACTTTCTCAGCCCATCAGGCCGTGCATTTGGGGCAGCTGTTCTGGACGCCTCTATGGACCCATCATAGCTTACGTGGTGCTCTGCATCACTGGTGCTGCAAAATCCTGCCCTGCCATTTCACGGCCACCATGTTGGATTCTCTCTCCTGAGAGGTGAGACCTGGTGGGTAGTGCTTGGTTTTGAACAGGAAAACTCTGAGTTTCTCCCCTCTGTAAATCCATGTTTGAGCCTTGTCTGTGCGTACATTGGGCTGAGAGTCGAACAAAGCTTCCGAGCTTTTGAGAGGGGACATGAGCACTCGCTCCCCAGAAGAGTGCATCCAAAATGGCGCCTGGGCCGTCCCAGATCCATGCGGACCTTGGAGCAGTCCTGTGTCTTTCCTGCGCAGCTGCCACTGTTCTAAGACAATAGCCACATGGACAATGTCTTTACTGTTCCTTGTCTGGCCTAGTGGGCTTAGCTTTAGGACTGTGCAGACTTCCTGGAAACATGAGTTCGAATCCCATTTGGATCGACTGAGCCCTTCACTCTCCCAAGTGACATTAATTGATATGGGGTCATGCCGTTTCCTATGGGTAGGTCTGAGTGAGACTTTTAACACTGAGGTGCACATCTTCAAAGGTATTTAGGTGCCTAACTCCCATTGAAATTTATAGGAGTTAGCGCCTCAAAGGTATTTAGGCACATAGGCCTGAGGGCCTGTCTACTGGTTGTGGATATTGAAGTTCTCACTGCCCGAGTGTCCTTGACCACATGTTCCCCTATTGTCCTTGTTTAGTGCAATATCCCACTACTTGCCCCCCCACCCTGCCCCCGAGATGGCTGCATTTCAGTGGTGCTACATTGGTACAGGGGTAAAACACTCTGGGATCTCCTTGGATGAAAGTGAACTCGCTTGCAGTAATTTGTAAAGATTTACCACCCAGTGGTATAAAGAGTGAATCCTCTTAACTGGCCCATCTCTGGGCAGAAACCAAAGCAGCCCATTTTAACAGCTGTCTTGAAACTCCCAGGCTCTAGGACAGTGGTTCTCAGCCGATGGTACGCATACCCCTGGGCTTACACAAAGGTCTTTTGGGAGTACATCAACTCATCTAGATATTTGCTAGTTTTACAACAGGCTACATAAAAAGCACTAGTGAAGTCAGTACAAACTAAACTTCCATACAGACAATGACTTGTTTATACTGCTCTATATACTATACACTGAAATGTAAGTACAATATTTATATTCCAATGGATTTATTTTATAATTATATGGTAAAAATGAGGAAGTCAGTACTAGTGGCTGTGACACTTTTTGTATTTTTAGGTCTGATTTTGTAAGCAAGTAGTTTTTAAGAGAGGTGAAATTTGGGGTTACGCAAGGCAAATCAGCCTCCTGAAAAGGGTACAGTTGTCTGAAAAGGCTGAGAGCCACTGCTCCAGGATACCTTGTGCCGCATGATACTATGTATTTAAAAGTTATGACAATAGCACCTAGAAGCCCTAGCCAAGACCTGGGCCCCATTTTGCTAGGGACTGTACACACATAGTGAGAGATGGTGCCAGCTCCTAAAACGTAGTATAAATAGGCAAGATAGACAAAGGGTGAGAGGCGAGAAGGCATACTATCCCCATTTTACAAATGGGGAGCTGAGAGTCAGAGAACAGGTGACTTTTCCAAGGTAATGCAGGGAGTCTATGGCAGGGCTGTGACTGAACCCAGGTTGCCCAAGCCTCAGTCCAGTGTCTTAACCACAGGACCAAAAGCAACGTATGAAATAAACACGATCATTGGCAGCATTAAAAGGCTTGAAGAACCGTAATGAACACGAGAGCCTGACCCGTCTCACAGCCTTGATAGCACAGCAGAAGGCCACACTTTGGGAAAGCGAGGCCCGCAAATCACCCTTCCTGTGTGTAAATGACTGTGGCTAGACTACTGGGTATCAGGCATGGCAGGTATCCGCAGGTTAAAGTCATGAAATAGACCAATCGGCTCTGGTCCCTGGCAATCATCCCAATTAGTCTAATGATCGGGCTGGTTGAGATTATCTTAGTACATGTCTGTAGCACGATGAGGGTGGGTATCTACCATATAAAGAGGAGTGAAAAATTGTTTACAGTGAATATTTTTGTGCGGACCCAAGAGATAAAATGTGAGCAATATAAAAAACGCCACCTTTTAAACAAACAAGCTGTGCAGAACCCAAAGTTTGTCGGCAAAACTCCCATCATCTTCAGGGGGAGCTGGGGGGAAGCAGAGCTGGGCAGAGAGAAGCAGAAGGGACAGCTTTACATGCTGTGATTATCAGAAGAGATTTGAATGTATACAGAAGGGGCTGGAACCAGAACCCCAGATCCAAACACTTGGAGGAATGTCAGATATGGACTCCACCTGTGACCTATTTCTAGCGAGAGGTCAGTCCGAACTTGTAGAGGTCCCATTAGTTAGCTGAGGGCTTGCCTACATGGAAACATCCAAGAAAGTTAATCTGAATTAACTAGGGTGTGAATTTGAAGTGGCTTAGTGAAACCTCATTAAATCCCTGTGTGGACACTGTAAATCAGAATTAAAGTGGCCTTAATTCAGTTTAGTTTGGAAGGCCACGTCTACACTGTAGCAGAATAGCTGCGGAGCTTTAGCTATACTGCTCTAATCCTGTAGTGTAGACGCAGGCTAAGGTGATGGAAGGTGTTTTTCCATCACTATAGGAAGGGGTTTTCTGCCACTCTAGGAACTGCACCTCCATGAGTAAGGGTAGCTAGGTGAACAGAGGCATTCTTCTGTCAGCCTAGCTGTATCTCTGCTGGGGGTTAGATTGTCATAGCTACGGCACTCAGGGGTGTGAGTTTTTCACAATCCTGGGTGCTGTAGTTATGTTGACCTAAATTTTAAGTGTAGACCATGACTAAGTGAATTAAGCAAAAGCAAATTAAGGCCACTTTAATTCTGAATAAGGGTGCTCACACAGGGAATTAATGCAGTTTAACTAATCCACTTCAAATTCACACCTTTAGTTAATTCGGCTTGATTTTCCTGGAGGTCCTCATGTAGACATGCCCTGAGACAGCATGTGCGCAGCGGTCTAGGAGTTGGGACTCCGGGGTTCTTTTCTCAGCTTTGGTAGAGACCAGTGGTAGAGACCTTTTTTTCATTTGCAGAGCCCTAAAATTTTTTGAATGGAGGTGTGGACCCCTTTGGAAATCTTAGACGTAGTCTGCAGACACTCCCCCCCCCCCCTCGGGCTTCGTGGACCATAGGTTGAAAACCACTGGTCTTGGACAAGTTGCTTCACCTATCTGTGCCTCAGTTTCCCCTATTTTCTGTAAAATAGGTCTCATAACCCCTATCTCTATGGATTCTAGTGAAGCGTAACAGTTTTTAAAGTGCTTTGAGATCCTTGGATTGGAGCGCGAAGCGTTTTCTTCATGACTGTCTCTTCCTAGCTCCTCGTAAAATTAGATCCAGCTGTTCACAAAAGTCACTAATTTCCCCAGAAGATGTTCTGAGCCTGTAAACTTTGAGCAACTCTGAGTAAGTGGAGGATGGGCTGTAGTTCTCATGCCAGCTCCCCAACCATTTCTCCCCATCCCCCAGAGGCAGGGAGCTCATATTGCTGACATTTAGGCAACTGTCCTTTTATTTTAGTTAAACTCAGCATTAATGTTATTAGCAGGAAGGCTTGAGCACTTCATAGCCCCACTGCCCACCCTGTGGGGAGCAAGGCCTTGCGTGTGGCCCTCTGCTCTGAGTCCCCTCCTCCCTCCGCAATGAGAAGCCAGGTTTACCCTCAAACGAACCTCCGAGAACTGGGCAGCCCGAGGCTATGTCGCCTTTTTGGCTTCCCCTGTGTTTGTGCTGGGGTCCTCACCATAACATAGATGTGCCCCCACAAGACTCCCTCCAGAACCCACCCGGATCAGCCACGCTCAGGGGCCAGCAGGGCATTTATGGGTCATTCCTTCCTCACCACAGCACACCTGAGACTTAAGCTACCACTCCACCAGCTGCAGTACGGCCAGAAAGGCCTCCCCGTCTCTAGCTTGCCCACTCCCTGCAGATTGGGAAGCTGGCATGGTAGAGCAAAGAGGGAGGGAATGGTGGGGGGAGAGAGAGTCTGTGATTACTGGGTTGGTTAGATAATTGTGGGCGGGTGAGGGGAGCTGATGCATTGGAACAGGATCAGCTTAACTACTGGGCTGTGCTCTTGTCTGGAACTCCTCTATTAATAATATCGCCTTCAATATTTTTAGCAACTTACATTCTCTATATGCAGGAGGCGCTTCACCCACCACTGACATGCTGCCACCTCAGCAGAGGGGGCGCAGCAGCTGTTTTAACAGCACAGAGCTGCAAGGCTGAATCTTAGGGCAGGAAGTGAAGGAGGTGCTTGCTTCCAGTTGGAAGTGTGAAGGGGGAGTTCAGTTGGCTAGGAGGTAATGAATCAACCCCGGAAGTGGACCAAGACACCAGAGGTATCCTGCTCTTGTGATCAATGCTGTGGGATCTTTAATGACTGCAATTGAGCAGGCTCTTGGTTTTATGTGGCTTGCCCAAAGGATGAGTTTTACCTAGGTGCTTTCGGGTCCAAGTACCTAATGCCTCTATTTCACAGGGGCAGCTTTATGTATTTTGCCGTCCCAAGCACGGCAGTGAGGCAGCCTTCGGCGGCATGCCTGCAGGAGGTCCGCTGGTCCCACGCCTTTGGTGTACCCGCCGCCAAAGCCGCAGGACCGGCGGACCTCCCGCAGGCATGCCGCCGAAGGCTGCCTCACTGCCGCCCTCGTGGCGACCGGCAGGCCGCCCCCCGCGGCTTGCCGCCCCCGGCACGTGCTTGGTGCGCTAGTGCCTGGAGCTGCCCCTGCTATTTCAGCAGGGGTCCTGATAATCAGTATGTACTTAGCAGGCTTCTTCCTGTATTGGAAAGCTGCAGAAATTCTCACAGCACATGGCGCTGTGACTAGAAGTGACTGAGCTAAGTTCTCCCATGTTGAGTGGAAATTGCTTGGAAGAGCAAGATGAGAGGGAAAGAATGTGGTGAAGGCAGTGGACTCGGACTCGGGAGATCAGAGTTCATTTCGCAGCTCTGCCATATGCTTCTGGTGTGATCATGGGCAAGTCACTTCGTCTCACTGTGCCATAGTTCCTCAGCTGCAGAATGAGGATGATGATGCTTCCTTTGGCTTGTCTCTTTAAACTCTTCAGGATGGTCTCTCACCACGTTTGGCCAGCACTGAACACAGCGGGCCCTTGATCTCAGTTGGGGCCCAGTCTCTCCTGCAGTATAAATAATAGTAAGAGCATTACTGTTCAGTTCTAGAAACACAAGAATAATTTATATGGGGCTCATCCTGGAGGATCCCAAGAGTTTAATAAATTATGTGTGCACAGCACCCCTGCAAAGCACAAAGGGTAGCAACCTTCCAGGACATGGCTGGGTGAATTTTGCCAGGGACTGAGATGATTTAATGTCCCTGCTCAGCAGATTGGATCTTGCTGTTTGGGGTCTCATCAGAAAGACCTGCACATTGGAAGCCGCATGGTTCTTAATTTACAGGGGAGGGGGACGCTCACTGGGAAAAGGGTCTGGATACTCCAGACCAGAAACCTAAAGGCCACAATGGTGGGAGCCTAGAAATACACAGACCACCGAGCCAGCCCTCTGGCTGTCAGTCTAGGTAAACATATTCCAGACTCTGGGCTGCAAAAATATACGTGACCCCGTAGGATTCCCTTTTTCCGCATTAGCTGCCTCCTGGTGGGGATATCGGTTCTTGTTAGTTTCCTCACCGGCCCCTCTGCAGAGCGTGTTCCCCTTTGGTCGTTCTGTGCGGCGTTCATTCATGAGTCATCTGTTTAGCTCCAATGCATGGAATTGCACAGTGCATTGATTGTCCACGCAGGGCCCGTTGCCTGTTTCCTGTATGTACGGTGAAATACATACTCCTCTTACGGTTTCTGCAAATGTGTGAGATGATGAAACCCTCTGGAAGGGACTCCTGTGGAGACATTTATCCCGTGATGCCACCTGTGTGGAGGGATTCCTCCCATGGTACCCAGGACAGTATGCCAAGGGAAAGTGACTTGTAATGGTGAGGAGTGCTTGGCTTCCGCCAGACTGAATGGCTTTTTCCTCGGCTTCGGAAAGGTGACAATCCCGGAGCTGGGTTGTCATGTGTAGGCCAGTGGGTCGTGCTGAGGGTTGCTCTGGTTTGGTAAGGTGGTGCTTTCAGATTGCCCACAGCAACCAGCTATGAATCAGGGCTGATGCCTCAGGGGCGGCTGTGTCTCCTAGGCAGAGGGTGAGGGCAGTGATTGCAGCTGCTTCCATGGTGAGGATTGGGTTACACGGGGGTGGAGGGAAGGGAGAGGCAGCCTGGGACGAGGGAGTGGGTGTGAAAGAACTGGAGCCTTCCTGTTTGCACAGGGGTTATAGACACCTTATGGCCCCTCTTTAGACTGGCTATCCCTGCCCCACAGATCTAAGGCTTTGCCTAAGTCAATAGGGAATGAAATTGACATAGGCCTTTTCAAACTGATTTGAGAGTCCACACAGGCGTTGGCACCAATTTAGCAACCCCGGTTTAAAAAGACACCCTTAGTTAAACCTATACAATGCTGTTTGTAGGCTGGGCCTAAGGCAGAGCTGGCTGGGAGACTGGGAACAGTTGCTCAGGAGTGGGAGGGTGTGGGCAGTTGTTGGGATGGAGAATTCCCAAACGCGGGTTTGGAAGAAGGAGGAGCTTGGACAAGGAGAGGGGAGACAGTTCTGAATATGGAGGGGGCAGTAGGAGAGAAAATGCAAAGACCAGAGTGGGGTGGAGGAATTTGCCACTCCAGTTCCTTCCTTGGGAAGGTAAGCCTTAGGGCACAAACCCTATTTGGGTTCAGTGGCACCAGGACAATCCTTTATGTAGACACCTGGAGTCCTTTGCCTCCCAGAGCATCTGAAATGACTAAGAGCTGGCCAGAGAACCCTGAGCTGGTTCACATCTGTCGTACTGAGAACATCTGGGATACCCCCACCTATATACCCCCGCCTCTCCCATGATGATCCTGGTTTCCTTGGCTTATTGTTTTTTTCTGATTCTATAGAAATGGTTATTTCTAGATTAAGATATCCTAGGAGAATGACTTATGGATTTGCCTTTTCCTCTGAATTCCAACCCCTTCTCATGACCAGGTCCTAGCAAAGTATCCGGTGGCTGTTGGGTGTGTGTCTGTGGCGTAGACGTTGTCCATCTTACCTAGGACAGCCAATCCCTAAAGCCAGCTCTGGCCCCGTTTATTCAGGCTGGAATGCGTAATTAATCATCTTGGCCAGACCATGGGCTTGCTAAGCTGATTGCCTGAACACTTTCAGCAGAGACTGCTTCTCTGCTTCAACCTCCCGCATCTCTTCCTTGGGTCTTGTGCCGTTTAAGCCTATGGGATCTCTGGGAAATTGGCTTTGCTTCCAAGCCATGCTGGGAATTCAAACGCTTGAAGTCACTTTCTCTGCTTGGATCGGCAGGTTCTCAAGCTCAGTAGGTCAGAGTTGTTTCTCACCATCAGCAAACAGCAAATTATAATTGGAAATAAAGGTTTAACTTGTAATGATATTTCTCAGCATGCTACTGGCCAAATTACATCCGGTCTAAGTAATTCCCCTGGCAATTGGAAACTTCCTGTCCTAACTGTGCACTGTTCAGTGGCTGCCGTGTTCCAGAGATGGCTGTGTTTCAGTGATGGGTGAAGTGACTCCAGTATGTAGGAGCTTGATCCTGAGGTGTGCTAAGCACCATTAATTCCTGGTGGATGATCCAGTGGGAGTGTCAGGCCTCTTGGGAACAGGGCTACAGTTTGTAAAACCTTTTGGGCCCTGCAGGGTTTGACCCATTCAAGATACATTTCCTGAGGTGGTGAGAGGTGCTGGGCTGAGTGAAAAGGCCTAAGCCCCATTCCTTCTGAGCCTCGGTTCCCTGGTGTCCCGTCTCCATGCCTCGCTGGTGTCTGGGCAGGAAAGTTCCTCAGTGGATCACTGGGGAGGAAAAGGAGCAGCTTTGTTAGGATGGGGTCTGTAGCCATCTGCCTCGCTGTGCACGGGCTGGGGCCTGTGTCCTTGCTTGTAACTGGTGGGCAGGAGGTGACCAGCACATCTGGGGACACAAGTAGCCTAAAGGGGACGGGATGGATTTGGTGGTTGCCTGGGAGACCCAGGCCCACTCTCCAGTCTGCTGTCGCTTTAGGAGCCACCATCCATCAGTGCTGCATCCCTCGTGGCCTCGGAGCCACGTGGCCTCTTGTGGTTTCCTCACTCCGATTGCTTCCTGAGCTCCACGCCAGTCCGGAAAAGACAGGAAGTGATAGAGGAAAGGAAATTACTCAGGCTGTCTCACAAGGGAGCAGGAGTCGGGGGGAGGGGTGTCTGGGAGAGTCCCAGGACTTCCGAGTCTGGATCATCCAGGGGCCCTTCAGCATCCATTCCCCTGTCTGTCTGAATGGTGGGGTGGGGTGGGAACGCAGGAAAGGAGGATGGATCCAGTGAGGGGCGGGCATGAGAGACAGGCACTCACTAACTGGCTTGTTACTGAGCTACACTTCCCTCTGAAACTTTGCTTTTACAGAGCCTATAGTGCCACATCAGTGGCTTGGAGTTCTAAGTCCCTTCTGCAGGCAGGATCCTTGCAAGGGGATATACCCTGATGGTAGCAAGTAGTAGAAGTGAAGTCTGCTTCCAAACAATGGGAATCCCTAAATATCAAAGGGCCTTGCAGCTCGGTAACAGTTTAGAAAAAGATCACAAACCCCCACCCATTAGTGTCGATCGGTCTCTGAGGTTTGGTCCCTATGGGAGCACTGTTGGGTAGAAATACCTTGGTGGTGTGCTCTGCTGATGAATACAATGCTTTCCACCACCACCACTCCCAGGATCCCGTACTACTGTTCAAGCTAAAGACAAGGATTGCTTTATTCCTTGCTGAAAGGCAACCACTTCTGGGGTAGAGCATGTGAGAGTGTTTTCCAGGAGGGGAAGTAGTGAACGGAAACTACTCCCATGGAAACTGCGGGGAAGGGGGGGTGGTTAGGGTCTGCAGAATGTGGTCACCCAATCTGCGATGTGACCAGGACGCCAGGATTAACACCCTGACTCTTGGAAAAACTGCCATGAAGTCTTTCATGGCCAGGATTTCTGAAAGGCAGTGAACCTCCTAGTGCTCCACTGGGGCATCATCTGTTGAGCCGCTAACGCTGCCTGAAGCGTCCTTGGAACGCTCCCACCTGGGGATCCCCCAGCCCAAACGTGTGAGGTTAGAGGCCCTGGTGATAGGCCTGCAGGCTGAGGCTGTGATTGCTGGTGGAGATCTCTCTGGTGTGGGCTGGCCAGGTGGTGCAGTCACCACAGGTGAAAATCTGAGATCCCCGGGCAGGCAGCAATACCACGCGCTCTGTCTTTGGGGAGAGGCGAGCACTAGCAGTCCCACGCACCTCCACCGATGCTTGGGACAGTGTGGAGGGGCTCAGAAGTGGTGTTGGAAACCAGGACGTGTGGGGCCTTTCACGAGAGCTGCCAGGTTGGACGCTGGATGTCAAGCAGGTCAACTCCCCCATCCCCAAGCTGGTGTTGACAACGCTTCTCACGCCGCTGTGGACAGAATCGACCATTGTGTGCCCTGTAAAGAGCATCGGACGTGGCCTACCCCAGCCCACAGGCCGTAGAGACAGTGAAAGAAACAGCAGCTGGCACGTCATTCCCGTGGCTGTTTTAATTTCTTACGCCAACATCCCTCGCCATCGAGGATTTTGGAAGCACCCTCCCTACACGGACACCCCCTTGTTGTTCCCTACCACCCCTGTAGGACGGAGCACTGTGAATCTGGGGGTCCCTTCTCCCTACAGGCTCCCCTGAAACCACTCCACCTTCCCACCTTCTGAGCTGCACCGCCACCTCCCTCCCCCCCTCAGGCTTTGCAGGTGGCAGCCTGGCTTTCCCACCCCGTCCCTGCCTCCCTCCCCCATTTCCTTCCCGTGCACACAGTCGGATAAAATGTATTAACATGCAGACAAAACAAACATGGAAGAGATGGGGGCGGGGGGGGGGAGAGGCTGAGAGGCAGCATCATGGAGAATGCCCCCCAGCAAGCATTCTCCTTCCAGAAATTAGAAGCATATTAAAGAAGGCCTCTGCGTGCTTGCAAATTGTTTCCTCCTGTTGGAGTTCAGAGCCTGCTTTTGGGGCTTTGCGTTCTCTTGGCTAACGCTCTAACACATGAGGAGGGGCTGGAGAGCTGCTGTGTGAAATGGCTTGGGGCCGTTACACGGGCATGCTGTCCTGGAAGGGAAATGTTTGCACCCCCGATGGCTCTGAATTCCAGTAGTGCTGTCTATTTCAAAATATCCCAAAGTCCTCCTCGAGCTGTGTATATCTTGGCATCGCTGAACTGCAGCCACCTCTGGGGTGGAATGCAGCAGCTGTCTGGCAGCACACAGCAACGCTTCACTACAGCCCTCAGGAGGGGAAGGGAAGAGCGAGCTGGGGAGTTCTAGATGATGAGGTGGTGTCGTTCAGATAACCGCACTGGAACTGCAGCCAGGTTGCTGGGGTTAAGGCCCCAGCTCTTGCAGGAATCATTGGGGGTCCTTCATGGAGTGAGCAGGACCTCAGCTTTGCTGAGTCTCTGAATAAATGCTCCTTGCATTCGAGCTCCAATGAGGCAGAGAGTCCCACAATTGGGAGAGGGGACCCTCCTGTCCCACCCCTCAGATTTTAGTTGATTGCAAAGTCCCAAGTGGCTGCTACCCACTCTCTGTATCACCTAGCTCCCTGAAGTGCCTGCTTGACCCTGGCACAGGGACAGGCTGGGCTGCATAATCCCAGGCACAGAGACTCCTGTCTGTCCTGCCCAGAGACCCCGTCTCTCCCCAGCCAGGGCATCTTTGTATCTTTGTCAGTGCCCTGCTCGCCTGTGGAGCAGTCTAGGGCTCGTGGGCAGCATCTGGTGGGATGGGAGCTCTGCTGCGGTAGTGCAGGGTATGCAAGTGGCAGGGGCCCAGTGACCACCAGGCTGCTTCCTCCTGTTCCCAAATTGCTATCTGTGGCTCCACTCAGGGAGAAAGCCGGGCAGCCGGCCTGCTGCTGGCGTTGCTGCGGGGGACATTGTCCTTGAGTTACGCAAATGGCCGGGCCCTTGTGAGGGCCCCCCACCCATGGTGATGAGCCTGCAGTGACCACACAGGATCTATAGTGTGTATCTGCTCCCTGGCAATGCTGGGTCGATGTCTGTGTTGCCAGGGGAGTTCTGTAAGTATTGCCGGCCCCCTCACCTCAGGGCTGAGCTCCCATGACCATGGGGGGCTGGAGGCCCCCTCCCACCCTGCTCCCGTGACCATGGGGGATCTGTACAGGCTTTCTTAAGCCCCTCCCAAACAACTTTCACACCACAAACAGGGTGAGTTGCTTGATGCGTTTCATGAAAACTTCCCCTCAGATTTGTGGTTTGGCTGGGAAGCTCACACTAGCAGCTCTAAATGTGACCCATTAAAACCCCGATGTCCTTGGGGGCGCAGGGGACACTCGGATGATGGTTCTGCTCTGGGCCTCTCTGGATTTCTGCTCCAGCCCAGGCCTCTCTCCGATCCTTTCGCTGGGACTCTGTCTCGCCGGCCCCTCTGACAGAGAGCTGTGCCAGGCCAGCAGACTGCTGCTGCGCTGGAGACTTGAACCTGGCAATCGAATTCCATCCCTCCCCCTGTGCTATAAATACACCCAATGCGTCTCCCCCAGGATGGGGCCGCAGAGCGAGGGAGCAGGCAGCGTTGGTGGGAGCTTGCCCCGCTGAGCTGTGAAACCTCCCGGACGCTCTGGTAACTGAACGCTGCCCACTGGCCTTGGCTTGTCTCTGGGGCTGGGAATGGGGAGCCACTTGGCGAGGCGGGGGAGTGAATCTCTCTGCCTTCCCGAAGGTCACGGTGACCTTCTCTTTCTCTGGCCCTTTGTACAGCTCCTTACTCAGGTGTGTGAGCGTGGCCAGGCTGGGCCAGCCCTGCCGTTTGGCTGCTTCACCTGCTGTGGTGAACGTCTCCCTTAGGGGATGTGGTAGAATTCTCCCCATAGGAGGTTGTGGCAGTATAATACACGCTCCACAGGGCTTCCCTTCCATCTCTCTCTCCTGTTCCTCTCCCATCCTGTGGGTTACTGCAAGGGCTGATCCCAGCTATCCCTATTTCACTTGATGGTCATTTACATTTGTGTGGTGCCTCTTGTCCTCAAGGATCCCACAGGGACATATGACAATGTATACGCAGCCCCAAAATGCAGCCACCTCTGGGGAGGAAAATGGCTGGCCCTGCACAATGGTGAGTGTTGGGGCAATCCTCTCCAGGCAGGACCTCATGTCAGCTGCATGGAACTCTGCAGGCCTAGGGGTGGTGAACATGGTGCTTAGACAACAAAGCCATGTGTTTGTGTGTTTGAAGCCACGTGAACAGGTTTGGCACAGAGCAGGGAAGCCAGTTTCTCCTCTCTGCTCCTTCTCCCCTCCCCACCCTACATCGGGGGCCCCTGCACCCTGTTGGTGTGAGACCCTTTCTAACTGCAGGGCTGCTGCTCTGGAGTGATCTCCCTCCCCTCCATCGCCTCAGCAGAGAGCAGCAGGTGGGTGTGAGCTCTTGCCTGAAACTCCCCGCAGGGGGAAATCCGGAGTGGAACATGCAGCCTTGGATTCCCTCCCCCCCCCCCCCCCCCTGCTTTCTTGTTAGCAGGAGCGGATTCTGCACCAGGGGAGGTCACGCCCAGGCTGTAAGCTGAAACTTTTTGTCTTTCAGGTGAGAGGTGCAGCTTGCTGCACTAGCTCCCAGCCAGCAGCCTCCTGTCTGGGCTTGTCTGTGAACTTTTATCCTTTTTAAATGCGGGGGGCCCGGGGAAAGACGAGCTCCCCTTTGGGCCCAGCAAGGACAGACCCAGCACCAGCCAAACTGGTGGGCCCACAGTGAGACACTAAGATAGGAGCTGAACCAGTTCACAGGGCAGCTGTCCCTTCCTACCCCCTATGTCAACAGAGCCTCCTGCCTTCCCAACTCTCCTGTAGCAGATCCTGCTTCCATCCCTGCTCCAATACGTCCTAGCTAGCTTCCCTTCTTCTCTCCCCAGCAGCAGGAGGCACTTTCCTGATTGCAACCCTGAGTGTGCTCCAGTGCTGTGGCACAGAGCTGGGGAGACCCCAAGACCAGGATGGGAGCTAGACTCTGTTGTTCCCAATGCTTCTGCCTCTCCTCCTAGTTAATTCCAGAATGCAGGAACCTTCTCCTCTAACCTTCGCTTCAGGTGAGAATCCTCCTTCCAGTTCTGCTGCAGTAAGATGCTAGGTGCAGAGGCTTCTTGGGAGATCTCTCCCCGACAGCAGTGTCCGGAGACACTCAGGGTCTGGCTGAGCCATACCCCCCCACCTGTGCCAGGCTGCTCTCAGCCCTGATGTCACTGCAGAGGAGGGCAGCACCAGCAGTGGAGGGGCAGGCAGGATCCTTGCAGAAGGAGAGTGTAAATGCATAGCTTGAATTAGTGGTGAGGAAAGGGCTTGAAATACCTTTTCTAAAGTGTCTGCAGGGTGTAATTCCCAAGAAGGGTCATGGGTTGTTTAGAGGGGAGTAAGAAGGTGGAAATAAGGAAAGGAGAACGTAGGCTGAATGTCAGGACAGCCTGCCTGGCTGTGATCTCTATCAGGAAGTGGAACAGGCTCTCTGGGGAAGGGGTGAATACACCACTGCTTGGGATGGTTAAAAAGCAGCCTGGACAAAACGCTGGATAACCAGGAGCCACCCTGCACTGGCTGCTAGGCAGGAACTGTGATGGTCTGTCTCTGGTGTCTGGGGCTTCTGGTGCAAGTAGGGTGACCAGACAGCAAGTGTGAAAAATCAGGACGGGAGTGGGGGGTAATAGGAGCCTATATAAGAAAAAGACCCAAAAATCGGGACTGTCCCTATAAAATCGGGACATCTGGTCACCCTAGGTGCAAGCAGGGTGTGCAGGGGAGGGTCTCCAGTGCACTTTGAAACAAACCTGAGCATGTGTCAGCTTAACATCAGAATGTCCATCCTGGGTCAGACCAATGGTCCATCTAGCCCAGTGTCCTGTCTTCCAACAGTGGCCAATGCCAGGCGCTTCAGAGGGAATGAGGAGAACAGGGCAATTATAGTTATCCATCTCCTGTGGTCCACGCCCAGCTTCTGGCAAACAAGAGGCTAAGGACATTCAGAGCATGGGGTTGCATCCCTGCCCATCTTGGCTAATAGCCATTGATGGACCAATCCTCCAGGAACTTATCTAGTTCTTTTTTGAACCCTGTTATAGTTTTGGCCTTCACAACATCCCCTGGCAATGAGTTCCCCAGGCTAAAAGTGAGACATGTATTTGGGAGCCTGTGAGATCATCTCATTCTGTATCGTGTTGTAACCTTGCCCTTGCCTGTAAATAGGGGCATGCCAGCCCATCCTTGGCAGTCCTTGTCTTCCTTCATGTTACAGAATCTCCAGGACAACGCTCCCCTCCTAGCTTCCAACCTCATCCTTGGATTTTTCACCCTCCATCCTCCTGCCTCCCAGTCCTGCAGCATGTTGCTAATGCTCCTCAAACACTGGCCTTCATTCCTGTCCCCACCTCTCCCCTCTCTCTGTAAAGCCGGCAGAAGCTGACCCCACCATCAGGAATAGCCTTCGCTACACCTGTCTCCTGAGGCCAGACCCTGAGCTGGTGTAAATCCATGTAGCTCTGTTGAAGTCACCGGAGCTACATCAGTTTTTCCCCGCCGAGGACCTGGGTCCATGACAAACACTATAGCTCCTATCTGCATCCGTGTTTCCCTCCCAACCTGTGACTCCTGAGCAACCCGAGATCAAGGACATCATTGCTTTAATATTTGATGCAGCATCTCTTGTGTTGTCGTATTCTGCCCTTGTACAGGGGTGTGGACTCAAGCTAAATAGGCCCCTTCCATCTCTGTGGGCCCAGTTTTCCTCTTATAAAGCAGAACTCTCTCCATTACAGTCACCCTGGTGTTTGTAAGATCACACTCTCTGCTTGCCTCCATTTCCCCCATGCTTATTCTCCCCCAAACTCAAGCATTCCCTCCCTCCGCTGCTGCATCTATGGAGTCCACATGTGTGAGATTGGAACCTACCAGCTCCATGTGTATTGCTTCGTGTGTGCCGACGGGGGTTTGGAGTTTGGGGATGGAATTTGTGGTGCCATGTATCGTGTCCTTATTTTTACCTGGATTTTTAAGGAGCGGCTACGAGAACAGGTGTGGAGCCAAAGTGAGATGAAGGCAGGCAAGAAAATGTGCTCTCAAAATAAAATAAAATACTGGGGGAGAGAGACTGTGATGAGCCTAACAAATAAACAGCTGGCACTGATGAACTAGATATAGACAGCCCTTGGAGCCCAGGTATCCTGCTGGCATTGCTGTACGTACCAGCTCTGACCTGCACCATCCCTGCTTTTCCAGTCCTGGGCACTCTTCCCCTACAGGTCCTGGGGAGGGACAGCTGTTCTGCCGAGAGTGCAGGTCAGGAGGTGTGTATTTGTGCACATGTGTGTTCCTGCACTACAATGTCCTTAAAGCCCCCCTTTGCACCTTGACCCCCAAATCCTGATGTGGTCTTTGTTTAGGGCTGGTTCCTGAAGGCTGCTCGGACTCTCACTGGCTGCCCGGGGCACAAATTTGATCCCCCACAGCTGGTGATTGGCATATCTAGGTCACACGCCCTTTCCTTTGGTCATGCCCTCTATCTCTGCTACACCAATACCAGCAGGGGAGAGTTGTTCTTCACAGGCTCTGTGCTGCCAGGGGATCCCTCTATGATGGGCTGGTCATGCCACATTAGTGTCAGAGTCCACTAGTGGTACAGCGCAAAGTGGTCGCACCACATTGGTGAGTATCCAGCCCAACGCAGTGATTAAAGTAGATAGAAACAGGAGCTCCTCTCTGCTTAGAGCGGAGATGGGGGAGCTGTGCTCCTCAGCCTTCCCCGCCTCCCCCTTACTTAAGCTTTTGGCTCTGTGTCTGTGTTGTGAGGGGGAAGTTTGGTGGGTTACTTAAGAGGGAACCTGAAGGTTGAGGAAGGGAGGGGAAAGTGAGAGAAGCAGCAGATGAGAGAGACGGTAGGAAGGTGGACAGTGGATGAATATATCCCCATGGGGAGTGGTGATGGAAGTAGGTAGTTCTCATGGGCTGTGCTAAAATTTTCTGAAGCTTCTGGGAGAATGAGAACTCCCCTAGAATGTTGGTTCTGGAGAAGGTATCTTCTCCATTCTGAGCGGTGAGGTCATCATTTTGTACGCACTCAAAGAGACAGTGGGAGGCTTGGATGAGCTCCAGGAAAGAGGGTCGCCATTGGAGGGACCTGCCTGAGAAATGGGGACGTTAACACTCAAGAAGTTTTGGTCTTGGTCTGGCATCTTGGTCAAATCTGAGACCTTTCTGCACCTTGAGGGAAAATCTCACCCCAGCTCTTTGTGACAGCCTTCAGCTCCTCATGCCCTCTGGAGAGCTTGCTTGCAAATGTCAGCCAATCTCCTGGCCACACTGGGGGGGCTGATAAAGATGGCAAACTAAGCTGCGAGAGCTGAGTTTGATACTGCGAGGCCCCTGACATTACTGGAGAACTGATACAAGGGACCTACAGAACTCACTGACCTCCTGGATTTGGGAGAGGAGCAGGCCATGGCCCTGATTTTGAGGGAAGGAATCCCTCTGCCTTCCCCAAGGACAAGCTGATGTAAAAGAAGGAAGGTGACATGTTTCTCTCCAGCCTCCCTCCCCCACCCCGATCAGGTTAGGCAGCCCCACACCTCCAAAGGAAGCCCAGCATGTCTGGTTTCCCAATTGTTATTGTGGTCGCTGTTTTGTAAGGGCTGGGTGGAGCCTTGGATTCATCATCTCTTGCACTGTACGTCAAAGTCATGACTCGCCGCTCGCCTGCACCCTCCCTCCAGGAAATGGAATTTCTTGGCTTGGCAAGACACCGTTTTCCCAGTGGCTGCCACTCGCACCGTGGCCAGGCCACTCTTGGTTCTTCCTCTCTGTCCCCAACTGGGTGGGGCAGGGAAGCAATATCTTCTTCTCTCTCCCCCGACCCCCTCCCAGCCCCAAATCCTCAGAGCTTTGACTGTGTCGTCACCTGCCAGGAAGGAAAGCTCAGGTGATCTCTGAGGTTTCCCCACTAGTGGGGTCAGCAGGAGAAGACATGTGTGGATACTAATTCAGCCGAAAGCAGGGATGGGAGACCTGGGCACTAACACAGGCCTGAGGTCTGCATGTGTGTTTGTACAGCACCTAGCGCCACAGTGTCCCCATTCTGCTTGGGGCCTTCAGCAGCTACTATCATATTAACAGTAGTGGCTGGCTGGAGACTGGGTTCCAAACCCCTGGTTAGAGCCTCCTGGGTGGGATCTCCTGGGAACACAGGGCTTGCCACACTGGATCAGCCCAGGATCTGTTCAGCCCAGCATCCTGTCTCCGAGAGGGACCAGTCCCAGCTGGCTCAGAGGAAGGTTCTGCAGTTACAAGGACATCCTGCTCCCAGAGACAGCTTCCTCCTGACCCCCAGTAGGGAGTGGCCATGCCATGAAGCAAGGGGGTTCACATCCCTTCCAAACCTCATTTCCTCCCTTCTAGGACCCTCCTGCGATATTCTGCAGTAGTTGAGCAGAAAGCTTCAGTGTACCCCCTCCCCCCAGTGCTGCAGTGGGGTGTGCTCAGACACAGGGGTTCCTGTGTCCCCTGGGGTGGGAGGAAGCATGGTGTCTCCAGGGGAGGGTGGAGGGTGTTCTCTCCATGTGCTGCAAGAAGAGGAAATTTCTGCTGCGTCCTGGCCCTGTGCAGAAACGTGGGTGTCTGTCTCTAGCAGGCGTTCAGCCGTTACCCTGCTGCTCTTTACCCCATTCGCCTTCTCCAGCAGCGGCTCCTCGACCCTGCTCCCCTTTGCCTCCTGAGCTAACAAGCTCTTGCCTGCACCTATGCTCCCCTTGCAAGCTCTTGCACACCCATGCTCCCCAAAAAAACCCTGTCCCCACGCCCCGTCCCAGTGCAGCACTCACAACCGTGTGTGTGTGTGTGTGTGTGTGTGTTTGGGGAGCCGGGAAGCTACACAACAGCCGCAGCAGCCTCTCTCTCCATCCCTCCCCCTTCTCTTTGGCTAACTGCTCCAATTCTGTTCTCCTTATTTGGCCACACTGCTCCCAAAGAAGGGGTGTGTGCGGGTGGAGGACGGGGAGGGGGGAGCAGCGGGAGAGACTGGGTGACATCACGGGGCTCGGGGAGAGACAGAAAAAAAAGTTACTTTAAAAAAAAAAAAAGAAATCCCTGCGCACTTGAACCAGCAGCTTGCTGCAGTTCCTTTAAAAGGAGATGTCTGTACTGGAGACCTCTCGCATGCTCTCCCAGCCCCTCCGGGAAGCCTCTAGCTGAAGGAGACACCTCTGTTCTCAGCTCCCCACCAGCAGCAGCTGCCACCAAACATGTTATTGCAAAACACCGAGCCTGCTCTGGGAGCTGGGCAGGAAAGGGGGGAGCGAGAGGGGAGGTGAAGTCGCAGGCGCTGGTTTGAGGCCTGTCTGGCAGAACCTGTCCGGGGAGCAGAGCTTCCCCTGGGGGGCCCCCATGAGTGCTTTGCGCCCTACACACAACACCTTTCAGGGGGCGGGGGAGGGTCAGGCTTGTCCAAATAGACACGTTGAACCAGAGTCCCAAAGCAAGACGGGGGGCTGAGGCTTTCGGAGCTGGGATCCGGGCACCTGGCCCCCATTCATATCAAGAGGAATTGGGCATCCAAATCTCCTGGGTGCCGCCAAAAATCCCTCCTGGGGATTTCAAACCCTGCTCCTGTCTACACTTCACGTCCAACTCTTCCCATTGAAGCCACTGGGGAGTTTAGTCTTTGGCGGGGGCAGAGTTTGGCCCCAGAGGGTTTTGCTGGCGAGGCTGGGCTTTGAGCCCCGAGGGGTTCCCCAACAGGGCTTTCATGCTCTGCACAGCAAGGGAGCCTAGTGCTGACACAGGCTCTGTGTTGTTCTGTGGGGGGCAGTGACACCACGCTGAGTCCCCCCCTCTGCCCCCCCCCGCATTGCCTGTGCTTCATCCCTGCACTGAGGCACGACTACGCCAAAACGCAGCAGGCCGGGGAGCTCTGAGGCAGTGGCACGGCCTGCGAGGAGCGGGGTGGTCATGTAACTAGCAGGGGGCCGCAGTGGAGCGATACCCACCTCTCTAATGCCCAGCATGTAGCAGCCCAGCGTTTCTCATGCTGGGGGTCCCAACCCAAAAGGGGGTTGCGAGAGCGGCGGCTGCTGGCCAGGTGCCCAGCTCTGAAGGCAGCGCCACCGCCAGCAGCAGCGCAGAAGTAAGGGTGGCATGGTATGGGTCATCACAGCCTGAAATATTTTCAAGGGGGATCCCAGCAAAAAAAAGTTTGCGAACCCCTGTACCAGCCTGTATTCCAGGAGTTTTCAAACTGGGGGTCGAGACCCCTCACGGGGTCGTGAGGTTATTACATGGGGGGTCGCGAGCTGTCAGCCTGAACCCCAAGCCCCGCTTTGCATCCAGCATTTATAATGGTGTTAAATATATGAAAACATGTTTTTAATTAATAAGGGGGGGTTGCACTCAGAGGCTTGCTGTGTGAAAGGGGTCACCAGTACGAAAGTTTGAGAACCACTGCCGTATTCCATCTCTATTATTTTCTGTCTTTGCATTCAAGGTGGCAGAGAGCCCCTCCCTGCCATGTGCAATTACCCCTTGAGAGCCAGTAACTTGGCAGCTGGTTCTTGCCTGATGAGCCGATAATTGCCCGGTAAAGCCTTGCTCTCCTCTCTTGATACGGATAGAAGAGGGATGCAGGGTCAGGGCTGGAGGTTCCTGGAGGGCAAGGCTATGATCTGGGGCAGGGGACGTGGTTGCGTTTCGGGGCTGGAGGTTTCTGGGGGCTGCACTGTAATGTACCTCAGACCCATCTCTGGCTCCAATAGTTTCTATAGGGGCATTGCTGCCAGCTCTAGAACCCCTTTGTCTCACCTGACGTGAATACATTATCCTTAGCAGAGGAGGAACTTCCCCTCCCAGCCCCTGTGTCCTCCTGCTCTTCTTTGGCTGGTCGGAGGCAGTGTACTCTAGTGCATACAGCTGGGGGCAGGATGTCAGGAGACGTCCATCACTGACCTTTGCTTTGTCCCCTCAGGTTGTCGAGTTGCCATTTGGGGCTCAGTGTCGGAGCCCAGAGCAGCCATCACAATAGCGTCCAACAGCTGGAACGCCAGCGGCAGCCCCGGGGAGGGGCAGGAAGATGGACAGGAGGGAATGGACAAGAGTCTGGACAATGATGCCGAGGGGGTGTGGAGTCCAGACATCGAGCAGAGCTTCCAGGAGGCACTGGCGATCTACCCCCCCTGCGGCCGGCGGAAAATCATCCTCTCAGACGAAGGCAAGATGTATGGTGAGTGAGACCAGGCCGCACTTGGTTTTAGAAGGGATCCAGGCTTGACCCAACAGACACTGCAGGGTCTGTGTGCCTATTCAAATATCCATCATTATGTTTCAGAGTGAACGTCCAGTTAAGATGAATAAGAGCAGCTCACACCTCCCTTAGAACCAAACGCTGCCCCTGCATTCCCACTGCAAAGTCCAATTAAATTGAGAATACATCCCTTTGGTTATTATGTTTTGTCTCTGACTCCAATTCAGGGGTAGAGCAGGGAATTTCCTTGGGTTTGCTGCCAGTGCTAGGTGGTTGGCTCTGGAGATGAAAGTCCTCTCTTTCCTCACAGAGCAGGTGGAGCCTGACGGAAGTGTTATGTGAGAGTCCAAGTGGGGATTAGGGATGCCCAAGATGGTAGTAGCTGGGGGCTCAGGATTGAGGTGCAAACATGGGGGGAGCCCAGACCTTGACTAGCAGAGCAAGTTGCGTCAGGATTGAGGTCAATCGGCAGAGCTGCGTTGGGAGCCTATTGCTGGAGCAGCTGGGGATGCGGGGGTGGGTCAGGACTGAGGTACCTTGGGAGAGCTGTGGCGGGCGGGTGGGTTCTGCAGCACCTGAGGCTCTGACTTTCGGTCTCTCACATCCAGTGGATGATTGAAATCAGCCTGTGTCAGCCCCCGCGTTCTGACCTCATCTGGGTGACTGCTGGCTGGCAAGGGGAGTGGAGGGTGGCAGAGAGAGAGAGAAGGTAAAAGTGAGTTTCTGAAGGGGTATTGCTCCTCCAGGCTCATCCCTCAGGTGCCCCAAGCCTGGACTTCTCTGACACGGAGGCATTAGGAGCTCTTTGTATGAGCGGTGTCTTCCCCTCTGCCCCGTCACTTTCCAAGGCTTGGCCCTTGCTGTCTGCACCAGGGGCACTAACCTAATATCTCAACCACAGTATCTGGGCCGTGTCCCTACTGGCCTGTGGGGAGCACTGAAAGGGAAGCCAAACTGGGGCAGAGGTGGTGGCCATCTTGTAATGGCTCAGGCCTGTCAAGTAGTGTTGAACTCTGTTCCCCATGCTGAGGATCCCTTGCACTCCCCCAGTCTCTGTCCCTCCCTCTGTGACATCTCTCCCTTCTCTCGCTCCCTCCCTCTTTTTTTCGCTCCCTCCCTCTCTCTGCTTTGCCTGACTGACTGGTTTGGTGAAGTTGCAGCCAGAGAGAGGCTCTGCACAGGGAGTCCACACGCCTGGGGCTGGGCGTGAAAGCTGGTGTGTCTGGCCTCTCGTGCAGGTCACAAACAAGACACTTCCTTCTGCTTCCAAGGCTCCCTCGGCACTGCCTCTGGATTTGTGTTTTCAAACCGCGGCTTGGCCTCAAAGTTCCCCCCGTGTCGATGGTTTCCCCAGCTCTGAATTTTTGGGGGCCCCATCTGAGAGGAGCTAACTACATTCCCAGAGTCCTCTCCTTGCCCCATGTCTCCATCAGAAGCTCCTCCACTTCCATTTCCAACCCAACAGGCCACATTCATCCAACAGAGTCATGGATTTGGCCTGGTGTCTCCCACTAGAACAGGGTCACCTTGTCAATGCAGAGTCTGGCCAAGGGAAGTCTGTACCCCTTTATTCGACATTGGTGAGGCCTCATCTGGAATACTGTGTCCAGTTTTGGGCCCCACACTACAAAAAGGATGTGGAAAAATTGGAAAGAGTCCAACGGAGGGCAACAAAAATGATTAGGGGTCTGGAGCACATGACTTATGAGGAGAGGCTGAGGGAACTGGGATTGTTTAGTCTCCCGAGGAGAAGAATGAGGGGGGATTTGATAGCAGCCTTCAACTACCTGTAGGGGGGTTCCAAAGAGGATGGACCTCGGCTGTTCTCAGTGGTGGCAGATGACAGAACAAGGAGCAATGGTCTCAAGTTGCAGTGGGGGAGGTCCAGGTTGGATATTAGGAAAAACTATTTCACTAGGAGGGTGGTGAAACACTGGAATGCGTTACCTAGGGAGGTGGTGGAGTCTCCTTCCTTGGAGGTTTTTAAGGCCCGGCTTGACAAAGCCCTGGCTGGGATGATTTAGTTGGGAATTGGTCCTGCTTTGAGCAGGGGGTTGGACTAGATGACCTCTTGAGGTCCCTTCCAACCCTGATGTTCTATGATTCCACCCATTGATGGCTCTGGGAGACTGGGGCCCGTCGCCTCTTGGATTCAACTTTAAATACGTTATTGGCGTGACAAGATAGGCAAGTGTGGCCCAAGTCAGTGCATTCAGCATCTTCAGCTGGAAGCAGGAAGCCTCGTTGATACAGGAACCTGCCTCCACCCATTGACGGTTCAGTGGTTTAGGATGCGGTGCCCACGCTCCAGTTTCCATAGCTTTGTTGGCGTGACAAGCTAGACAAGTGCTTGCCTGAGTCGAGAGTGAGTCTGCGCCGAGGACAGGCTGGCAGTTAGAGTTCAGCCCAAGTCGGTGGCGGGTGGGGGGTCTCTTTGTGCGGTGATTTGGGTGACTCTCAGCCCAGTTCCTGGCAGGTCAGTTGTCCACATCAACACTTCACCATCTCAATTGGCACCTTCGCGGGTGTTGTCAGCAGCGAGGCCATTGAAACTCGCCTCCCCTTGAGGGGGTCCTTCCAATGCAGACGCGGGACGCACCTGCCCTGCTGCTGGCTGTTCTCTACCTGCTCGGGGGTGTCAGTCTTTAGGGCTGTCAGTCCAGGACTCTTCTCCAGCACTATAAGGAAGTCCGACCCCATTTCCGGCATCCTCTGCTGAGATCTCTCAAGTCCCAACAGCTCAGCACAAGGTTGGGCTTGCTCAGTGCTTGGATGAAAAACCTCCAAGGAAACCCAGGGAGCTGGTGAGAATGGCACCAGTATTTCAGTGCAATGCGAGAGGAGGGATATGCTGCTGGAGCGGGGCCTTTCTAATGAAATGGACAATAGAGGTTTAAACCCCCTCAAACTGTTCTGGGCTTTCTGCCTCCCTCGCTGCTAGTGACTTGGGCTGTGTGTAAACATATGTTGTCTCCTCCGCCTCTGCTCCGGGCTGAATCCTCCTGTGATGTCACAACTCTGTGTTTGTGACCTCAGACCTGTCTCCATGGGGATGGACTGTCATATTATAAACACTGCGTTATGACCTCAGAGGATGACTCATGGAGGTGGAGGTGTACACTGTCTAATAGTGGTTAAAGTGCAAGATTAGACTTCAGGAGATCTGGGTTCTGTTCCCAGCACTGCCACCAACTCTGCCTCGGTTTCCCCATCCTAATAATAGGGAGAATACCTACCTTACACTTAATGTGTTCGTCTCTGTAAAGCACTTTGGAATCCTGGGAGGATGTGAGAGAAAGGCTAAGGATTTAGGATAGTTATATATTGATTATATTCTGAGAAACTGGGCACAGCTCTTACACCCGATCAGAACTGGCCAGTCGTGTCTTTGCACCAATCCCTCAGGAATCAGCACTGAGCTGAAGGGAATTGAAGACGGCTGGTAATGCCTTACCTGTCTCTCTCTAGTTGCAAAAGACTCTAAAACACGTGACCAATTGGGCACAGAGCACCCATGAAATGCAGCCACCTCTGGGGAGGGGGACAGTCGCCAGCACACTGCACGAGTTTGTCTTTTTAAGTTCTTCCCTAAGCATTGGCCATTCCATTAACAGCTCCCCTCCCCTTGCACTGGTCTCACTGGCTTTCCATGCCTCTCCCCCTGTTCTCAGATCTTCCTGCAACAAAGCAAGACTTCTCCCCACCCCTGTTCCAAAGATTCGGGGCCACCCAAAGGGACGTGCTTCACTACACCACCTTTCAGCCCTTGCACCCCTGCTCCCCACTCATGCCGCCCAGCAGGGGCCCTTCTAGCCCAGGGCCTCGGGGATGGAGGCTGGGGAGCGTGGGGATTCCAAAGCGGGTGCATTTTTTGGATTTCTCTGGGAATAGTTGGAGTGCCACTAGGGAGCTTGGCCTCCACTCAACAAACCCAAGTGTGCAAACTGGTTTTTCCAGCCCCTGGGAGACATCTGGCAGTTGCTTAAAGAGACGGCAGCCTAATTCTGCTTTCATCTTCCACGCTGCCACACTTGGTACAGAAACTCATTTTCATCTTCTTCTCTCGCTGTGGCCCCCCCCCCCCCCCCCGCCCGCCAGTTTTTCTCTGCCTCACCCAATCCCTCCCGCTCTCTTTTGTAGGCAGTGTTTAGAACTGGGGGCAGGGCTGCGGGGAACCATCCTAGTCTCCCTCCTAGAGGAGAGAGCAAGGAGGGGTCTGTTGAACTGAACATACAGTGGGCCCAGGTCTGCATCTAGTCTGGGAGGGGGCTCAGAATAGCTGGGCGAACTCATAGTCCTTGGGCACCCAAGTCCACCTGCAGGAGTATGACTTGGAGAGGCTCTGAGCTTCCCTACCCCAATCCTAGTTCTTCTGGGAGAGGAGGGATTGAAATCACCATGACCCTTGCCTCTGATCTTTAAATCGTGATGTGAGGACCTCAGTAACTCAGCCAGAGGTGAGGGGGTCTATTACAGGAGGGGGTGGGCGAGATTCTGTGGCCTGCAATGTGCAGAAAGTCAGCGTAGATGATCATGGTGGTCCCATTCTGGCCTTCAAGTGTATGATATGCATGGCCTTAAATGAATCCCTATGTTTGTGCCCCCAATTTGTCTGGTGGGGCTGTTGACCCCTTTCATGGGTGTTATTTCCAGCCTGTATGAGCGCCCTGTGCGGCCCCCTGATGAGAAACCCCATGGAGAAGCCAAGGATCTCCATGCTGGAATAGTGGAAGCAATAGCAAATGAGTCATTGGCCGCGCAGAATCCGGGGTCCTCCCCACAGGGGGAAGGGCTTAGCTCACACCTGGCACGGGTTCTCCAGGCCACACAGCCCCAGAGGGTCTCTCGGCCGTGACCAGAGGGAGACTAATCCCAGCAGAGCCAGGGAACCCCACCTACCCCACGGTTTATCTAGGCAAAGGGGGTGCTGTTCATCTACTGTTACCCCATTTCCTTTTGTTCCTGCCCAACCTGCTTACCTCCTGGTACTCCAGTATCCCACTAAGAGAATACTCTAGTATTCTATAGCACTAGCCCCAGACTTGCCATTGAAACCAGTAACGTCGTGGACCATCACAACAGCATCCAGTAGTATTTTCTTCTCTGAGGATTTCTGCAGTAACATCCCCTCCCAACAGCTTACATGAGTCTCATTACGGTATTGATGGCCGTTGTTTGTTAGTTGTATTACAGTAGTGCCTAGAGGTCTCAGCCGAGACCGGGACTGCATTGTGCTAGGCAGTATGAAGCAGTCCCTGCCCTGAAACACTTGCAATCCCCTGCTGTAGCGTTCTTTCCTTGGGGATGCCACTGTGCTGATGGGCCTAGACAGGACACGGTGGGGCATTCTGTAGCTTCCCTTGATGAGGGCTTCTCCAGCCCACCAGCATGGCTATCTATCCAGGCAGGCATTAGAGATGGGATTCTCCAGGAGGATCCCGGAGCATTGTAGCTCTGGCGCTGTACTTGAGGGGTAGGGGTGCTCTGATTGCAGAGGGACTGAGCGCCCAGCCGCTGGCATAGAGAGGCCGAGGGAAGCAGCGGAAGGGGGGCAACCTTGACCTATGGTAACCTCTAGCATTTGAATGGTGGCCAGGCTGTGAGCATGGGGTGATTGCGGAGGGCTGGGGCTTGTCCGGCAAGGGGTGTCTCTCTGTCTCTCAGGGTTGTTGCCAGGAACTCAGGGAGCCTGCGCCTTGCCCCCAGACAGCAGGTGTAACTTGAGTTGGACTCGGCCAGGGCTGGTATGCTGCGGCGCGCGGATTGGCTGGAAGGTTGTCCCACTAGGTTATTTTTAACAGAGCCGTCCAACTGGTTCACGTGGTGGTGTCAGGGGAGAGGAATTTGGGGAATGTGGTAATTTGGAGGAGGGACCGTGCCCTCCTAGAGGGAATGGCACAACCTCTGGTGAATCACGGGGCTGGGACAGCCCTGCAAGGCCTGCCGGTACCAGAGAGTGAGAGAGCACGACCCTTAGCTACCTGGTACCATAGAGATGGGGAGGAGGGGCATGCACGGGGGGGGGGGGGGGGGGGCCTTCCCGCTATTCCCAGAGTCAGACACACACAGACTTAGCTACGCAGGCACCATAGAGACAGTGGAGCCCACACAGAGCTGTCCTGCTGGTACCACACACAGGGAGCAGAGAATAGGGTGGGTGTGTGCTAGTACCAGAAAGAGAGAGACACGCAACCCCATGGTACAGCACAGGGTGTACACGTGTACACACACACACACACACACACACACACACACAAAATGTAGAGGGAGGAGAGTTACCCGCAGCACAGTTCACCACAGGGTGGGGGCGGGGGCACAAAGGAGAAGTGACACATGCTGTTAAAATAGAGGTGAGGGGAGAGGACATGTCTAGTGAGAGAGAGACACACAGAGGAGGGAGACCCGCTCACAGCACTTGGGGAATGATTACCCCTTGAGGCCTCTGCAAACTTCCAGAGCAACTGGAAGAGGCTCCCATCGTACAGGGAACCCTGCAGTGGCAGGGCCGAGAGTGCGCTGTTAATACCCGCTGAAAATAGTCCAGTGTCCCAGGCCCATAGTGCACCGGCTATGCTGTGCCCCGCTGCGGGGCGTGGGCTGCCCCATATGACCGCACTGTGTTTGTAGTTCCTTCAGCCGTGCTCAAGATTTGTAGGATGGTGGGGATGGAGGAGAGCTGGTGTGTCCCCACAGTGGGAGGGCGGGAAATACAATCACCTCACATTGACCCGCTCCACCCCATAGTCCTCCACTCCCGGCAGGGTCCTGCAGTACATTGTAGGAACTATAGGACGCCTACTGACCCCGAAGCCCCTCTCCTCCACTGTGGTCACTTTTTCTTCTTTTCTTGTCCTCCTTTCTCCACCTTCCTCTTCCTCTCATCTTTGCCTTCGGGCCTCTACTCTCAGCGCTGCCCTCTCCTCTCTGTGTCTCCTCCCTTGCCACCCTCTGTCCAGATCCAGGGATCTTCAGGGTTCTCTCCATTGCTCTCACATACACCCTGCCACCCCTTTCCTGTTTCCCCCCATGCCTTCCACCATGCTGTGGGGCCAGGAGTGCAGCCTCTTCAGGCCACTAGGCCTCCCTGCTGCTACCTCCTAGGCCAGGGCCCACCATGACTCTGGATCCTTCAGGTCTCTTGTCTCCCTGGTCCCGGCCTAGCTGTAACCCCCAGGCTCTTGTGCTCTGACAGCTCACCAGGGAGTCAAGAGAGATATCCACGCTGCCAGGGTGAGCAGGCAGGCTGTGTGGCTACCTGCCATGTACTTCCAACAGCACCTCTCCAAGGCACAGCTAGCATGGGCGCCAATAGCAACTGGGCAGCTTCCGCGCCTTGTGATGGGAGCGGTGCAGAGGCCGAGAGAAGTGGCGTCTGGGCGCTCGGGGTTTGAGAGGCCCCTGGGTGAGGGTGGAAGACCAGACCTCAGACCCCAGGGGTGAACAGGAAGGAAATGGCTGCAGCAAGCCAGGTACTTAGCAGTTATTCCCTGATTACTCTCCTTGGGCTGCGTTTATTTCTAATGTGTAGTTTGCAATGGAGAGGCTGTGAGGGGAAATGCATCTAACAGTGCCAACGCTCCCCCCACCCCCAAGGGATCGGCCTCACCGGGCCCCTCAGATAGCACCCCGAGACTGTTGGTCTTGGGTGGAAGGAGTGGGGAGCGGCTGAGGGCTGGAATCTCCTCCTCTCCCTCACGTCTTTGGGGTAGCCCGGTAGGTACAGACAGGTCAGGCTGGGCCTTGGCCCACCTGATTCTGTGCAGCTAGAGACTAGGAAACCAGAGCCCCAGGTTGTGGGCGTTTATGGGAATGCAGGATTAGCTACAGCTGCCTTCTAAGGGGAAGTAGTCCAGCCGTCCCCTGTGGGGGTCAGTGTTAACCCAGGGCATGGGGAATCACTCCAGCTGTTCCCTGTGGGGAGCCCCATTACTCCCAGGCAAGCTTGCCTGTGTGTGTGTGAGGGAAGAATGGCCGAATGGATGGGCCACTGGACTGGAACTCAGGAGACAGGAGTTCTATTCCTGTCCTGCTGGGTGACTTTGGGCAAGTCACTGCCCCGTTCTTTGTGCTTCAGTTTCCCCATCTGTAAAGTGGCCTCACAGGGGAAGTGAGGACTGGCTAAGTGAGTGCTCTGGGGGCAAAGGGGGGGTTGCCCCACCCCCGTAAGGAGTTGCACCTCCCCGCCCCCCAAGGGGGGGGGGTCCCTGCTCCAGCTGCTCTTTGTGGAGGGAGCATTGTTACTCCTGCGTATGGAGCCTGCTTTCTCTTGCCCTCCCCGGGAGGCATGAGACGCAGCTGACCCAGCGCAGCACCTGGTGCTGTCTGTCGCTGTGCTGCTGGCGGGATTGCAGGGGCGTGAGGAGGGGGCGAGGAGAGCTCATGCTTCTTCCCTTACAGTGTGAGGCCTGTTCGGAGAGCCCCTCCCCCTGCCCCCAGAAGGCGCGGGGCGTCGGGCGCTGCTACAAAAGTTGTTTGGCTTTTTTACTTTTTTTTTTTTTTTTTAAATCCTAAACTAGCTCCAAGGGCATTTTGACTAGCTCCAACCACCACCATCTGGTCCATTAAAATAAATCTGGCGTGCTTCCCCACCCCCACATCGGTTGGGAGTGGGGGAAGGGGGGAAGGAGAGAGAAGAAAGCTCCCAGCTGCTCTGAGGTTTGAATTTAGATTGGCCACAGCTGGCCTGTAAAATGTGGAGCAAAAGCACTTCTGCTTCGGATTAGGCCGAGGATGTCGGGCAAGGCTGTTTAAAAGGCCAGTGCTGCTGGAAATGCGGATTGGGCCATGGGGAAAATTTTGGGGGTTGCCAATGTTGCTTACATCTGAACCCAAATCTCGTGCCGTGCTCTTCGCCCATTTCCGCAGGCTCACTGGCCTCCTGCTGCAGCCTATACAGTTGCCAGTTTCCCTCCCAGAAGGAGGGGAGGGGTGTCTCCGAGAGCAGTGATCCCAAAGCGCCAGTTTCCCGGTGAAGCGAGCGCTGAAAGCTCTCCTACTGTTCTTGGCGGTGTCCTCCAAGAGCGGCGTGGGAGGGAGTTTCTGGGTGTCCTGTGTCTGCGCCCGGCTCTCTGGTCGGCACAAACCGCCCGCCGTTCGGTGCGTGCTGTCAGTCAGAACGGTCCCCTCCATCGTGGTCATTTCATTGTGTCCTGGCCCCTCTCTTCCCATAAACGCTGTCACCAGGACCCTCACAGACCCTTCCAGCCTGCCCCACCGGCTGGCTCAGTCATGCCTTGACAGCTGCCAGGACAGCACCCCCTTCTGGCAAAGCCTTGTCACTTGACATGTGGCTCAGAGAGAAACCTTGGTTAGGCCAGGGCTGGGGTGTTCTTGGACTAGGGAAAAGAAGCGTTTGGGTGTCAGGGACAGGGCAAAGGACCTGGCAAGATGCTCCTGCTTTGATCTTGTTCTTACTCTTTGGCTTGCTCTAGGTCGCAATGAATTGATAGCGAGATACATCAAGCTCCGGACGGGGAAAACACGGACGAGAAAACAGGTAAAAAAAACCTGCTTTACTTTATTTGAAGAAAGGGTCCAAGCGCGAGACCTTTGGCTGATAGACTCAGCCTCGAGGACAGTGCTGGGAGTCTGGCGTGCTTCGCTCGGCTTATCGTCGCGCTCTGGGAGGACGAGGAAGGACTGTGTGAACTAGCAGGCAAAGCCCAGGGCAGAGTCCGGATGCCTGGGTTCCACGTCCAGCTCTGCCGCTGGCTTGCTGCGCGTCTCGCATTTCCCCTTGCTGTGCCCCCTTTTCCCCATCCGTGCAATGAGGATTACGCTGAGCTGCGTCATGATGGGGGTTATGAGGCTCGGACATGGCTCGCTGGGAGCTGCTCTAGCCCAGCAAAGGGGGGGGATAGTGATTGTTGAGAGACCCCCCACCCCACCGCTTACCGGCTGCTTGAGGTCCAGGAACTGATCTATTCCTGCACACTCATCTTATCTCCTCCCGTGGGCTACAGCTCGCTGGGCAAGCAGGGTTGGGTGAGCCTCCTGTATGCTGCACCTGCCTGGTGTGGCACTCTGTCCCCCTCTGGGTGTGGCCAGGCCAGCTAGAGATGGATGAGTCTGCTGCAGCCTTGGCTAACGGCTTCTTTTAGCTTAGGCAGTAGAGGCTCATGTGCTAAGATCCAGCAGGTTCCCGGCTGCTGTCGTCCCACCGTGAGGCGTCAGAACACCTGGCGTTTGGGATTCAGTTGGGGTCAGCACTCCGGTGTATGCCTGCGTAGCCCAACCTCGCCCATCCCCGAGCCTCGTGAGAGGCCTGGTGGGCCCAGCCATGTCCCAAGAGCAGCCCTCTGCATGGGGCAGCGACATGTCTGCCTCCTCTCCTGGGGGGAGCCGTGATGGCGAGTGGGGCATGGGAAATGTTAATTGAACCTTCCAAAGTCATTTGGTTTGGGGTTTGGTTTGTGATTGGGCCTAGGGCTCATGGGATCTTCCTGTTTTATACACACCCTGCCCTATCGCTTCTGGAGGAATCTGGGCCTGAACCCAAACACCTCTAGATTCGAACCTGGATCTGGATTGGGCACCTGGCACCTTTCTTCCTACTAGGCCAGGCCAGCCTCCAGCTCTGAATGGTCACTGGCGTGTTTGAGATCTCTAGTGAAATCCTGCATCTTTCACCCCCTCTCTTCTTCTTGATCCAGCTCTAGAGTCCCTCTCTGCCAGTACCCTTTCCCAGGACAGGGGGCGCTTGTGTAACCCAGGTGCCTCAGATACCCCGGTGCTGGTGCACTAGAATACTGTCCTGTGAGCCGTGGGCATGGGCAAAGAGCTCTCTCCCACCCCCACCAGAAGCTCGGGCTGTTGTGGCGGGAGAGTCATAGAGCTCCTTGTTCCCACCTGCATCCCCTCCCTCCAGCCAGCCCTGTGCTCCTCGCCCCCATTCATTGTATTGGATGAGGTGTGCAGAACTGGGGACTAGCACCAGGGCAGCATTGAAAATCAGCTGGCAGTGAATCACACCTGCTGTGGGAGCTCTGGGGTGTTACCTGCCTGATGGGACCAAGGGAGGAGGAGTCCTGTCTCCATTTCCACGCCTGTGTCTGTGAATGCTTCTGGACCAGTCCAGGGACGGAGCTGATTGTTCATAAGCTGTGGAGAGGCTCTTTCCATTTGCAACAGGTCCGGTTGCCAACAGCCGTCCCGCTGCTCCCCATGCTTGAAACTCCCTCTGGCTGTGTCCAGTGCATGCTCTGTGATGGGATTAGAACAGCAGGTCACCGGTGCTGTGACTGGCTGTGGTTTGTAGCAGGGTTCCTGCCAAAGCGAGGGGGAAAGGATCTTGGAAATCTGACTGCCGCTTACCCGTTTGCTCCCCCCTGGCTTGTGACAACAGGTAGCTCTAGACTGGCTGGCAAGAGGAGCCACAATGGGGGGCAGGACAGTCTAATGAACTGGGATTTTGGAGACAAGGGTTCGATCCCCAGCTCAGACAAAGACACCTTGTGCAAATCATTAATCTATCCTTGTGCCTCAGCTCCCCATCTGTAAAAGGGGATAATAGCACTGCCCTACCTCCGAGGAAGGATAAAATCCATCAGTGATTGCTACTGCATTGATGGGGGCAGTATAAGCACCATAGATAGACTGATTGATTTTAAGGTGCTTGGATCCTATGGGCGGGAGGACTGTCTAGGTACGTGGATAGAAGGAAGACCACATTGGCTCCATGCAGTAGAACTTTTCCTCTGTGTTAAAGCTTTGAAATGATCCCTTGAAAACTTATCTGAGCTTGGCGGTAGGGGCGGGAGCACAGGGGCAGGTGCCACTCGAATGGATGAATAGAGGGGAATTTTGTTATGGAGCGTGCAGCCCTCACTGGGTCCCCTCTGGAGGCAGAGGTTTGAACCAAGAGCAAACTGAACCTGGTGATCTCCATCAGAAATGTGTCCGAGGCATCTCGATGCACAGCAGACAGTCTCTGCGCTGGAGAAGCAGCCAAGGGGCTGGGACTAGTTGCAAGAGAGCAGGATGTAGGGGCAGCTGATGGTCAGAAGGGAGCGTGTGGGAAATGATACCACATTGCTGCACAGATGAGGCCAAAATTTCCAGCTCTGGGTGATCCAAGAGAGGTTCCTAACTCCATATTCCAGGTTCTGAATAGAAAACATCCTGCACAACACTGTCAAAAGACGAGCCTGGAGACTTAAATTCATAGCTCTGGTGGACTTAATAAAGACCCTGGATTTATGGCTCATTACAGCAACCTGTAACCCACTAAGCCTCCTTTGTCCTAGGACTGTAGAGCTATGAAGTGCTCACTTCCTCTTGAATGGTCTCTTTAACCTATGTTAATGCGTATCTGTTTCACCTTGTGTTTAGCTGTGATGCTCGGTGTACCTTTCCCAGACCAGAATCAGAGCTCTGTGTGGCTCGAAAGTTTCTCTCTCTCACCAACAGAAGTTGGTCCAGTAAAAGATATCACCTCAATACAGCTATAATGACACTGCACACACCTGATTTTCCAAGGTTTACAGCTCTCATTGACCTGAGTGAGGGTTGTGGATGCTCTGAAAACCAACCACCTTTTATTTAGGTCCCTGTCTTTAGATGCCCAGACTTGGAGCTTGTCTACATTTGACAGCACTTCAGTGTAGACGCTCAATGATGCCAGGGGTTCTCCTGCCGGCATAGTTAATCCATAAGAACGGCCATACTGGGTCAGACCAAAGGTCCATCCAGCCCAGTATCCTGTCTTCCGACAGTGGCCAATGCCAGGTGCCCCAGAGGGAATGAACAGAACAGGGAATCATCAAGTGATCCATTCCCTGTTGCCCATTCCCAGCTTTTGGCAAACAGAGGCTAGGAACACCGTCTCTGCCCACCTCCCCGAGAGGCAGTAGCTAGGTCGATGGAAGAATTCTTCTGTCTGTCTAGTGCTGTCTACACCAGGGATCAGGTGGGCATAACTACATTGCTCGGGGGATGGATTTTTCCCAGCCCTGAGCGATGCAACAGGGTCGACTTCACTTTTTTGAGTGAACCTGGCCCTGAAAATTTTTGCCTGTGTTTTTCCTCCTCTTTGAGCAGCACAATTCACAGAGATGTGGGGGAGCCCGCTGGAGTCTGTTCTGGCTCCTGCATCTTCCCTGATTCACTATGCTGCAACTGCAGGGCTAAATTCCGCCTGGCAGAGCGTCACAGGGTTGACACGGCTGTGTGGAAGGGCAAAATTTGCCTTTCAGAAACTCCCTCCCTGACGATGATGCACGAGAAGGAAAGAGCCCGGCTGATCGTGCAAGCCTGGCAGTTAGAGAAACCATCTCTTTGTTGGTCAGATATGTCCCCTTTGCAGAGAACCACCAAGCGCTAATAGCCTTGGCGTCCACAGCACCGTTGGTTGCAGAGTTAGAACCAAACTGCAAAGTGAAACAAGAGGGGTGTGCTTGCGGGGCACGTGTCCGCTCTACAGGCCAGATCCTTGGCTGGCATAAACTGGCGTAACGTTTACACCAGCTGAGGATCTGGCCTGATATTTTTGGCCACTGTTGCTCGCGATCCATAGGAGGAGTGCTAGTTCTCAGGAGCCTCCGCTGACCCCCAGGCTGGCCCCATGTATCTCGAGCGCTCGGTGCGCTGTTGTCACGCAGCGCAGTGCGGGATCATGTCTTCATTCTCTTTGTGTTTTCCTTTTTGAACGGCTTGGCGGGCCCTAGGTGTCCAGCCACATACAGGTTCTAGCTCGGAAGAAGGTGCGGGAGTACCAGGTTGGCATTAAGGTACGTTGGAGACCCTGCCCATGCGTCCGTGGTGTGTGAGCATGGGGCAGCCCCTCTCCTTCCTCTCCTCTGCTCTGGTTGACGGCTCTGCTGTTTTCCCCTCTCCTTCTGCTTTCTCTCTGCAGGTCTCTAGCCACTTGCAGGTTCTAGCCAGACGGAAATCTCGCGAGATTCAGTCCAAGCTGAAGGTACGCGCTCCCCGGCTTCCCCCCACCTCCCGCTTGCCCCCGAGCAGTGGCCGTGCTGACGACTAACACACTCAGCTCTGTGGTGTGCCGCTTTCTCTTTCCTTTTTATGTCTTTCCCCCACTCCCTTCGTTCCTGGAACCAGACGCTCCCTGGGGAAGGGGTGGCAGGAAGAGACTGCAACAGGATCTCTCCAGCTGGAGAGGTCTAGCTAGGAAGCTCCTGAGGTCAGATAGAGGCCTCCCTGGAGAACGTCCTCCCACGTGCCCTTTGCAGGATGGTGAGCGCTGTGCCCGCGTTGGGACCTGCTCTGCACGGAGCGGGGAGTACAGGGTTGGTAGGTTGCCAGGGCTGGCCAGAGCCCGAGCGTCCCAAAGGCAGTAACATAGCAAGCAAGGGTCTTAGGCTTTCCCCTTAGTGCTCTTCCTCCTCCCCACAAGCTCCTGCACTGGGCAAGGCTCTGCGTGTTTCCCTGTAGCTGGGAGGGTCACGCCTCCCCCAGGCTGCAGAGATGCATCATAAGTTGGCTGCTGCAGGACCGTGAGGGAGCAGTGCAGGCTGGAGCCTAACCTAGCCAGGTGCTGCTCCAGACTAGTTTGGTAGAACTGGGCTGGGGGTCAGGACCGCGTGCTGGGCATCTCCCCAGCGGACGCCATAACGTCTAAGGGTCGGGAATGAGATGCAGAGTCCACACCTGTGCCTGAGGCTGAGGGCCAGGAGCAAGGGGCTTTGCAGGGCGATGCTCCCCCAGCAGATGCTGACGCTCATGGGTTGATTCCATGCCTGTGCGGAGTGATGCTGTCCCAGCTGGTTCTAGTGCACTTGGGCTGCGTGGGCCACCTGGAATAACTGCTCCGGAAGGTGTCGGGGTGCTCAGGCTATGGGGCCCACATGCTGTGACGCTGCCCCCCCGCTCCTCCCCATAAGGAGACACGTGGGTGTTGGGGCCTGTTCTTCTAGTCTGCAGGGGAACAGTCGGGCTGTGGGACCAGCACAGGGAGATGTTGGGTGGGGGATGTTTGAGCCGCAGGGCTCATATGGTGGAACGTACTCGCTAGTGCAGGGATGCTCAGCCAGGAGCTTTGGGGCTTCCCATGGAGACCCTGCTCCAGTTCATTCTGGCTGCCTAGCGGTCAGGCTAGGGATCCAGGAGCCAAGGGAGCAGAGCAAGGATAAAACTGGAATGTTGTCTCTTCTCTGGTTGGCTTTTCTTTCTCTCCTTCCCTCTTTCTAAGTGGAGTTTGACTAACCTTTCAGTAAACGTTTCCACTGTGTGTTCTCTGTATTGTTGTTTGCTGGGTGCCAGAGGCACATGTGGGTGGGGTGGGGTCACAGGGCAGGGTGCGGGGAGGGGTTTTGCAACTGAAATGAAAGTTCTCATCAGGACGTTCCTCCTTTTGTGGTTGTCGTTCATTTTGTATTGTGGGAGCCCCACCATCGGGGCCCCATTGTGCCAGGCACGGCACATGTGCACACGCTTAACTAAAAGACCCTGCCCTGAAGAGCTTGAGTAGGAGACGAGAGACAACAGGTGGATGCCGCAAACAGAGGGGAAGAACACACCATAATAGTGCAATAACTATGATTAGCCTGCACGGCGCGGGGGCCACTCCCAGGTGGCGGAGAAATCTCGCCGCTGGTCCCTATGCATTTGTTTGTTCCAGTGCCCTCTGTCTTCCTGTCCCATTTAACAAGTCCAGGCAGAAAATCCCTGCAGAATTGAATAGGGAATTCTCTCTCTACTGTAGAGTCTACAGGATTGTTCAAAAGAACCTAGAGAGAGGCTCTGGCTCACTGTTAAATTCTAGTATAGGGTTTGCGAGTCATTTCTATAGGTCCCTATTAAATTCCATCTGACTCTTCCATAAGGACAGTAACTCCTCTGGCCACTGGGGACTCGCAGTAACTGGTGCGGACGGAGGCTGTACTTAACCAGCCTTTCTTACTCTTCTAGAATGGGGGATGGGCACTTGAGGGCAATTTTGGAAGGGCCAACAGGGCCTGTGTGTGGAACAACCGTGCCTCCATTTTGGGATCCTCTTTTAATACAGCCAAGTCCGACTGCCTTTCGGTTCTCACTACGCCTCAAACGTGTGTCCGTGCACGTAGCTCTTAGACGCTACAGGACTGTGTAATACTGATTTTTAAAATACATCCATCTCCTGAGTCTCTGGGGGCTCTTAAAATTGGTTCAAAATGAATCGGCCGATCAAGCCTCGAGTTAAGCTCTGAGGAGGAAAAACAATATATGATCTGATGATCAGGGCATGCATACATAGTAAGCAACTAGGACAGTGGTTCTCAAACTTTTTTACTGGTGACAGCAAGCCTCTGAGTGTGACCACCCCTTATAAATTAAAAACACTTCTAAATATATGTAACACCATTATAAATGCTGGAGGCAAAGCGGGGTTTGGGGTGGAGGTTGACAGCTCACGACCCCCCCATGTAATAACCTCGTGACCCCCTGAAGGTCCCGACGCCCAGTTTGAGAACCCCTGCACTAGGATGACCACAGATACGCTGGGAAAGATTGCAGAACCCTCTGTTCCTGCTGAGTGAGCCAAATAGTTATTGCAAAAGGGAAACCTTGCTCCTTTTTCCAGTTGCCTCATGTAAACACACAGACGTCTAGGGACAGATTGTCTAGTGCTCCACACCCAGTGTGCACCCACTGCACTGAGCCCTTCTGAAAATGTGGCCACTTCCTTAGAGGCCCGAATGGGAGCTCAGCTGTTGAGGTCCATGCAGTTTGGAGAGAGAGAGATGAGCTGCTGATGCACACATCGATTTCCTGGTTTTAATCCTCTCCTTCCTATGGCTCCTCCCCAATGTCCCTGGAGCTGAGCATGATAAGCAGAGGTTATTTTTGGTGCCTGTTTTCTCATTTCACTTTGCCAGCTTTAAAACTTGTAAGAGGTGGTGAATGGGAAAGACTTGATGATATTAAAAACACAGAAGAGCCAATAGCCCAAATGAGGATCTATGTGGCAGGCCTGGAAATTCTCAAATCAATCCGTCATAAAACAGCTGAGAAGCATTTCCTCAGACGCATCCCTTTAAATCTCCTCTACCCAGCACTCTTCCCGCTCCTCTCTCCACTCAGATCTACATGTGCACAGCCACTCGGTTCACAACCAAATACATGGTTTCCACCGTCGCCACCCCCACTATAAAAATGGTTCCAGTGCCCCTGTTCACATACAGCCAGGCACTCCTCATTCCCTGCCTTTCTGCTGTGTGCACATATAGAACCGGGCCTGCCTCCGCTGCTGGTGCAGCTGTCACACACGTACATGTGTGCGCTGGGTAAGGTTGCTTCATGCCCAATCAGCCCTTGGCTCACTATCCTTAGCTTCACGTTCTAGTGTAGCCTATTCTGGTATTTCACGGCGGCCCGTGCACTACTCAGTGGTGCCTAAATGAGAAGAGGTTACCAGCCCGCACGGATCTGTCGTACCCATTCACACCCTGGCGTCCCACAAACCCAGATTGCCAGGCAGGGTCATAAACACAGAGAGACCAGGTCCATTAGAAACCACCCAGGTTTAGATTTGGTTTGTTTCCAAAGTCAAACCCATCTTCCCTTTGTTCTTCGAAGGGTCAGTATGTTAATGACGCCTATAAGGGTGCAGACGTGCATCTGCTCTGGGATTGTTGCAAACATACTAACTGTTGCTATTCCTTTCTTTTACGTACAGGCCATGAACTTGGTAAGTAGTGCTTGAGTTTGCAGTTATTTTCTTTAAATGTCTCTTTATCCCTTTAATATTCCTTGGCCCTCTCCCATGGACAGAGACCTCCCAAGAAAAAATCCCTGGTATCAGTGATTCAGTGCGGGGGTAGAGGGGTGTTTTCTCTCTGAGTCAGGACCCAACCAGTGCTGCTAAGGGTGCCCTCTCACACATGAGTCTTAAAACCGAGGCCCTGGCCACTTGTGCTCAACAATCCCTTGAGATGTTGATGTGAGCAAATTCCAGTCTGGGGGGTTTCTGTTCTCCTTCCCAAGTTCCCCCTGCTGTTTCATTGACTGCATTATTCTCCGTGACTTCCTGTCCTAAACTGTTGTGTAACAGTGCATGGCAATGATAAACAGTTGCCATGCTTCACCCCAGAGGTGGCTGCATCTCCGGGGCAGTTGAAGGGATCCCTTTGCATGTATAGATCCAGTTTGTAAAGCGCGTTGGGCTCCTTTGGGCTGAAGGGGGTAATTGGTGTCGGTCGGTCGGTCTGCGTCCCTGTCCAGTTTGGGTTGGTAACCATGCTTTCTGTTCCTCCTCTCCTCTCTCAAAGGACCAGGTCTCGAAGGACAAGGCCCTGCAGAGTATGGCCTCCATGTCATCTGCACAGATCGTATCCGCCAGCGTCCTGCAGAACAAACTCAGCCCCCCTCCTCCTCTTCCTCAGGCTGTCTTCTCTGCTCCTACCAGGGTAAGGGTCTCCGCTCTCCCCAGGTGGAAAAAGGCTCGCCCTGTGTTCCCAGCCCAGCAGGATCTGCCACATGGAATGGGCTAGGAACACCATCTAGGAAGGAGGTCGAACTACCGCAGGCTCACCTGCCACACTGGGAGTTGATACAGGGAACAGCAGGGGAGGGGTGGCTGCAAGGGAGCTCACAGCTACTCCAGTCCTAGGCTCTCCCGACAGGTGTCTTTGTTGAGGAAAGGGGCAGGAGAATTGGCCCTTGGGGAGCTCACAGCTACGGCATTCCCCTAGCGGATTTCTGCTGAAGAAGTGGTGTCCAGGTTGGCTGTAGACTTGCTGTGCAACCTTAAAACCCCTCGAGCTGTTTAGTGACCCGCTCAAAGGGGCGGTAAGATGTGTTGTGGGGTGTGGGGATGTGCGACTAAGTCCCTGACCATTCCTTTGTGTGTGCTTTTGTTTCCCCAGTTTTGGAGCGGACAGCCTGGACCCTCTCAGGAGTAAGTAAAGAGGCACCTCAAGTCTCGATCAGACCATATTTATGGCTGCTGATGCTTTAATATGACTTGGTTTTCTCCCCCCAAGTTCTTGTGTCAGTCAGAGATCAGGAAAGCAGTTGCTGTTATGGGGAGAGCAGGGACCCCGGGGGGCCAGGTCTCCTAGGTCCTATGCCCAACTCTGCCAGCTTAGGCAAATCACTGGTGTGCACGTTTTTAAGCCTACATGTGAGCAGTGTGTGGAGAACAACCTGATGCATGCAGCCGGCTCCCATGTAGTCAGGAGAGGGTCAGAAACCTGTGTGTAGAACTCCCCTCTACCCCCAGGGGTGGGTTCCTCTGGGGTGGGGTGTGAGGAACATTTGCCTGGCCACTGCCCATGCTGAGTGTGTTGATGGATGGAGGACTGCTGTATCTCTGGCCTGAGGTTGTGACAATGATCCACCAACACCTCACTGCTAATGACTTGGTCCTGATGAGCTCTGAGGTCCAACCAGCGCTGGTGTCTGGCCGATTGCTGTGTGCAATGGTGTCTGGCTGATTGCTGTGTCCACTGAGAACATGGGCTTCCGGATGAGCTGCATTTATACTAGACTAAGGGGGTGTCGGGGAGGGAGGATTGGACATATCCCAGTCCATGGTGGAGAGTGGTGGGAGGGGTGCAGAAGGCCTCTTCATTTGGGGAGGGGAGAGTGGGGTAGGCAGATGTAGGGAGATGAGAATTAGCAGCTGGTCTCTGTGTGCATGCGCACAGGCACACGATATGGATTTGGATATCAATGTTCTTGTCTTAATTGTCCAGGAAGTGTCCGTCAGCTCCCTACGGAGAGGAGGTGGGTTGGGAGGACGCTTTATAAACGAGATTCTCATTAACCTGCCTAACAATGCACTTTGTTTTTCAGCATTAAACCATTTGCACAACCAGCCTACCCCATCCAGCCACCAATGCCTCCATCACTAGCCAGTAAGTGGGTCGCTTTCACTGGTGGCCAGATTTCCACCAGTGCCTTGCCTCTTGCAGGCGCAGAACTACTCGTTTGCTTGCCTTAATTGCCCTGGCCTTGGCTCCTCCCCCAGATGAAGGCTCCACCCCCCCACCCAGCTTCTGCCCACTGCTCATGTGCATGTTCACATATGCATCTCTGTGTCCTGTTGCTATGGCCACCTGAGCGCTAATTTCTCAGGGGCTTTTTCCTCCTCTTTCCATCATCTCCTGCACCCGGGATTCACACTTGAGGGCAGAATTGTTTCTTCTGCGTCAGAGACGCCACCCCAGCTACCGGTCCTGGAGAATTGGTCTCCCACCTACCCCAAGCCCCAGATACTAGGGTGTCACCTCCACATCACAGTCTGTAATTCACCAGGGTGCAAAGCTCCCAAGACTGTCCCTGATCTCCTCAGTCTGACAGTCAGACTGTCTCCTCAGTCTGCTGGAATGAGAACCTGCCCTGTTTAATTCTGTTATCAGCAATCCTCTGCCACTCGGTGTGCCCAGAAATAAAGCAGCCTCCCAGCACACCCACTGATCCTTCTGCCTTTCCAAACGTAACCCAGCTAACACAGCGTGGCTCTTTATCGCTCCCTAGTGGCTAGACCACGTGTAGAGGTTAGTGTGTCTGTTACTGCTTCCAAGGTAAGGGAGTCTGGTCTTTAGCCCACACAATAGAGTCTCATGATCTTGGCTCCAGAAGTCCTAGGTTCAATCCCTGTAGGTGACCCAGCCAGCATCATTGTTATGTATTGAGCAAGAAACACAGGTGGAAATCCCCCATCCTCAGAAACTATAATCTGATTAGCCAGGAAGACCAGTTAGCCACAACAGATCCCGGGAGGGCTGTTAGCCAAGACCAGTGATCCTCTAAGGCATTGGTTCTCAACCTTTCCAGACTGCTGTACCTCTTTCAGGAGGTTGATTTGTCTTGCGTATCCCCAAGTTTCACCTCACTTAAAAACTACTTGCTTACAAAATCAGACATAAACATACAAAAATGTCACAGCCACTATTACTGAGAAATGGCTGACTTGCTCATGTTTACCATATAATTATAAAATAAATCCACTGGAATATGAATATGGTACGTACATTTCAGTGTATGGTACATAGAGCAGTATAAACAGGTTCTTGTCTATATGAAATTTTACTTTGCACTGACTTCGCTAGTGCTTTTTCTGTAGCCTGTTGTAAAACTAGGCAAATAGCTAGATGATGTGACGTACCCCCCGGAAGACCTCTCCGTACCCCCAGGGGCACACGTACCCCTGGTTGGGAACCACTGCTCTAGGGCACGGGAGGGCGATTGTTATTGACAGTGCTGTGGTGCCTACACACCTCGATCAGGAATCAAAGCCCCGTGGTGTTAGGTGCTGTGCGTGTGTGTAATTTAAATAACCGTCAGCCCCTGTCCCCAAAAGTTGACCCTCTTAGCAGGGATGGGAGAGTGGGGGATGTCCCTGGCGGGACAGGCCTCTGTTTCCCTCCAGTGTTCACAGAAAGAGCAAAAGGGTTAAACACGCAGAACTCGGGCAGGAGCTGATGTGGGTCTCACATATCCGAAGGGAGCATGTGCAGGCCGAGAGTCGGACTGGGCTGTATGCCAGGGGAAGCTTCCTGGCAATGCTAACGCAGTGTGGCTCTGTGTCCCTCTCTAGTGGTAGACCACATAGAGAGATGTGTGTGTCTGCCACCTCCTACTGGGCGCTGGAATAGGTCCCCAAGGAAGGGGGTTGCTAGCCCCATTGCATGACAGCTCTAGAGCCAGACTGGAGGTCCCCTCCGAATGCCCCGCACTTACAGCGCTCCAAGTTGTCGTGTGTGTGCAATGATGCGGATGGAAACCGCTGTCCATGTGCATGCTGTCACCACAGCTTACGTACTGCGCATCAACTCAATGCACAACAAACCTGCCATCTAGACCTGCCCTTAGTATAGGAAACAAGGCCAGCGTTGGCTAGTAGTAAGGGCAGCTGGACTTGCTGAGACCTGCCAGATCTCTTTCCGCGTCGGCATTGCGGGCACAGATTTCCCAGAGCTGCCCCAAGATGCTGTAGGGGATGGTGGGTTATCCCATAGCTTGCTGGATGGTCTCTCCGTCTCCATTCTAGGTTACGAGCCCCTGGCTCCTCTCCCACCGGCTGCCTCGGCCGTGCCCGTCTGGCAGGACCGCACCATCGCCTCCGCCAAGCTGCGGCTCCTGGAGTACTCGGCGTTCATGGAGGTGCCGCGGGATGCTGAAACGGTAACCCTGTGCGGGGTGCTGGGAGTTCGGAACCCCCACCCCACCCTTCCAACCAGAGTGAGGGGGAGGAAGGTCCCAGAGATCAGAGGGGGCATTTCCCCTGTCCCTATGCTGCTTAGCACCAAGCATCGGTGCCCAGGCACATGTCTGGGGTCCCCCAGAGCTGCCCCTGTGCAGCAGAGGGGAGTGGAGAATGATTCTAGGCATAGCTTGGGTCCCTGTGATCTCTTAGCCCAGGCGGTGATGGGAGGCCGGAGGGCTCTGGGTCCCGGCGTCTGACACAGCATCACCGTGGTGGCTGTGGTTCCGTGGTGTGCATGCGTCTAGGGCGAACGATGACCGCTCCCACAACGCTGACCCTTCCTGCTTCCTCTACAGTATAGCAAACACCTCTTCGTGCACATCGGGCAGACGAACCCCTCGTACAGCGACCCCCTGCTGGAGGCCGTGGACATCCGCCAGATCTATGACAAGTTCCCCGAGAAGAAGGGGGGCCTGAAGGAGCTCTACGAGAGAGGACCCCAGAACTCCTTCTTCCTTGTCAAGTTCTGGGTAAGAACCATGCACTCCACCCTGCTAATGCCCAGCTGTGCCTCTAGAGCCCCTCCCAGACACTCCCGCACACTGTGACGGGCAGGAGCTGGCAGCCCTGTTTGTACGATGATTTGAGTCAAGCCGGAAAAAGTTTGCTTCCCACCAGAAGCCAGGGTGGCAGCTGGCAGCTGTGGACAGATATGCAGGGGCTTTTATCAGCCATATCACTTGGGGGGTGATCCTGCCTGTCTTTACAAGCCACACCAGCTAGGGTTGGGTCCAGGCTTGGGTGGGAGATCTTCCAGGGTCACTAGAGACGGCAAGAATAGGTGTGGGTGAGTTGGAAGAGGGACCTGCTTCCCTCCCAAGTCAGTGCAGTGCTGGGAGGGGGGCTGTGTTGGTAGGGGGCTCTTCCCTCTACGTCACTGCTCAACCCAGGGATGTGCCATCTTCAATGCTGCCATTTCAGCCCCAGCCATATGCTTCCAGCGGGGAATAGCTGGCGCAGCCAACACCATTGGCACGGGAGGGAGACAGTCCCTCATCTTGTAAGCCAGGGATAGGCAACCTATGGCACGCGTGCCAAAGGCGGCACGCGAGCTGATTTTCAGTGGCACTCACACTGCCCAGGTCCTGGCCACTGGTCCAAGGGTCTCTGCATTTTAATTTAATTTTAAATGAAGCTTCTTAAACATTTTAAAAACCTTATTTACTTTACATACAACAATAGTTTAGTTCTATATTATAGACTTATGGAAAGAGACCTTCTAAAAACGTTAAAATGTAGTACTGGCACGTGAAACCTTAAATGAGAGTGAATAAATGAAGACTTGGCACACCACTTCTGAAAGGTTGCTGACCCCTGCTGTAAGCAGTGGGTCAGTCTGCTCTCTGTCCCTCCCTGCCTGCAACCCTGGGCCTGGGAAGAGGAGGTGTGAAGAGCCCCTGGAATTGTATCCTCCTTTCAGCCTGGGAACAGAGCGAAGAGGTGCCCATTCCAGTTGCCCTCCCCTCCACCCCCGGCCCAGGAGAGGGAGGGGAACCTCTGGAGCTGCAGGGAGGGCAGAGCTGATGTGGGGGCTGGGAGGGGAAGGCCACATAATTAATTGCTGGGCTGGAGGAGGGGCAGGTTGTGGGGACGGGGGAGGCATGAAATTAACGAGTTAAAATGTGGGGGTTGGAGAGAAGCTGGAAGCTCCGTGCCATCAGGGAGCAGCGTGTCTCCCACAGGGGGCCAAAATCTCCTTCCTCTATACGTTTGGGAGAGCTGGCGGCACTAATTGCGCGCACACACACGCGCACACACCACAAGGGAGTTCAAAAATCAAGACCGACCACAACACACTTTTTTAAAAGTCTCCTGGTTTGGGGCGGGGTGGGTAGGTCTGACTCCTGCTTTCTGACCTCTTAAGATTGTCCATACTGTGTCCTCCTGAGATGGGAATGGCCCCAAGGGTAAGGACCTTGGTTTTAAGATCCGGCAGCAGTGTTTGCAAGAGCAGAGGTATTTAGCTCTGATGTCCTGGCCAAATTCCAACTGGGGTAACTACATCCTGCCTCCCTCAATTCTCTGCCCAGCCCGCTGGGTTGCAATGGCTTATATGGTATTCTCCGCTTCCTGTCCTAACCTAGCGTGTGCTGCTGTCTTTCTCCCCAAATGTGGTTGTGTCTCAGGAGGGGCTGAAGTGCTCTCTGTGCATTCAGTCTGTAGAGAAAGATGGTATTTCTGTAAATCAGTGATTTTTTTTTTTTTTTTTTTTTTTTTACCTCCAGGTCCCTGTCCCTGAAAGCTCCACATTCTGGACCTTCCTGCCTCCAGCCAAAGCTTAGCTCAATTCCTGGTAACACCCTCCCTCTCTCTCTGATTTAGGCGGATCTGAACAGCACTATCCAGGACGGTCCTGGGACCTTCTATGGCGTGAGCAGCCAGTACAGCAGTGCAGAGAACATGACCGTCACCGTCTCCACCAAGGTGTGCTCCTTCGGGAAGCAAGTCGTCGAGAAGGTAGAGGTGAGTCCCACGCCTGTGAGGGAGTGCGGGCTAGTGGCTAGAGCACAAGACGGCGAGTCAGGCCTCCTTGGGATCTGGTCTTGGCTCCAGGAGACGGCGAGACTGGCAAGAGCAGGGGGCTGAGAGTCAGTGCCCCTGCATTCCATTCCCAGTTCTGCAGCTGGCTCCCTGTGTCATTTGGTGAAGTCACTGCCCCTCTGTGCCTCAGTTTCTCCATCTGTAAAATGGAGAGGGTACCTACCTCCCTGGGGTTTCGAAGCTGAATTAATAGAGATCTGTGCCGTTATTATTTATCATAGGAACGTGCGGTGCTGTCTCACAGGTAAAATGTGCCAGATGCTAACAGAATCTGGCCCCAAATTGCTAACAGCCTAAAGGCAGATTGAGTGGAAATAGCTGGATGAAACCTGCTAGAGAAGAGCATGTTTCTTAAACAGATCTGGACGCATCTAGTACCTGAGCTAGTAAATTTCAGCCTTCTGCAGTGATATTATCCCAGTTTGCTTAGGCTCTTGCCGCAGATCCCAGTGTCTTTGCTACCTCCGTCCTCCGTCCGGCATGCTCTTACTCCCTCCTGCTCCCTTGCACTCTCTGTTGTCAGCCATGTGCTAACTGTGTAGTAACACTGAGCACCTGGATCCATTCTCCTGCAGACAGAGTACGCACGGCTGGAGAATGGCCGGTTCGTCTATCGAATCCATCGGTCCCCCATGTGCGAATACATGATCAACTTCATCCACAAACTCAAGCATCTCCCGGAGAAGTACATGATGAACAGCGTCCTGGAGAATTTCACCATCCTGCAGGTACCTGACCTTGCCTCCTTCTTCCATCCCCATTCTCCACTTCCAGGCTCACCATGCATAAGTGATGCATGACTTACTGATGACTACAATCAGATGACCACCCTTTGTTGCATGTAGGTGCAAATGTCCTCCCCCCCTCCCCAAGGTTAAGACTGAAGATGTCCCCCCATTATAGATCAGGACCTAAACTTTCAGAAGTGACTCGTTATTCTGGGTGCACTCCTTGGGATGCCTTACAGAACCCTGATTGTCAGACAGTGCTGAGCATCTGCCCTCTGGAAATCAGGCTTGGTTAAGGTGATTCAAGCTGGGCACCTAAAATCATTTTGAAAACACAGGCTCTGATTTTTTTTAAGCCATTTCCTTATCAAACCAGGTTCCCTAGAACCTAGAATTTTTACAGGCCACATCTTGTGCCAAGGTGGCCTTTTGGGGAAAGTTTGAGGCAAAATCTCTCAGGGATTTTGAGAGAGTTTTGGGAGAGGGACGGGAGGGTGTTAATCCCTTTTTGTTCACACAAATGTTATCCTTCAAAAGTGCGTGTGTGTATAAAATACAGTAAAAATGTAATGTGAACAGACACTATAGAGACACTCATATTAATAAATATATATGCAGCTGTGTACCCCGCTACACGTAATTCGCTAGAGCTGGTCATAAAATAGTCCTCAAAAGAGTTTTCCATCAAAACAAATACTGTTTAGACAAAACTGAAATTTTTTGAGAAATTGTGTAGATTTCAATGCCATTTCCCCCAGAAAATTTATTTCCCAAATGAAATTTCTTTTGGAAATGTTTGTTTTGAAATTTATTGGTTTATTTGTAGATTTTTATCATTTGTACATTATTCCATAACATGTAGTAGTAGTGTAAAATCTGCCATCATATGTTAAGTCATAGCATAATCTGACATCACATCATTGTAGACTCTTACAAGTCATATCAGAACTAATGTAAAAAAAAATATATAAAAACATTTTTAAAATAATATACATTTCTAAAGAAAAATTTCACTTTGAAATAAAATTTCAAAATTTTTCCAACACTACTTTTTGGGGGCGGAATTTCTGTTTCATGGGAAATTTTGAAAATGTTTGTTTTTGCAAAGTGTCAGAAATGTCCCATGAAACAAAAGTTTGGAGTTTGCACCAGCTCTAGATTTCATCTACGTTGTGCTGGGGTAAGTGGGTTCACGAGGTACAATCCAGCGGAGACTGTGTGTGTGTGTGTGTGTGTGTGTGTGTCTGTCTGTCTGTCTAGAGGATACAGATCTATAAAATAAATCATCCACGTGGTAAAACTGTGCCTTACAAGGTAACACCAGGGCAGTCGCCTACGGTGCCAGGATTGGGGGGGGGGGCATTTTGCGCCGTTGGCGGCAATTCGGCAGCGGGGGGTCCTTCCACGCTCCAGGTCTTCGGCGGCATTCTGCGACGGATCCTTCACTCGCTCCAGGGCCTGCCGCCGAAGTGCCCCGAAGACCAGGAGCGCGGAAGGACTCTCCCCGCCGCAGAATTGCCGACGACAACCGGGAGCGTGGAAGGACCCCCGCCTAGGGCGCCAAAAACCCTGGCGCTGCTCCTGGGTAACACAGAACCCATCTCTGGACTCTCCTGACTCTGCTCTCTCTCCTATCTACCCAGGTTGTTACGAATAGGGATACCCAGGAAACCTTGCTCTGTATAGCCTTTGTTTTTGAGGTATCCACCAGCGAGCATGGCGCCCAGCACCACGTATACAAGTTGGTCAAAGACTAGAGGCCCTGTGGGATGGGCAGGGTGTGGGGGGGAGAGGTCTTTGCAAAGAAGCTGCCCGTGCAGGATGCCTCGGTGGAAGTCTTTTGAAAACAAGAAAAAGAAAAGCCAAAAAGACTGACTCACAATCAAAGATGTTTTCTACTTAGGAACAATTTAAAAAAAAAAAAAGACGAAAAAGAAACCATAGAGCGAAAGGAAGGGCTCCTCCAGAGCTGGAAGGGGAAAGACTTGGCCTTCGTCGTTGCTGAGGTCTACCGCCTGTGTGCCTTTCCCAGCCTGCCGTCCTAGAGCGGCATGTTGCCACATAGACCGACAACCCCTTCTTAATACCCAGATGCACCTCCTTCCTCCTTGTTCAGATATAAATGATCGTGCGCCCCGGACCAGCTCTGCCTGGCTTCGTTCTGATGAGCGGGTGGTGCCAAAATGGCCTTTCGGAGTGGGATGAGAAAGTGGATGTTGCCTGGTTTATCCAACAAGACGTGGTCTGGTCTGGAATCGGGCAAGGGAAAGGGAGAATTTTTCTGCCCCACTCTCTGCAGTGGGCTATGTGCAAAGCCAGCGTGGCCCCCAGAGACGCAGGTCAGGTCTTTGTGTGGAACGTCCCCGTCAGTTAGTTGCAAGAGGGAATGGTGACTGTAAAAAACATTATCACAGCAATGGCACTGAGCACTGTATTTGTTTCAGGAGTGCAGCAATCCTGCAACACTGTCCCTGAAGCTGTGGTTATGGAGGTACCACAGCAATATGCCTGGCATTATGGTTCGTGCGGGAGGGCGCTGGTCCCACGGCAGTGTCCCAGATGTTGGGAGTGTGGGTGCATCACTTTGGAGTGTGTGTTGAGAGAAGAGGGTCCTAAGTGCATGGCTGTTTGTGGGAGGTCAGAGCAGGTGGTGGGAGGACAGGTGGGTAGCAGAGGGACAGGAGAGGGCTCAGCTGGAGAAAAGAGATCTCAGAGGCTATGGAGACAGCATTATAATGGCTGTACCCAGGCAGAGTCCGAGAGGGCTATGTGCTAGCAAGGCTGCGTGGGGAAGTCCCTGGACTGAGAGAGGATGGGATCACCCAGGAAATTCTCCAACATCCCAAGTGACTGGAAGCTTTAAGCAACTCTTGCCAATGTTTTGGCATCTGACTTCATGGCAGAGACGCGGGAAAAGCTTAGACCAAAGCCGGAAGATCAGTTTAGCAGGGTATTAACTTTCCCTACCAACCCTCATTGCTTTCCTGATCGTTCCCATCTGCAGGCAATGGAGTGGGATCTACCCATCCACCACAGTGGCACCTTATAACCCACCTCCCGTTATCCCTATTAGCCAAATCCACCAATGGTGTAAACCACACAATTCCCTGGACTTCAGGGGTGTCGCATTGGTTGAAATCTGGCCACGTGGCTGTGACAAAGTGGAAGGTGGTGTTATGGCTGCGATACAGCTTAAAGGGACACTGTTGGGTAGTGAAAGTCCAAAATTTAGGATTTGTAATTTAAAGGGGCAGTCGGGAGAGTTGTCCAAACTTGAATGGAAACGTTTTTTTCATAATTTTTTAAAATGAGGTTTTAAAATATGCTCTCTTTTTAAAAAAATACGTATTTTTAATTGGGGTTGAACTCTCCTGCCCCTGCAGCGTTTGCAGCCCAGCCTTGTGAAAGTGACTGGAACCAAAGTGAAACTGACACATATAGTGTCAGTTCAGATGCAGGAACAGGCCAAGTAGCAAAACAAAAAGATGCAAAATGGATCTGAGTGTGGAAAAATCTGGTTTTAACGACCTCCGGGGCTATTAGTTGGCAGTGCTGGGAAAGATGTTTGTCTGGGGTTTTGTAACAAAAATCTGGGCCCCAGCACTGTGTGTCTATACAACACCTAGCACAGTGGGGCCCTGCCAAGGCCGCTTAGTGCTACTGTGAAACAAACCAGATTAAAGGGTGATGAATGTCCTCCTCTCCCACTGAAGTCAGTAGGAGTTTGAGCTCTCCGCACCATCCGGGCTTAGGCCCAGGGGTTTTTACTCAGTAGTGTTCTTCTAATTATTCATTTGTGGCTTAATAGTAAGTAATAGGGAAATGGCAACAGCATTGTGTTTTCCTACCCTAATTTACATATGTAAATTTCCCATCTCTTCCTCCTCGGCATTTTCAGTCTGACTTTTTTTCGGTTTAAGCTTTTCCCTTGCCCCATCTGCCCTTCCCACAGCCTCACGCACTTCCCAGCACGCCTCTCACACTAAACTGCCTCTCCTATGCCCTTTCCAATCCCCAATGAGGGACGTGGCTTTTCCACTGAGGAGCTCGCAGCCTGTCACTGGAAATGGGGATTTCCTTTGAGAACTTTGTTACTAACCGGGGGGAGCTCTCGGGAAGGAGCCGGTACTGCAGGAGGGAGTTAGGAGTGGGAACCTGCTTCTTTTGCCACTAAGGCGAGTGAGTCTGGCAGAGGCTGGAGCAAGAGAGATTGCTAGCACGAAGATGGGGAATGGATGGGCCTGCTAGTGGCTGGAGTCCAGGGGTCCTCGATGCCCAGCTAGATTAGCTTGTAGGCCTGATCCCAACGAGGCTGCTGCAAGGGGAAGTCCCAGTGCTGGAAAAATGTCCGTCTCCTAGGAGACTGCAGATCTCTGGAAAGGGACCCAAAGAGAGTGGGGGTCTTTGAGATGGTGCCTGAAGGAAGAGACTGGCCATATCAGGCGGACGGTGATTGTGCAGATCTCAAGGGTTTGGTGCATGTAGGTGGCATAGATGTAGTGGAAGGAGAGCAGGGGGGACACTGTCCTTAGGATCCTCTCTCTTCCTCCCTATCACTCTGCAGACTTCTCTTCTTTTCTCTGTCTTCAGGAGGGGGCCTGCTCCGGATGAAAGGGTACAAGGGGGGGATCTCACAGACGTATGAGCCCTACTGCATTGTGCTGCTTCCTAAACTGGTGGGTTAATGGCTTGTCGTTCCATTGCTGCCTTCCTCCCTCCCTCCTGGGAGGAAAGTGAGAGCAGTGCTTTGTTGAGGATGCAGAAGGGAGGGGAAGGGGATGTTATGGAGACTGACATTTCATTGGTTCATACCCTGTCTTTCCCAGCTGACTTAGCCTCGCTTTCAAGGGGCTGAATCTTCAGTTTTGACCCATTTCTTCTTCCTTTTTATCCCCCTCTGCTCGAGCCAGGGATTGATTAGTATGTTGTTCTGATGGCTAGATACCCAGACATTGCTTGGTGGCACAGTTATTGCATAGCTAGGTAGGCAGGCAGCCAAGCTATGGGCCTTTGAATCCAATATGGCGGCCTTGGGTGCTGCCATGTGGGAATCTAATATGGCGGCCCTGGGTTTCTGTGACCAGGGGAAACTGTCAGGAGCATTGAGGGAATTGTAAAGAGGGCACAGGCTTCCAGCCCTTGAAGGAAACCATCTGTTGGTCAAAGTTTTTCTAGTACAACGTATTGAACTATTTTAATAACATTGCAATTGGTGCCACCCATGGGTGTCCTGGAAACCCCTCCCCGGGGAGTCTTGACGGACACTCCTGTGCCCGCGTGAGCCTGAGGAGCTGCTGGGACCCTTGACGGGGCGGCCTGTCGGAACCAGAGCAGTAATACGGCAAAGCCCAGGGCACTTGCTCAGGAAACATACCTTACTGCAGAGAATACACAGCGGTGCTGGGGAGCAAACAGCAGGTGCTGAAGTTCCAAGGACTGACGGTACGTGGAATTGAGAGCGAAGGCACGTGGAGACTTCGAGGACTGCCATCCCCTCACCCCTGAGTTATTCTGAGCCTTGGTCCCCAGTCCCCTTGGGTGGGTAGAGCAAATGTCCCAGGCTCCCTGTCCCCCTTGGCGTGGGTGGTGGTGGTGATAGTGCTGGGAGAGTAGCTGTCCCCCAGAGTGGCACAAGCTTCTTTCCTCGGAAGACTCGGTCATCGGTGGCTGATTCTCGAAGGCCGAGCGCACTGATGTCTGGACGCTTCGGCCTACCTCTAGCTGTGGGATAGGGAACAGCCGGAGTAGCTCTAGTGGGAAGAGGAGGCGGGGAGCTGCCGTCTGCGCAGTCCGGGCGGGGGAGAATCCTGAATCCCCATAGTCCCAGGCAACTCTTCCTTTCTGTGCCCGTGTTCCAGTGGTGGGGAGACCTGGCTGGGTTAATTATATGTAGCACGCTTGTTTGTTTCACTCGCAGATCTAAAACTCTGGGAATTGAGGTTCAACCCCCACCTTTTCCAAGCATTCCCGTCAGCATGCGGACACACAACAATGCCCCCTTGCTCTTCCCCTTCCTAAACCTGCCTTCTCGAGAGAGGGCGCTGTATACACTCCTGAGGCAGGCTCCTGTCCCCTCGCCGAGGGGAGGGTGGGGGGAGTTTGCTCTGCTAGCCGAGTTGGGCTTTATAAAAACCCAACACAACCCCACCCTGCCTTTGATTTTGCCCTGATCCTGCACTGGGCCAGAGCCCCGTTTGAAAGAATCTCTTCTTAAACTGGACTGTTTTATGTTTTTTAGCCCTTCATCTGCATCCCTCCCTCCCTTGTAATCTCAGAGCATCATGCAGTAGATCCGCTGCCTAGTTCCCTGGCTGTTCTCACACGCCCTCTGACCTCTGGTTTGCGGACACAAATACACACGCGCGTGCTGCCCGTTAGCCCGGCTGCCGCTCACCCCTAAGGGACAGCGGCAGAGATGCCAAGTGCTTGGCTCTCCCGTAATGGGACTTAAACAGGTACCCAGAGACTCTTAATCAATAACCAAGCCCCTTCCTGTCTTCCGCCCCCACTATATTTATGAATTTCACATGAAGTACTGTTTTATTTTTTTAAAGACTTTGTAAAGCTTACCAGGGTTATGGTCACCATTTGTAGAGCTGTGTCAGTCCACAATGTAAAACCATTTTTTATGTATTATATTTTTTGTGTATTTTTTTAATCCAGCTGTGATGGGTTGTATCATATATTTGTTGTGTTTACTGTATCTGTCCAACTTCAGCGAGATGAGACAGTGGAGCTCCTACAAAACTATGGGTCTGCTGAAAACCATTAAAATTATTTGTTCGTGGGTTGGCTCAACACAGTTCCTGAGCTGGTATTTTTATTATCTATTGTTTTGTATCATTGCACTGACTAGAGGCCCTAACAGAGCTCAAACCCCATTATGTTAGGTACTGTACATATGCAAAGAAAGAGGGAGCCTTATAAAGAGCCTACAGTCCAAACAGACAAGACAAAGGGACTACCTTTGTTCTCATTTTACAAATGTGGGGGGTTGTGAGACGAAGTTCCTTTCTCAAAGTCACACAGAGAGTCTGTGTCTGAGCCAGGATTGAACCCAGATGTGGATCCAGTCTTTTAACTCCATTATCACCCTGCTATTTTCTATAACCTCTTGGTTTGCTGGCGATGGGGTTTTGTTGGGTAACGGGTGCATTTTTGTTGTTAATCCACTGCAATCCATCCATCATCTTCAAGAGGCAAGGCACTTACATATTCCTTGCCTTGATTTCCCCAACTGTAAGATGGGGGAGAAAAAGCAGATATCAATGTTTAGATGAATATCAAGACCTATTGATCAGAGAAGTATTTTTCTTACTAAATCTTGGGTCATCATTTGCTTCAAGAGACCACAATCAAGACAGCAGTGTATGTATTGGTACTCACATTCTGAATGTCAGAGGTTGTCTTTCCAGTTGTAGCCATGAATGTCAGAAGTCTGAGAGTCTGTCTGCTTGTTCGTTCCCACCTCCTACCCCCCTTTGAAAATTAAGAACCCTAAGTGGAGCTAAGAGCATCCCCATCTGCACTGAGTATACTGGAGACAAGCTACCAAGTTGCTGGCCCCGGAGTCCTGGGGGAGAGGCCTCCCCAGAAAAGATACTATCGCCCTGGACTGAGAGATCTTTTCTGCTTAGGCTTCATGGATGCAGAGTGGGTGAAACAGACTGTTTAGATAAATCCAATGCACACGGTCCCCAGGCATACATCCACGCCAGTGCCAGGCCGGTGAGTAGATGGGGACTGGCCAATCCAGGAAGTGTGTAATGCTACCGATCTCAGGGTGGTTTTGAAAAAGGCAATAGAACCTGTGACATGGCAACATTCTGTTAGCCAGACCTACCCAGAGCTGCCAGCCCTCTGTACCCCCTGCGGTCACTGCACCCACCCCCCATCACTGCACCCACCCCCCACTGCACCTGCCCCGCTCCTCAGGAGCAGCCCACCAGACATGAGAAAAGCTCTGGGACCGACTGCTTCATTCTCCAGCTGGTAGATAGGCCCAGGTAAGAATGGGGAATTGGGTGGAGAGGGGCAGGTCTGGAGGGAAAATAAGGGAGGAGGGGAAAAACTGGAATGGGGGTCATGTGGGAAACTTACTAATGGGATCAAACAAGGGGGTGGGGGAAATGTGGGGGAAGCAGACCCTATTGTGGGAGGGGTGGGGAGAATGTTATTGGGGGCCTAGCAATTGGGCAGGGGAGAGGAGTTGAAATGGGGGCGCGACTGGCGAGAGAAGTGATGGTATAGGAGGAGCAGACAGACTGCGTGGACAAAGAAGGAAAGGGGGGGGGGGAGTGAGCAGACCCATGTGAAATACTCTGGAGGGAGGGAATCTCAGCTGATCCGGGCCTATGTCCCTGCTTTCATTTATCTGTATTAGCGTAGGGCCTAGGCGCCCACAGTGCTAGGCGCTGTACACAACGGTATAGCCCCTTAATCTACAGTGGCATAGCCCCTTAATGTGGTATACCACCCTTCAAGTGGTATAGACCCTTAATGACAATCTATTGCTGCTGCTTGGGGGAGGAGGAGCAGGAGCAGAGACTTATTCTGTATGCACCCCATCCCCCGCTTTCCTTGAGGCAATGGTGGGGCAGAGCCGGTCGTTCACTATGTGCATGTTCCCCCATAGAGATGCACAGAACTTTGGAGCTAGGGTCATTATAGTATAAAATGGGCTGTGGATGGGGTGGGCAGACAACCCCCTGAAAACTCCCTGGTGTTTGTCTAGGGATGGCCTGATAGCCCATTCCTAGACCCTTGCATGCTCTTCTCTGGCCCTCCACTAGTATTTCCACCAGCCTGTGTGGGTGAAACCTCCCCTTGGCCGAGTTCAGAGTCCAAACACTGGTTTAAAACAAAAGGAAGTACTTCTTCACCCAATGCACAGTCAACCTGTGGCACTTGTTGCCAGGGGATGTTGTGTAGGCCAAATGAATAACTGGGCTCAAAACAGAATTAGATAAGTTCCTGGAGGATAGGTCCATCAATGGCTATTAGCCAAGATGGCCAGGGATGCAACCCCATGGGCGGGGGCTCTCTAAACCTCTGACTGCTGGACACTGGAACTGGATGCCTGGGGATGGATCATTTGATAATTGCCCTATTCTAGTCATTCCCTCTTAAGTATCTGGCACTGTTAGAGACAGGATACCGAGTTAGATGGACCATTGGTCTCTGACCTAGGACGGCCGTTATGTTCTTCAATTGGGGCTTTGTCTTGTGTCAGTAAATTTACAGGTGTAAGTTAAACAGATATAATCTGCTTTAAATCAATAAATGTGTCTGCAACCCTTGAACTAAATCACTGTGTAAAGTTCTGTGTGTAAACAAACCTGAACTGACCCCTCTCTTCCTGTCTCCACCTCCAGTGTGTTTTCTTTCTTTCTCCACCCCAATCTTTCCCCTTCATTTCCACCTGCTCTCCTGATCTATTGTGTCAGGGATTTGCAGTGGGCCTGCATGCTTCTCTCCAGAGGTTTGTTTAGAACGGGGCATGGAGGGGGACCGTGGAGGCGAGGGCATGTCCCTAGAAATGTAGGCACCTTGGCAGGCACTTTTAAAGTGCAAGAGTTGTGCATTCTCCCCAACACAAACAAACACACGCTCCCCCCCAATCCTCCCCCTGCACCCCTTAAAACTAGAAACCCCTCCCCCTAGCCTGGGGGGGAACCCCCCCCCAGAGTGAGTCATGCACACCCCACAATGTGCATCACCCCGCTACTTATCCCCCTGCCTCGCTTCCAGCTAACCCCCCCTCGCTGATAGAGCAGCAGGCGTCCTGCAGCCGCACAGCCTCCTGGTACTTGTAGTTCCCGCGCCCAGCCGGCAGCGCCACCCCGCGGGATTGGTAGTTTCCCACAGCCCCCCCAGCAACAGGCGGCCGCCGCCGGGAAGGACTCCAAGCTCCAGCATGCCCCGTGCGCCCCGCCTCGCCGCTGGCTCAGCCGCCCGGGAAAATGGCGCGTGCCCGCAGCAGGTGAGACACCCCCAGCGGCGACCCGGGGGGAGGGACTGGCGCACCCATGTGTCCCCGGCGGGGCGGGGCTGCGGGCGCCCCCTTGGCAGCCGTGCCAGGCTCCCGCCGGCGCTCGCCAGGGCACAGCCACGGGCCTAGCTGCAGGGAGACGCGGCTGCTTCCTTTGTCTGCTGGCTTCCAAGCTCTACCCTGAGTGCGTCTCTCTCCTGCCTGGGGGGGGCTCTACTCTATTCCCCACCCCCGCGCCCCGATTCCTCCCGTGCAGCGAGTTTATTAATCGCTTCGCGTCTCTAGCGCTTGCAAATGGCAAAGCGCCAGGCGTTTTGCCCCTGCTTCTGAAAGATATAATTATTTGGGGGGTGACTTGCCTCCCCCCTCCCACTTCTGAAAACCGTCAGGGGCCGGCTATGGGGCCCGGCTTGCCTGCGCCCCTATTAGGCTTGGGGGGGGGGGCTGCGCAGCAGGTTGAATTGCCCGTCCGTTCCCCAGGAGACATGCATATTAGTGAGCCCGAGCGCTATTGCACAGGGTGCCAAAGTGCGGGCACCATGGTGGTTCTGCACGTGCCAGGCCAGGAGTCAGAGACCCCTGTTCCGCCAGGGGCTAACAAGAGCGAAGTTTCAGTGTGTGTTAGAGCTGCCAGGTCAAAGAGCTAGAGTTGAAGTGATACTGCCCCTTAACATGGATGCAGCTATAGCAGCATATAAATATCCTTTTTATAACCCCTCCCATGCATTAAGGGGAATAAGCCTTACCAGTATAAGGTGCCTTTATACCTCCATAACCATGTTAGGGTTTGGACTGATTTAACTCTTTTGGTTTTAAACACGAAATCACACCCCCCCCTCGCCCTTATGCTGGTACCCAACCTCTGTGCAGACCGGGCCTGGGACATTTATACTCGTCCTCTCCTGCTGACTTTTGGCAGTATCATATTTCCACTGAACATATTGTGGCAGCTTTAAAGCAGCCCTGATCCCCGCATAGGGGTGGAGTCTTAATAAATCTCTTTAAAGCCCTTTTACCCACTGTACGTCCTTAGGGAAGTATGTCACGTGTAATTGTTTCAACTCTTCATTAGACGGACACCAAATACTGCACAGATCAGAAGTATAATTCCAGCTCACTCCATTCTGAGTGTTTACACGGTGGCTCTGAACTTCCCTTCATGTGGTTACCTGTGTTCACATGACTTTAAAAAAAAAATTTTTTTTAGCTGGGTTTCATATCCTGTCTATGACTATGCATGACACCATGTGTTATAGCTGGGAAGTAACCACGGCATCTCCCTCTGTCTTGTTTTAATATGTTAATGTTGTTTATAATATATAGTACGGTCGATCAAAAAGGAACACAAACACATCTTTGCTTTTTAATAAATAAAAATTAATAAATTTTTAATTCAGTGCCATGCGTGAGTCACGTGGATAAAGGATGGTTACGTCAACAGACTAACCTCCTGAATTCCAGAGTTTACTTCCTGTGTGACCTTGGGCAAGTCATTTATTCTCTCTGTGCCTCAGTTGGCCTCTGTAAAATGGGAATAATGATACTTCCTTTCTCCTACCCTGTGTGAATTTAGATTGTAAGCTGTGTAGGTATTTGGATTGTAAACGCTCTCTTATTTGGGGTATGTACAACACCCAACACATTGAGACCTTGATTTTGACTAGGGTGCTATTGTCATATAGATAATGATTATAGCAGAACCTCAGAGTTACGAACACCAGAGTTATGTACTGACCAGTGAACCACACATCTCATTTGGAACCGGAAGTACACAGTCAGGCAGCCGCAGAGACCACACACACACACACACAAAAAAAGGCAAATGCAATGCAGTTCTGTGTTAAACGTAAACTACTTTAAAAAAGGGAAAGTAGCATTTTTCTTCTGCAAAGTAAAATTTGAAAGCTGTATAAGTCAATGATCAGTTGTAAACTTTTGAAAGAACAACCAGCACGTTTTGTTCAGTTACAGACATTTCAGAATTACAACCAACCTCCATTTCCGAGGTGTTCGTAACTCTGTGGTTCCACTGTATTATAATTCATCATTTGAGTGTCGGACGGTATTAATTCAAATGTTTTGCTCGTGTTAGCACAAAGGATGAATTGCCCAAAAATCCATACTGGACGGGGTGGCATTCTCTTATTGAAAATGTTTGTGATCTAATCAGGATGTGTTGTGACTTAGATGGCCAATCGCAGAACACAAATGGCGTCTTGCAAAGCATGAATACTTATGATTCATAAACGCAGTCCAAGAAAAGAGGGTTGGGTTAGTTAAATGATTCACTGACCAAAACTGGGACTATATTCACAGTGAGTGGTATCCATAAGGGATAACTTAACTGGCTCTAAGATATAATAAAATCAAAATAAAAGGAAGTATTTCTTCACACAAAACACAGTCAACCTGTGGAACTCCTTGCCAGAGAATGTTGTGAAGGCCAAGACCATAACAGGTTCAAAAAAAAAACTAGATAAATTAATGGAGGATAGGTCCATCAATGGCTATTGGCCAGGATGAGCAGGAATGGTGTCCCTAGCCTGTTTGCCAGAAGCTGGGAATGAGCGACAGGGGATGGATCACTTGATGATTCCCTGTTCTGTTCATTCCCTCAGGGGCACCTGGCACTGGCCACTGTCAGATACAGGATACTGGGCTAGATGGACCTTTGGTCTGACCCAGTAGGGCCATTCTTATGTTCTTATGGTAACAAACTGGTAGGGGCAATCACTGCCTGCTGCTGGCTGGAGTCAGAACTAATCACTTCTGTGATATCAGCCCTCCACTGCCTATAGCTAATGGAGAATCTCCTATCTACAGTGGTGAGGGCCTATCCTTTTGGTCAGGAGAAGTTATGTCCATCTAGGGGCTTGTCAACACTAGAAAACTACATTGTGTTAACTAACACCGTGTTACTCATGACTTTGCAGTCAGTGTGGATGGGTAATGTCATGTTGAACATTGTGTCCGTTGAATGCGGGTACACCGTTAAAGAAGACCATCCCTTACCGTGATGTTCCGAATGGCCATGGGTTTGTTACATGTTTGCATGCAAGCCTACTGAAGATCACATGGTCTTCAAACTTTCTTTGAAAATAGTCACCTTTAGGCCAAGTGCTAAGAAAGTTCCAGCCCAATGGATTCTTTTTTTTAGAATGCTCTGAAAATGCTCTGGGGCGGTGAGTGGGTACAAAGAGAGACAAGGCGCTTCACAAACCACACTGAAATGCAGCCACCTCTGGGGAGGAACAGATAAGCTGTTTCACACTGCAAAGCAACACTGCAAACCCTTGTTGCAATAGTTTAGGATAGGGAGGCGGTCCTGTTTTATAACACCACTTTAGACTATTAAAGCTGTGGTTCCTCTTAAAGGAGGAATATCGCCTTGAGAGTTTACAAGCAGTTGAAAGGTTACTTGCACATGCACAGTAACAGTATTTACTGTGGTTGAAGTAGTGGTGTTCTGTGTACTGCACAGTTGCATAATGCTGTGGGGGGTGGTATGGTGTCTGCAGATAATTGAGTTAAAACCTTGAAATTGTACCAGTACGCAGTTAGGCAACTCCGTCGTCGGGTTGGTTCTTTTTTTTAACTAAAGAAGATACATGCAAACGCCTGTGTTAATACACAGTGGAGCTTGCAAATTTTAAACACCGGCTGTTCAGGAAATGAAACCGTGTACGGATCTCAGAGCAACGTTAATTCCGTCTCCTTGTTCGTATCTTGTCGTTTTCATGGATACTTAGGCTTTTAATATTTCCCCCTTAATTCATGCAGTGTGTGCAGTGTTGAGTGAATTAATGTGACTGTGCTTATGTTAACTCTTTCATTCCCTGCATGGCCTGTGTTTAAATGTGAAAATTTCAGCATTGCATTAACGTAAGGTTTTGCGCTTATACGTGCTGTACCTACACGTGCATGTATTGTCTGAATAATCTATAGTTTGCCCATTTCCATGGTATGTCTCACTTCCTTTCAATGGGCAGAAATTTTAAGCCTCCCCCAATTAACCAGCCCCCTACCTGGGAAGCAACTGGGAATGGAAAAGAAGGCAACTTCTTAGCTAGCGCTGTCTGAAAAGACGACCCTGCCAATAAGCTCCAAAGGCGAATAAACTTGGGCGCAGGTTGCCGGATTCGGTGCCACAGAACCATCTATTTGAGAGCATTCTGGGCCTGTGAGGAGCTCATGTGTAGGGACTGCCTGCAGTTGCAGTAGGGCTTAGGGGCAGAGATAGTCTCGGCTGTGGCCAGGTTCCAAAGCACATAGTGCCTTATAGATTGAAACTGATGCCCCGACTGGCACCTGCGTGCCGGAGCGGTGTGCAGAGCACAGGTATCATGAGCTGTTTCCGCCTTGCTCCCCTGAGCAAGCAGGCCGCTGTGTGATGCACTAGCTAAACTTTCAGCATGAACATCTAGGGGAACCCTGAAAAGAACAGGTTGTGCTAATCCTGCCCGGTGGTGACAGAGGTGTAGATGGGGAAGGAGGAGGAATTGTGCAGCGCTTTCAGGTCCCCCAGATGAAAGGTTCTAGGCACAAATTAACAATAGCTGACTTTGGCGCCTATCTGGAACTTTAGGCACCTATAGACCTTGTAAACCTGAGCTCCCTCTCTTGCAGGGTCCCAGAGCTCGGGCTCCAGTCCAAGCCCAAACATCTACACTGCAGTTTTTAGCCCCATGGCCCAAGCTCCGCAAGCCTGAGCCAGCTGCCCCTGTGTAGCTGGTGTTTAATAGCTGTGTAGACGTACCCTACGCTGCAATTTGTAGCCCTGCAAGCCCAAGTCATCTGCCCAGGGCCAGATTAAAACCGGAAGAGTTTTAAAAATCCAATACACTTCTCATGATTGATTCTTTCAGCCTGGTGGAAAACCTGGCCGGTCAGTTTCACTTAGGAGCGTAGTCGGTTTCACTGCCTGGCTCTCCTGCACTTCCCAGCCGCTGTGCTGTCTGAGTAGCAGCCGCAGGTGGGGTGGGGGTTCATCTCTTCACCTGCTTCAGTTGAAATCCTTGAAAAAGAGAAGCCAAGCAGCATGTCAGTGCGGGCTTAGCGTGTGTAAATGTGCCCAGTCTCACCTGTGCATGTCCCTTTAATTCCTGAACCCCTCTTAGCTCTGCCCCTTTCCCTCCTACTGTCGCCTCCCATCTGCTGCCTCCGGGAGTTAGCCAAGAGATGCATACAGAAGCACAGGTGTTTGTGTTGAGATAGTGCCAGCAGTTGCCCCACCCCCTTGTCCTCTCCAGCTAACCTGCCAATGCAGCGGTCTTAGTTACCCTATCACCTGGCAAAGCCTGACACCTCTCTTCTCACTCAGCTCCACTCTGTGGACTGAGAACCTGTAGATGCCCGGAACTGAGGGGGGACCCTGATTCAAACCACCTCCAATCCCTTTCTCGCTGGCTTCGTCATCAGAGCGGATTCCCCTCGCTTTCCGCCCTTTGCTCCTTGAACGGCAAGAAGGCTCGGCGACCCACCAGCTGGCTGCGATGGACACGGATCCACCACTGCAACTGCGCGTCTTCAACCTCAATTGCTGGTAAGTCGCCGTTTGTTTGCTCTTCCATTGGACGAGCAGAGTTCAAAGCAGACTCGTGGAGGGTGGCTCTCCAGGGCAGTGGGTGCAGGTTCATCCGGGAGAGGCATGACATACCTTAGCACAGACGTGCAGCCAGGGGGTCCCTCAGATCTCTCTCAGCACGTTCCCGATTATTACATTTAGGGGTTAAAGCAGAGGACTTGCGAGCCAGGAGCCCTGCTGCTGGTTTGATGCCTCTCTGTGCCTCAATTCCTATAAAGGGGCGACGCTAATATATGTCCCTCAGCCTCACAGCAGGGCTGCCATTGTAAAGCGCATGGAGATCCTGGGGTGGAAGATGCTGGTAGTGGCATCTCCCACCCCAGGATCTCCTAGAGGATTTAGACATCTCCTAGAGGTGTCGTTTATCCTAGAGGAGGTGCCTGGGAATGGGACCTGGTGCCCGTTGTTCACACCACTGGGATATGTGAGTGAAGTGTCACAAAGCTGGATGCCCCTGTCTTGAGGGGAGGAGGGATCTGTCACCAGAGGCAAAGCAGGGCCTCGGTTAACCCATCCCTCCCAACTTAGTTGCAGATCTGCACCCTGCAGTCAGGAGTTACTCAGGTCCAGGGGCTCCATCCTGCTCCACCTTGGTCCCTCCTCCCCTGTCCATTTGCAACGAGCTACCTTCCTGGAGCAAGCCCCACTCCTCCCCCCCATACAGGGAGCCTCGGCGCTGCTCACCTCGTCACTGCTGTGGGCTCTGTGCCAGCCTCCTCAGCCCAGAATGCCAGTCCTGTTTCGTGCACCGGCAGCTCTTGCCTGCAGGCAGACTGAGCGCATTGCGGGTTCGGGTTTGGGCAAGGAAACTGGCTCAGCTAATGTGTGTTGGGTACACGCTGTCCCCGATTCCCAAGCACGCGTGCAAAGCACCTTACGTGACCCATGTAGGAGTCAGGCCAGGCCTGCAAACACAGCCTCCCACAAGGGCTCTCATCTTGCGTATGGCTTTGTGGAGTCGTAGGCATTAGACGCGACCAGGGC